>NC_139471.1:9270000-9385000 GCF_057233095.1 Heloderma suspectum | reverse complement strand
TCCTGTCTCCCTGAGCTCGGCGTTTTTTTCAGGGGGCCTGATCAATGTTATTAAAAACACCTTGGAGTTGCTTAACTGCTCTGCCATTTGAGGGTTTCTTTCTTCCTTGATGTTGAGATTTCTCTCTCCCCTCACTTCCTTTCCTTTCCTTTCCTTTCCTTTCCTTTCCTTTCCTTTCCTTTCCTTTCCTTTCCTTTCCTTTCCTTTCCTTTCCTTTCCATGATGCTGAGTTTCTGTCTGTCTTCCTTCCTTCCTTCCTTCCTGATGTTGCAACATTCTTTCTCACCCATTTGTTTTCTTAGTCTTGAGTGGCTCTCTTGATAATTTTGTATGATTTTCTTGGCTCTTGATAGGGGTGTATGGATTTTCGAAAATCCATTCCATCTGTGTTTCCCAGATTGCCAGGTGCCTTTCATTCCATTGTCCACTCATTGGTGGAACTGGATTCCCCCCCCCCCCGCAATTTTCCAAATGTACGCACATTTATATTTGTACAAATCTGCACTTGTGAGAATGTGCAAATCTCCCCCAAAATGCACAAATCCCTCCAACATGCTCATTCCTCTGGGGGAAATGCACATTTTTAGCTGTTTTGTTTTAATTTTACATATTTTTCTATGACTAGATTTGCATAAAATTCTGGGAAGTAAAACAACAAAACACCACACAGTCTGGAGGACTGTGGAATATGTGGGACTCAGGAAAAGCCAGTTTGCTGCAGAATCCACAGGTCAGATTCATAGAGATCCAAACTCATTTGGCTCTATTGTGCATTTCTCTAGCTCCCTAGCTGTTGACTACCTTCTCTGAGCTTTTCTTTCTTTCTGCTGAGGTTTGTGTGTGTGAGAGTCTCTATCTCGTATGAACCTAACTTTTTGCCTTATACTAGTCTTCCCCAAGCTGATACCCTCCAGATGTTTTGGACTGCAACTCCCATAATATGTGACCATTGACAATGCTGCCTAGGTTGATGAAAGTTGTAGTCCAAACATCTGGAGAATGCCAGGTGTGGGAAATGCTGCCTGACACCAAATGAGACTGTTGGTTAAGTTAGCCCATGATTGTCTACTCTGACTGGTGGAGTCTTCCAGGATCTCATTCAGAAGTCGTTCCCCAGCATGGCTACCTGAAACCAATTTAAACTGGAGATGCTGGGGAGGGAACATGACCCCCCCCTCTACATACATAGCTTGTGGTCTTCCACTGAAATACCACCCTCCCTCCCTCCCTCCCTCCCTTCCTTCCTTCCTTCCTTCCTTTTCCTTTCATTTTTTTTTTTAACCAGCTAAGATAATTACCCCTTTCATGGATCACTGCCTTGTTGTGGCAAAGGGGCTTGCGTAACTCAGTGAAGCCATAAGCTATGCCGTGCAGGGCCACCCAAGATGGACAGATCATGGCAGAGAGTTCTGACAAAATGTGGTCCACTGGAGAAGGAAATGGCAACCCACTCCAGTATTCTTGCCAAGAAAACCCCATGGAACGTATCACAAGGCTAAAAGAGATGACACCGGAAGATGAGCCCCTCAGGTCGGAAGGTGTCCAATATACTACTGGGGAAGAGCAGAGGGAATTTCCAAGTAGTGCCAGAAAGAATGAAGCGGCTGGGCCAAAGCCGAAAGGACACTCAGCTGTGGATGTGTCTGGTGGTGAAAAGAAAATCCGATGCTGTAAAGAACAATATTGTTTAGGAACCTGGAATGTCAGATCAATGAATCAAGGTAAGCTGGAGGTGGTCAAACATGAGATGGCAAGATTGAACATCGACATCTTGGGAATCAGCGAACTAAAATGGACAGGCATGGGCGAATTTAATTCAGGTAGCCATCATATCTACTACTGTGGGCAAGAATCCCTTAGAAGAAATGGAGTAGCACTCATAGGCAATAAAAGGGTGGGAAAAGCAGTACTGGGGTACAATCTCAAAAACGATAGAATGATCTCAGTACGAATCCAAGGCAAACCATTCAACATCACAGTAATTCAGGTCTATGTCCCAACCACTGATGCCAAAGAAGCTGAGGTTGATTGCTTCTATGAAGACCTACAACACCTTCTAGAACTAACACCAAAAAAAGATGTCCTTTTCATCATAGGGGATTGGAATGCTAAAGTAGGAAGTCAAGAAATCACCGGGATAACAGGCAGGCATGGCCTTGGTGTACAAAATGAAGCAGGACAAAAGATAATAGAGTTTTGCCAAGAGAACACGCTGATCATAGCAAACACTCTTTTCCAACAGCACAAGAGGCGACTCTACACATGGACATCACCAGATGGTCAATATCGAAATCAGATTGATTATGTCCTTTGCAGCCAAAGATGGAGAAGCTCTATACAGTCAGTAAAAACAAGATCTGGAGCTGACTGTGGCTCAGATCATGAGCTTCTTGTTGCAAAATTTCAGCTTAAATTGAAAAACGTAGGGAAAACCACAAAACCATTCAGGTATGACCTAAATCATATCCCTTATGAATATACAGTGGAGGTGAGGAATAGATTTCAGGGATTAGAACTGATAGACAGAGTGCCTGAGGAACTATGGGCGGAGGTCCGTAACATTGTTCAGGAGGCAGCAATGAAATCCATCCCAAAGAAAAAGAAATGCAAGAAAGCCAAGTGGCTGTCTGAGAAGGCTTTACAAGTAGCTGAAGAAAGAAGGGAAGCGAAAAGCAAGGGAGAAAGGGAAAGATCTATCCAACTGAATGCAGAGTTCCAGAGAATAGCAAGGAGAGACAAGAAGGCCTTCTTAAATGAACAATGCAAAGAAATTGAGGAAAACAACAGAATGGGAAACACTAGAGAACTTTTCAAGAAAATTGGAGATCTCAAGGGAACGTTTTGTGCAAAGATGGGCATGATAAAGGACAAAGAAGGCAGGGACCTAACAGAAGCAGATGAGATTAAGAAGAGGTGGCAAGAATACACAGAAGAACTATACAGGAAAGATCTGAATGTCCCTGATAGCCATGATAGTGCGGTCACTGAACTTGAGCCGGACATCCTCGAGAGTGAAGTCAAGTGGGCCTTAGGAAGCATTAGTAACAACAAAGCTAGCGGAGATGACAGTATTCCAGCTGAGCTATTTAAAATCCTAAAAGATGATGCTGTTAAAGTGCTGCATTCAATATGCCAACAAATCTGGAACACTCAACAATGGCCACAAGACTGGAAAAGGTCAGTTTACATTCCAATTCCAAAGAAGGGCAATGCCAAAGAGTGTTCAAACTACCGCACAATTGCGCTCATTTCACATACCAGCAAGGTGATGCTCAAAATCCTACAAGCTAGGCTTCAGCAGTATGTGAACCGAGAACCACTGGAAGTACAAGCTGGGTTTCGAAGAGGCAGAGGAACTAGAGATCAAATCGCCAACGTTCGCTGGATCATGGAGAAAGCAAGAGAATTCCAGAAAAATGTCTATTTCTGCTTCATTGACTATGCTAAAACCTTTGATTGTGTGGATCACAACAAACTGTGGCAAATTCTTAAAGTGATGGGAGTACCAGACCACCTTACCTGTCTCCTGAGAAACCTGTACGAGGGTCAAGAAGCAACAGTAAGAACCAGACATGGAACAACTGAGTGGTTCAAAATTGGGAAAGGAGTACGACAAGGCTGCATATTGTCACCCTGCTTATTTAACTTATATGCAGAGTACATCATGAGAAACACCGGGTTGGATGAATCACAGGTTGGAATTAAGATTGCCGGTAGAATTATCAACAACCTCCAATATGCAGATGATACCACCCTAATGGCAGAAAGCGAAGAGGATCTAAAGAGCCTCTTGTTGAGGGTGAAAGAGGAGAGTGCAAAAGCTGGTTTGAAACTCAACATTAAAAAAACAAAGATCATGGCATCTGGCCCCATCACTTCCTGGCATATAGAAGGGGAAGAAATGGAAGCAGTGACAGATTTTACTTTCTTGGGCTCCAAGATCACTGCAGATGGTGACTGTAGCCATGACATTAAAAGACGCTTGCTCCTTGGGAGGAAAGCTATGGCAAACCTAGACAGCATAGTAAGAAGCAGAGACATCACCTTGCCGACAAAGGTCCGTCTAATCAAAGCTATGGTTTTCCCAGTAGTAATGTATGGCTGTGAGAGCTGGACTATAAGGAAGGCTGAGTGCCGAAGAATTGATGCTTTCGAACTGTGGTGCTGGAGAAGACTCTTACGAGTCCCCTGGACTGCAAGGAGGTCCAATCAGTCCATCCTAAAGGAAATCAACCCTGAGTGCTCATTGGAAGGACAGATACTGAAGGTGAAGCTCAAATATTTTGGCCACCTAATGCGAAGAGAAAACTCTCTGGAAAAGACCCTGATGCTGGGAAAGACTGAAGGCAAAAGGAGAAGGGGACAACAGAGGATGAGATGGCTAGATAGCATCACCGATGCAATGAATATGAACTTGAGCATGCTCTGGGAGAGAGCAGAGGACAGGAAGGCCTGGTGTGCTATGGTCCATGGGGTCACGAAGAGTCGGACACGACTGAATGACTGAACAACGAACAAGATAATTACGGTTGCCACATCTTGCGGTAGTGAGTTCCATCAGTTGATATTAGGTGTTGTATGAAGACGTACTTCCTGTTGTCAGTCCTAAACACGTTGCCCATCAATATCCATTGGGTGGCCACCAAAGGGCATATTACAGGAGAGATTCAGGACCAAACAAAGGAAGTACCACTTCATACAGTACATAAGAACACAAGGAGAGCCACACTGGACCAGACCAAGGTCATCTAGTCCAGTGTTCTGTTCACACAGTGGCCAACCAACTCCCCATGGGAAATCCACAACCAGGACATAAGTGCAGCAGGCAGCAGCACCCTCCTGCCCATGTTCCCCAGCATGTGGTGTGCATAGACTCACTGCCTCTGATACTGAAGGTAGCACATAGCCATCAGGACTAGTAGCCATTGGTAGCCTTCTCCTCCAGGAATTTGTTCAACCCCCTTTTGAAGCCATCGGAATTGTTTAACCCCCTTTTAAAGCCATTACATGTTGTGGTAAAGTGTAGTTACTTCACCACATGGTTCCACACCTCATCATTCCAGAGTTATACTATGGGAATTTCCTTCCTCAAGATGTGGTGGTCACCAACTTAGACAGCTTTAAAGGGCAACTAGACAAATCCAGGCTAAAAGTGGCTGCTACTAGTCATGATGTCTACTTGCTACATCCAATATCAGAGGCACCATGCTTCTCCATACCAGTCATTACAGAATGACAATGGGAGAGGGTTATTGTGCTCAAGTCTAGGGATGTGCGAATCAGCAAAGCTCAGTGGAGACTGGCAGCTCCGATGTCAGTGAGGCAATAAAACTGCTCCAGGTTTCAGTCAGAACCAGTCAGAACTCTAAAGGAGCTATCCAAAGTTCTGACTGGTTCTGACTGAAACCCAGAGCTGATTCACTGCCCCACTGACATCGGAGTCACCAGCCTCCACTGGCAAAACTTCAGCTTGCAGAAATTCCCTGAATTCCACCTTGAAGCTTGTTCTGACTCAAATCCATATCAGATGCAAGCTTTGTTTTTTTTTTCTTTTTGCACAAAAATCCATGTGTGTTTTCGTGCATGTGTTTCCAAATGTATGCATCAGTTGTGTGCATCTTTGAAATGTATGCATTCTTCTCCCATGCATTAAAGTGTATGTGTGTGTGCATTTTTCAAAAGTATGCATTTTAATGTGCATTTTTCAAAAGTATGCATTTTAATGTGCATTTTTCAAAAGTATGCATTTTAATGTGCATTTTTCAAAAGTATGCATTTTAATGTGCATTTTTCAAAAGTATGCATTTTAATGTGCATTTTTCAAATGTATACATGCTGTTGAATTCATGGCGGGGGTGTCTTTGAATGATATTGCAAGCTTGGAAATGTACAGACTTCAACTACAGATCGTATCCGAATCCAGGTTTGATCCAGAAGGTGTGAACTTGGAAAATCCTTTTAAAAAATGGACTGAAACAAATTTTACATACATCCCCACTCATGCTCTGCATGTGGGCTTCCCATAAGCATCTGGCTGACCACCGGAAATACGATGGACAAGGCAGCCCTTGATCTGATCCAGCAGATTCTTCTTATGTTCTAATGAGAAGAAGAAATGTGTTCTCTCTTTTTGAAGGAACACATTCAAATCAAGACCATTTCTGGAACATTGGAGCACTGGCGTCTATTGCATTGCCTCATTCATTCTTAGGGCAGAATCTGGGGGGTCTTGATGGAGAATTTTCTCTGCTCCAGTGCAAACAAAGAAAGAGGGGGAAATCTGCAACATCTCCTCTTGTAAAATCTTTGCTGCATATAATCTTCCCTTTAATGGTCCTCATATTTAAGTGCTGTGTTTTTACCTCCATGCCAATAAAACATGATTTAGAAATTCTTTTAACTGCAGCTCCATATAAGCAACCACATATTGTTCAGACAAATTCCAGGTTTGAACAAGAGGCATCAGCCATGAAATATTTACTCTTCGTTGGCATGCGCCTCGATTCAGCAAGGGTGACTTGAGGAGGGCAGGAAGAGGTCCTGGCATATACAGCCTCCTTCTGGATCTGCAGGGCATGTTCGGGAGGGTCCAGCAGGGGGCACTGTGTGTAAAACTCAGCCAGAGTTAAGGACCCGTTCTGATTGGTCTGTTGGTGGTACCCGTGAGGTGCAGTACGGTGATAGGGCAGCACTATGGACAGCTCCTAGTGAGCAATAGAAAGGATGGTGGTGAGCTGAGGCCTTATGAGCCTCTGCCTCCAGCCACCCCTCCTAAAACCCGCCCCTTGTTTTAAGATGGTAGATACTTAAAGGGCCAGCCACTTGGTATAAATACAGGTGGTGCTTCTCCTCTTTTTGTTCTCTCACCTGGCGTGCTTGCTGTGCTGTTGAGCAGGCGTGTTAGTGCTGAAGGCACATAACTCCTCAGGTACAGGGGGAGACATCCTCGAAGTTCCTTACTTTGGTTTTGCAGGCTCCTGTTTGTTTGGTAGGCTCTTAACCACCAGCTCCAGGCATTGGGCTCCCAGCTGCCATCCTCAGGCTCAATGTCAGAAGGCTGGTCCAGTTCCCCAACCAGCCGAGCGGTTGAAAGCTTGGTGAACTCCACCCCCTGGATGGATTTCTCAGATATTCCTAGAAGACATCTTCCAATGTTCACTGTCAGCCACTGGCACTGTGGAGGAAAGGAGATGCCTCTGTCACATCCCAAGATTTTCATTGTGGTTAAAAAAACCAAAACCTTCAGGGTTGTGTTAGATCACACGTATGGAACTGGAATAAAAATCCATAGCCTTCATTGATTTGTCTACCTCGATTTGAGCCAGTTAGTGTAGTGGTGAGACTGACAGACTGGAAGCTGGGAGATCTGGGTTCTAGTCCCCACTTGGCCATGGAAGCTCACTGGGTGACTTTGGACTGGTCACAGACTCTCAGCCCAACCTACCTCACAGGGTTGTTGTTGTGAGGATAACATGAAGAGGAGGAGGATAATGTAAGCAGCCTTGGGTTCCTTGCAAGAGGAAAAAAGGCAGGATATAAATGCAATAAACAAACAAACAAACAAACAAAACCTGTATCGTGAAAGTGTGACTCTGTCATGGAAACCATTCAAAAATTTCATACCCTTGAGCCTACTGGAATGTGAACTCACTGTCTTTGGGAATCTTGATCATCTCTGGAAAGACAAAGTGATATGATCTAAACTTGGGCATGTTGTATATTGACAAAAGGCTTGCCTGCTTCTTTGGGTTCCAGTGGTCCAAAGGAGTTGCCAAGAAATGGTGTCCCAGGTGGTGAGAGGGAAAGAAAGAAAGAAAGAAAGAAAGAAAGGGGGGAGGGAAAGACTGCTATAATTATGTTATTGAAGAACTGTTCCATTCAGTATTATTTAGGGTTATTTTTATTATGATGTTGAGATGAGTTTCTTAAAGAAGAAAACTCCCAGGTTTTATTGCATGCCTTGCTAGAGAGAATCCTTGGGTGATTTGATAGCCTATTTGAACAACAGGGATGCTTTATGAGCCCCTATAAAAACTGATGACCCCTCTCACATTTGTATTTAATGAAATCAGGAGGAGCTTTGGTTATGTTTTCAATAACCTTCAGGGCTAGCTTCAACCTATCCCATGCATGAGCTGTGATTGGCACGAAGCTCCTGGTTCATCAGTCCAAGAGAACATCCCAGAACATTGGCTGCTACAAAGTCATTTCCAGGATGGTGAGCATTGCAGGTCAGGTTGGGGGTGTACAAAAATTTTGTTCTGCTCTCAAAATGTGCCCTGTTTGCAACCCTGAATGTGAGCACAAGCAGAAGAATGCATCCACAGAAAATGTTGTAAATTCTCGAAAATGTGCTCACGTTCAATTTGCGAAGATTTCCCCATTCAATGTTGTGCAATTTTCAGAAATGAACACATTTTAAAATCACTGGCACTTTAGTCTATGGAGGAAATATGCATACATTGGGGGATTATTTGAACAAAGTTTGAAAGCTGTTCATTTTGCTCAGTTTTCCCATTCCGGGAAAATGAGTAGCCATCGCAAACTAGGGATGTCAGAGAATTCCGCCATGGATCTCGGTGAGGCCAAATGCCAGTGAAGGAATGGCCTGCCATCCCCCCAGCCCCCCGTGGATCCCCCCCAGGACGAGACTTACCTGGGGCAGATGTTCTGGGCGGTGGCGGCTCTGGCGGCAGCTCTGGCTGTGGTGGCTTCGGCAGCTCGTCTTCCGACCGGCTGCCACCGCCATTTGCAGTCTTGTCATTTGGTTTTTTTTTTTTTTTTTTTTTTTACAGAGATGTGATAGGCTATATAAAGGCTTACGTAGCCTATCACATGCCGGTAAAAAAAGAAAAAGAAAAAGCGTAAATATTTACGTAGGCTAAAACGGCGAATCAAAAAGGGATGCAAATAGCGGCCAGTACGCTATTTGCGTTCCCCTTTATTTTCTCCATAATAGTCTACGTAAATATTTAACGCAAAAAAAATAAGGAAAAATAAGGAACGCAAATGGCGGCGGCCATAGCCACCACCATTTGCATATGCGTTTTTTTTTTTTACCCAGCAGCCACCACGGCCGGAAATCCGGCTGCGGACGGCCCTGCCCTGGCCGGCTGCTCTGCGGATCCGCTGCGGAGCTCAGCCGGCCATCGAGGATTCTGGGGGGGAGGACCAGATCACCTCCCCCCCGTCGAGGATTCTGGGGGGAGGGACGGAACGTAGGGATGGGGGAGAATTTCTCCCCGAAACTTCGGGGGGCCGAGCGCCAACGTGTTCGGCCCCCCAAAGTAGTTTCTGGGAGAAATTCTCCACCCCCCCGCCCCCCACGCCCCCTCCAGGACGGGACTTACCTTTCCCGAATGTCCCTCCCGGCGGCAGCTCCCGGCAGCGGTTCGTCAGGTCTTCAACAGGGGCAGAGGAGGCAGCCGGCCGCCGCTGCCATTCCAATAAAAGTAAAAAACAAAACAAAAACGCCCCCGTGATAGGCTACGTGACGATTAACGTAGCCTATCACGGCTAGATTTGCAAAGTCAGCTGTGATAGGCTACGTAAATCGTCACGTAGCCTATCACGGGTAACTTAAAAAAAAAAAAGCGCGTACGGCTAATGGCGGCCCCCATAGGGAGCCGCCATTCATGTTCCTTATTTGGTCGCTGTAGTCTACGTAAAGATTACATAGACTACAGCGAAAATAAGGGCAACGCTATTTGCGTTGCCCTTATTTTCGCCGTAGTCTACGTAAAGATTTACGTAGACTACAGCGACCAAATAAGGAATGCGAATGGTGGCTCCCTATGGGGGCCGCCATTTGCGTACGCGCTTTTGCTTTTTTTTTTTAAGTCACCCGTGATAGGCTACGTGACGATTAACGTAGCCTTTCATGGCTGACTTTGCAAATCTAGCCGTGATAGGCTACGTTAATCGTCATGTAGCCTAACACGGGGGCGTTGTTTTTTTTAACTTTTTATTTCGCGGCCGGGCGAGGCAAGGCGCCTCCTCCCCGGCCTGAATTTCGGCCAGGCGAGGCGGGAAGCCTCCCCCCCGGCCTGAATTTCAGCCGGGCAAGGCAGGAAGCCTCCCCCGCTGGCCTGAACTTCGGGGGGAGCAGCGAAGCGCCTCCCCCCCACTGCGAACAAGCTGCGAGACCAGGTAAGTGGCTTTCGTGCACCCCTAACGGAACGGCTCCCCCCGCCATAAACAGAATCCACGGAAAGGTAAGTGACTTTCATACATCCCTATCACAAACATGAGCAGCAAACTGATGACTGGAGAATCTTGCTGCACTCAAACATCTCTCATTCAGCCATCTCTAGGCCAGGCTACAATTCTGTGGTAAAACATTCTGGAATTTATTTAATTGAAGGGGGGGTAAGACTTAGAATTTGAATTTTTGTGTTTGTTACATAATTTGCACAGTTACATTTTAAGTGGTAGATGATGATGATTTCTTTGACACCCTTGTCAGAAAAAGAGTTGAGGCATCTTACAACAGGGCTTCAAACATACAAAAGTCAGAGCAATTTAAAACAGCTATAAACACTTAATGATACCTAGACCTGATAAAACAACTAAATTAAGAAGCCCGTCAGATGCTGTCAAATGCCTGGGAACAGGGGAAAGTCTTTATATCTGCCATGGTGGTTGAAGGATGCTGAAAGTTGTAGTCCAACACATCTGGAGGGCACCAGGTTGGGGAAGGATGCTGGGCATCACTTTGTTGCTTGATCACACAAAGAGCTGATCCACAAATGTGCACACTGAACTTGCTTTGCTCTACGCATGCACGACTGGAATTGGCTGTATGAAGTGACGCCATTAAAAAGCATTGCATTTGGAGGTGAAGTAAAAGTTCTAGCTGTACCATTACACCTATGATGGTGTCATGAGGAACACAGGAAGCTGCTTTCAGGGTTTCAGACAGGATTGTTTCCTAGCTCCACCTGGAGAAGTGAGGGATTGAACCTAGGACTTTCTGCATGCAAAGCAGGGGCTCTACCACTGAACTATGGCTTCATAGTAAACTTCAGCCATGCTCCAAGGCAGGCATGAGGTGGGGGTCCAATTCCAATGCAGGCAACGAAGGATCCAATGGGCTAGAGGCAGAGGACATGGTCTGAAATGGGCTTGTGGTCAGGGTCTGGCATAAGCAAGGCAAGTCTGTTCAGCAGCTTCTCCCAATAAAAAGTTGCTCAGACTGTGTCATGGACTAGGAACTTGAACCCTCATCCTCAGAGGATCCTGACCCCATGTCCTCAGCAGAGGCTCCAGTCTTAACAGTTTAGGAAGAGGATTCAGTCATGGAAAGGCATCACGAGACTTCCAACTGCCCAGGACCTAGTCCCTCAGATGGACCCCAGAGGTCAGCTCCTCTGCATCTAGAGAAGGTTACCTTCCCATATTTGGACTCTGAGGACTGTGGCCATGAGGCCACTTGCCTGCCAAAGTCACTCCCACATCGTTGCAGCTTGAGGTACTAAAACAGACAAAGCCGCAGCCAGGGTACAGACAGAACCAACCAGTCTAAATCCAACCAAACTCTTATTTATGTCTCAGACATGATTTGCTCCTTGTTGGAGCAACATACAGACAACCCTGTCTGCCCTCCAGTCCCACAGGAGCTTTCTGTGCTGCTGATCTCTTCTCATATTACTTCCCTGAGAAACCTGACCCAACCTGACTCCTCCTAAAGATCTGACTCATAGCAGAAAACTGCAACCCAGGCTACAGTTAGGGATGTACGAAAGTCACTTACCTTTTTGCAGGGGTGATTCGCGGTGGGGGGGAGGTGCTTCGCTTCTCCCCCCGAAGTTCAGGCAAGGGGGGGGAGGCGCCCCGCCTCACCCGGCCGAAATTCAGGTCAGGGAGAAGTGTCCCGTCTCCCCGGCCGCGAAAGAAAAAGTGAAAAAAAAACACACCCGTGATAGGCTATGTAACGATTAACGTAGCCTATCATGGCTAGATTTCCAAAGTCAGCCATGATAGGCTGCGTTAATCGTCATGTAGCCTATCACAGGTGACTTTGGGAAAAAGCGCGTACGCAAATGGCGGTGGCCCATGGGCACCGCCATTTGCGTTCCTTATTTTGGCACGTCTAGTCTACGTAAAGATTTACGTAGACTGTGGCGAAAATAAGGGCAACGCAAATAGCGTTCCCTTATTTTCGTCGTAGTCTACGTAAATCTTTACATAGACTAGACGTGCCAAAATAAGGAACGCAAATGGCGGCGCCCATGGGCCACCGCCATTTGCGTACGTGCTTTTTTTCCCCCCCAAAGTCACCCGTGATAGGCTACGTGACGATTTACGTAGCCTATCACGGCTGACTTTGGAAATCTAGCCGTGATAGGCTACGTAAATTGTCACGTAGCCTATCACGGGTGTGTGTTTTTTGTTTTTTTTTTACTTTTTTATTTTGTAATGGCAGCGGCGGCAGCCGGTCGGGAGACCGGCCGCCGCCTCCGCCCCCGACGAACCACTGCCAAACCGCCGCCGGGACCCCCCGCCGAGAGGGACATTGGGCCACGGTAAGTCCCATCCCGGGGGGGCGGGGGGCCGGCGGAGAATTTCCCCAACACTTTCGGGGGGCCGAATGCCTCGGCGCTCAGCCTCCTGAAGATTTGTGGAGAAATTCTCCTCCATCCCTAGCTACAGTGCAGAGAATTGACTGAACCCATGACCTGAAATTATACAGACTGAGAAGCTAACTCAGAGCTTAATGCTTTATAGGCCCTCTGGGTCCTGACTGGATTGTGGTTTGTTGAGGAAGCTGTACTGATTAGCAGCTGAATCTTAACTTCAACATTGCTGTCAGGATAGCATATCCCATTGCACCTGAGAACATCAGGCTAGTTTAGGAGGTGCAGGACAGGCTGCTCCAACATCTTGCCAGTGCTGTGGGCCTCCAAGCACCTGCCGCCTGAGGTGGCTGCCTCACTGTGCCTCATGGCAGGGCCAGCACTGCCCACAGAAGTTCATACATGGTCCATTTATGCATGGAAGTATAAAACGCCCTTGACATGAATTACACCAGACCAGAAGCTCAGTTTGTGATGGCCCATTCAAATGTACAATTGATCCCTAGGGATGTCCAAGAATTCCACCATGGACCCCAATGAGGCCGGATTCCAAGGCCCATGGTGGAATGGAGCACTCACCTCTGGCTTCCCTCGGAATCCATCCAGGTCGACTCCCTCCCTGTGCAAATATTTGTGTAGACTTATCATGTGAAGAAAAAGCAGGGATGCAAATGGCGTTGTGGACGCCATTTGTGGCTGTAAAGCTGGTGGATTAGCCTAAATGCAGCTTCAAATGGTTGCATTTAGGTTAATCCACCAGCTTTACAACCACAAATGGTGCCCAATATGCCATTTGTGTCCGGATACCTAACATAGCGATACGGAATGGCAATGGCAGCCGGCCGTATCGCCAGCATTGCGGAGCCGGCGGCCAGCTCCTCAGGATTGTCATGTAGAGGACCCGGCCTGGACGGACTCTGGGGGGAGGGATGGATTGCCTCCCCCCCCCCACAGATGCCCCCCAGACCTGGAGGTAAGGCATCCGCCCACTACTATTGATCCCTTAATGCAAACAATTTTTTATTTTTATTTTTGCTGAATCCAAATGGATTTCGACTACATTTGTCACCATGGAGAGGTTGTGTTTTCACACAGGTGTTCAACATAACTGTGATGCATCCTGCTGTTGGATTTATAGCTGTCAGGGGTGCCTCTGAGCATAGGCAGGGGCAGAGTAGCTCAGATTCCAAACAGGAACCACAAAACGTGGGGGAGGAACTTTCCCAGTCTCTTCCAGACAGGGAGAGACAGATTCCTCAGGTTTCAATAGCCCAGCTGGACGGAGGGGGCTTCTCTTCACACGCCCCTGTGAGAGATAGCAAACAGGGAAATAGGGGTGTGGAGAGCCTGAATTCTTAGATGCCAGGCACAGACACAGAGCCAAGAGAGAGATGGCAGGGGCGGAGCTTAAGAGATCTGCCTGATTGGCTTGGAGGGAACAGGTAGACGCAGAGACCTCACGAGATAGAGGGAGATCCCCCCCACCCCTTAAGTTAAGGAAGCGTGCCTACCTTTTCTCAAACGGTGGGCAACTTTCAACCTTCGTAGCTTCCTCTTGAACTCCCTGAAGGCTTTTCCTTTGTAGACTGTGAGTTACTGACAATTTGCACCTGCATGACCCATTGAAGTAAAGGATTAAAGAGCCTTGGAGAGAAGCCTCTTGTTTGTGTTTTGATTTGGCTTGTGAAGTTCAGCAAGGATAAAAGGGAATCCTGACAGCAGCTCCCTGAATGATCTGGGGCCACTCATAATCTCACAACCAATCTAAACTCTCAGGGTTGTTGTAAGAATAAAGAAAAGGGAGGAAACATATACACCACCCTGAGCCCCAGATCAGGGAGCAGGGGTCAGATAAACATATAATAATGGAAAATAATAAAAAAAATAGACCTCTCTCCTGAGAGCATGAAATCTAGATCTGTGTTTAAAAAAAACAATGTGGACATCCTAGAGTGTATACAAATGGCGTCTCAAAATTCTCAACCCTATATGTCGACCGTGAAATTCGTAGGGTTGACACAGGCACCTGACCTGGTCCAGGAACCCGCAAAATCCCCCTCCCCACTTCTGGGTCCCGACACCTGGCTCAGTGAATCCCCACCCCCACACTGAACGAGGGGCCAGGACATACAGCAGCTGCCCAGCCTCCAAGCGAGCCCCACTTTAGCACAAGATGGGGACTCCATATTTTTCGTAGATCTACTGTTGTGCACAACGGCGGCCAGAAAGGGTCGTTGACTCACTGCAGCCATGTTAGAGGCTTCTAATGTGGTTGAAATGGCCCTTCATGGCTACCGCTCTTTTGCTTCAGTAGTTGGAAGAAAAATACAGAGATCTTGTGCTCAAATCAGGCTTGCATGGATTGTGTGCAAATCGGGCTTGCTGTCAGCCAAACCAACAGATGCTCTGCGCCACTGCCGAGCCCCCCCGAAAGCCCCATTGGCTCGCCCTGTGCTGTTTACTGGGTTGGATAAATAGCAGGGTTTCAGCAGACAAAGCACGGGGCAGGCGTGTGCACGTGTCCGGCCATCCCTTGAAACTGGAGGAATTTCCATTTTACCGAATTCCTCCAGTGGGAGGAGAAATTCTCCAATTGTTTCTCAGGGGTGGGGCTCACCCTTAGGAGTGGAACTAACACAGCTTCCTTTCTTCTTACCTAAAAGTTAGCTTGGCAGCCTGGCCACCATTTTGCATCTTTAGGGTGGCCATGTGTCCTCCTTTGCAGAGGGCTGCCCTCTATTTGAAGGGTCGCTAACGGGTGGCCCTTTATTTTGAAGGCATCCTCTGTTGGAAGGGCTGTTCGGTCCAAGCCTTGTATAAAGAGAAAGAACCATCTGAAGGAAGAGCTGGGTCTTGAAGGAAGAGCTGGGCCTTGAAGGTGGCCCTCAACAGCACCTGGACAGCAGACTGAACAGGCAAACACACGGGTCTCCTGGTCGCAGTCTTCCACATCCACACCATGGTGAGATGTACTGTATTTCTATGTAAATTATAATCATTATTTCTAAATTTGCATCTACACATATAAATTAGCATATGCAAATGTTATGCAAATCAGGGACCTCTTGTGCCCTCTTTTTTGGTGACACATGTCCTCTTTTTAGGCAAGTCACAAGTAACCACCCCATCCTCAGTGCCCCAGGCCTAGCATCTTTCCAGGGTATTATGGTGTGTGTGTGTGTAGGAGGCAGGTGGATGGCGGCTACCACAAAACAATAGTGGAGACTTACATGCTGCTAAGTGACCTTCTTTTTCGAGGTGGAGGTGAGAGAAAGAAACATCTCAGAGTTCTTTCTCAGAACAAAACTGTCCTGAGAAGTTTTGGCTCAGCTGTAGCTGATGCCCAGACACTATGGGGGTCTCCTTCAAAGCAAGGCCTAATTAAACTGTTAAGCAACTGTCAGCCATATCTCCCTATTGTGGCCTTGTCCTCATTTTGAAGGCTCCCCCTAGCCATGAGCATCAAGGTGGGCCTAAGGTGAAAGTGCTAAAGAGAGGAAGTGGTCCAGACACATGGATACATGTGATGAGAATGTGAATGAAATGGAAGGGTGTCTCCCTTTTATATCTGTTCCATTGGCTGCGTGGTCTTCCGGAGCTCAGAGTTTACAGTGAAATGGAAATCTGGCAGAGCTTATGAAGATGCTCCAAGCCCTGTTGACTATCATTTGCATTCTGGGCTTGAAGCAGACTCTACAGAAGCAGATGCTTTATGAATAAGCCCCAAAGCTGGGCTATAACATCATCCTTGTGGTAAAATGATTCAGAATAATGTTTCGTCAAGCTGCACTTTAATAGGCAAGAGGTCTTATTTTTACGATCATTGGAATGTAAAGGGTCACCCTCTTAATGTTCTAAGACTGTGTTTTAAACAACATTTACACTTTAACATATTGAAAAATCTCATCTTTTGCTGCCAGCGAGGATGACAACACAATTCAAATCCATCAGTGTGGCAGTATATTCAGATATTCTAAGTATAAATCAACCTTGACGATCCATTTCCCCCCTGCTCCTCTGGTCCAAGCCTTCCCCCTCCCCTAAAGGCAGCGTGCTGGGGGGGGGGTGTGGATTCCTGAACTCATATTGTAGAGTTCTTTAACTTGTTCATTGCTTTTTGGAGTTCAGTGGAATATCCCACCTGAATAATTCAAAGGTGTCAAGGAGAGAACGGAAATGTTAGTGGCAGACCAGCCATCAATGGAGACACGGTGCTTTATGACCTCTTTAGAGCTGAGGGAAACAGATGTTTGAGCAAAGCAGAAAGTTTGCAAATTGCTTTGCGAGTGCGGAGCGAGGGAAATCGTGCATCATCGGGGGAAACTAAGTGACATGGGGAATGGGGACATGGAGGTTGGAAACATTTGAGTTTCAATGAAATTTGCAGAGCTGCTGCTGGGGAGGAGAACACACACACAGGGGCTGAAATCCTGTGCTTAGTAGAAAGAAAGCCTGCATTCTCATTGAAATCAGTAGGACTATGGAGAATTCTAAGGATTGCATGGTTGCACAATGAAAATGCACACCTACCTAAGAAAGCTACTGATGGGCAAACTTACCCCCAATACATTCATTATTTCCACAGAAAGTAACAAATCCATCTATGTAATCTCGGATGACAGTTCCCCTTTAATATGAGAATCCATTTCATGTATATGAGTTTTTGAGCATGTATAATATCAAACTGCATCTTGGGAGTTGTAGTTTGTGGTCATGTAATGCATCATGACCTCATGCGTCACCACATTATATACCCATCATGACTGGTTGTTTCCATGTGGCCTTTCTATGTAACGTTTATTTGCTATCGCCAATTCGTATATGGAGGAGAGACAATGGCACCACCAGCAGTTAGGGATGGCAGAGAATTCCGCCACGGATTTCAGTGAGGCCGAATGCACTGGCATTCGGCCCCCCAAAATCTGTGGCGGAATGGCCTGCCACCCCCCGTGGATCCCCCCCGAGACGAGACTTACCTGGGGTGGATGTTCTGGACGGCAGCAGCTCCAGCAGTGGCGGCTGATCTTCTGACCAGCTGCCACAGCCGCCATTTACAGTCTGGTCTTTCTTTCTTTTTTTTTAACCCAGACGTGATAGGCTACGTAAAGACTTATGTAGCCTGTCATGTCTGGGTAAAACAAAAACAAAAAAACGGTGTACGCAAATGGACATCCAGCCGCTGGGCAGCAGGGACGCAAATGGCGGCTTCCTTAGCCGCCACTATTTGAGCCCCTGTATTTAACTGTGATAGGCTACGTAAATATTTACGTAAATATCACGGCAAAGTAAAAAACAACAACCGCGTACGCAAATGGTGGCGGCTACAGCGGCCGCCATTTGCGTTCCTTATTTTTTGCCATTTTACTCTACGTAAATATTTACGTAAGCTAAAACAGAGAATCAAAAAGGAACGCAAATAGCGCCCACTATGCTATTTGCATTCCCCCTTTTTTTGCCATAATTGTCTATGTAAATATTTACGTAGACTAAAACGGCAAAAAATAAGGAACGCAAATGGCGGCTGCCGTAGCCGCCGCCATTTGCGTACGCGTTTTTTTTAAAAACTTTGCCATGATAGGCTACGTAAATATTTACGTAGCCTATCACGGTTAAATACAGGGACGCAAATGGCAGCGGCTATGGCGGCCACCATTTGCGTCCCTGCTGCCCAGCGGCTGGATGTCCGGCTGCGGGTGGAGCCGGCTGGCAGCTCCGTGGAATCCCCGCAGAGCGGAGCCAACCAGGCAGGACTCCGGGGGGAGGGACGGAGCGCCTCCCCCCCACCGCGAAGCAGATCCGCGAAACGCTAAGTGACTTTCATACATCCCTACCACCAGTTGACATCGACACATTTCCTCCTGAAAGAACAGGATTAAACTAACCAACTCAGTACATGTGTAGGAACACTGTAACTTTGATTCAACTGCCCGTGCTTTGAAATTCATGATCTCTTCTGAAATTAATATGAATCTGTACAACAGTGATACAAAGGTAAGCATTACATATGGTTTTCGATCAACAAGCCAGCCCATTATGAAATTCAATGGCATCACTAAGGAAAATGTCAAACTTTAATCCTTAAATGGTGCTGTTCATAGAGCAACAACAACCGAAGTTCAGGATATAAATGTAGGCTGCAATCCAATGTGCTCTTTCTTGAGAGGAAGCCTCATTGAATATAGTAGATGATACACATATATAAAGGCCTTCACCAAGCTGCTGCTCTCCCAATGTTTTGCACTTAGGGATGTATGAGAATTCTGTTTTGGGGGTGAAATCCAGATGGAGTTTTTTGGTTCAGCCATGGCAGATTTCGTTCCATTTCCCCCTGCTGGTGTCAACTCAAACTGTAGTGAATTAATCTAATACACGGATTCCATTTTTTTTAATGGTGGCAATTTGTGCAAATTGGATCTTTTTTCTTTCTTTTTTTGGATCTTGAAATTTCTGCAAATGAGGTCACTGTATATATATGTGTGTGTATATATATATATATATATATGTGCGTGTGTGTGTGTGTATGATCATGTGCAAGGGTGCATGATTGCAAGTCCACATGTCTGCCCGTTAGCCCTGCAGAGGCATATTCCCTTCTTGTAGATATCAGTTTTGGGGGAAAAATGTGCAACTCAGCACGCAAATGCGAGCTGAGTAGGGTGCTCAGTGGGGGTCTGTTGAGCCCCAAATGGCCAGATTTCACTGCAATGGACATACATAAAAACACACACACACACGGATGTCATCACCTGCATCAGTTTATCACCTTCATGTGCTCTGCTTGTGAGAACTAATTATGTCTTCTTTTTCTACACAGCAACATTCAGACGTTGGTTTCTCCACTTGTGCTTGAGATGGTACAGTCCAGGAGGAACTTCACCTCAAGTCAAAGTTAGTCATAACTAATTCCTGTTCTTTAAATGGGATGTTCTGCTCAATCCTATGCATGTTAACTCAGAAGCAGGTCCTAGCATTGAGTTCAAAAGGGGTTTACTTCCAAGTAAATATTCACAGGATTGTACCCTTCATCAAGATGACTGTGTGTCTGCCCTAGATCTATAATTTATGGCCACAATAGCAGTGTTAGGCATGATTGAGACTTTGGACCGCAGGCAGAGAATTGCCATTTTAAATGTTTCCCTGTTGAAAAGGGGGTGGGGTGAATCTTCTCTGCATTAGTACATTGAGGAGTATTCTAGCTTAGTTCTTTCACTGATATGCTAGGTTTCTACATGTATGGAGGGATTTTTTTTTAAGGGGGGTATTCAAGCATGCAATTCCTATTCTGTATCTTGAGGTGGGCCAGTCCTGACAGGGCCACCCACACGGCCACACCACATGTTTATTTTGTATGTATAGACTGACTAACATGGATTCTCTCTCTCTCCCTTGCAATACATTCTATACTAAAAGATACACAGGATTGGAAATACAAACATAGTGAAAATACCCATCCCTTGAGTCTTAAAGGTTATAACACCAGCTGTTTTCCTCTCAGGTCTCCATTGTTAAAAAAATGACATGAGCAGAGATGATTGTACAGAAACGGAGGCTTGTTGTCGGTAAAATAGTACCATAATCTTGGAATCTCTCCCTTTCTAAAATTAAAAAAGGTAAGATATCATTGTGGCATCTTTTACGGCAATTGCCTTTATTGTTTTTCATCCTCTTTATTTTGTAGCCATTTATGTCCCATCCATGTTCCTTTTTTCCTTTTTTTAATATGATACTTGGCCCATTTGGCAACATTAAATTCTATTCACCATATGCCAACCTCCGCTACAAGGAAGATACAATTAGAGTGGTATGAGAAATTCATTTCAGTTTGTTTTTGATCAGGATTTAGCCAGTTCACACTTCCGGACCAAACACAGACTTGGACACAATCTGCAGTCAAAGTCCGTACATTTCTGAGCTTGCAGTGTGATTTGTGGACCAAACAGAAATGTGTTTGCCAGCATGTATACTTTTCAAGAATGCACACAAATATGATTGAATCAATGGGAGAAGGATGTATACATTTCAAAGATGCACACAACTGATGTGTACATTTGGAAAAATATGCATGAAAATGCACACAGATTTTCATGAAAAAAAAGAAAAAAAACCTTCAATCTGATATGGACTGGAGTTGGAACAAGCTTTGAGATGGAATTTGGAGAGCTTCAGTGAGCTTGAGTTGGGCCGATTCACATATCTGTAGGTAAAATTCTGGATTTTGTAATGTGTGTGTGTGTGTATGTGGTGTTTTGTTTTGTTTTTACAGCTTTTCTTACAGCTTCCCTCAATTTAACTAGTCTCTGTCAATGGGGCTTAATATATTTATTATTATTTATTTTAGGAAAAATAGGATGTTATAGCATTGGTCTACCTAGCCCAGTTTTCTCTATTCTGACTGGCTGTTGTAGTGCTCCAGGGCAGAATTCAAGAATAATTTTTGTGGGCCAGTACAAACTTGCAATGCAGACACCCTCCCACAAATATACCACAAAACCCATCCCATCCATACAATCCTGTGAATCATATTTGGGCCTGTAAATGCAACAGCACTGGCTCCCACTACCCTTGGGATCAATAGCCCTATCTTGGAATTATTTAAACAAGTTAAACCAACAGATGAGCAGGACAAGACTGTGCTGAGAAGCCCTGCCCCAACATCCCATGTGCTAGGTAGTTCTTTCCCCCAGCAAATGTCTACGACAAGGAGGCCTTTGGACATATGTCTGAATACACAGAGACTTCCATGAAATCAGAAACTCTGACAGCTTGTGTGGAACCCTCCATGCATACAACTGTATGTGCAGAGGCTTCCCCCTTTCCCCTGATATTTGTGATGTATGCACAGATCCCTGAGTGCAGAGCTACTTGGCACACATGACTAGGGATGTCAGATAAACCTGCAATGGAACCAAATGAGTTTGGATTTTCATGAATCCGACCCATGGATTCCCCAGCAGACCAGCTTTTCCCCTGTCAGGCAGATTCCACAGACTTGTGGACCATTTTTCTAACTTTCTTGAATTTTTGTTGTAGAAAAATATGTAAAATAAAAGAAACCCAGCCAAAAAATGTGCATTTACTCCATAGGCTAAAGTGTGAAAACATGCATGGGGGGGGGTGGAATTTGTGCATTTTTGCATGTGCGAATTCACACAAAGTTCATTTGCTCAAATGCGAATTTGTGCAAATCCAGAAACAAAACAAAACAATCTGGTTCCAGCGAAGGGTGGGCGATGTTTATTTATTTATTTATTACATTTCTATCCTGCCATGGAACTCAAGGCGGCATACACATAATCCTTCTCCTCCTCTCTATTTTATCCTCACAACAACCCAGGGAGGTTGGTTAGGCTGACAGCCAGGGACTGGCCCAAATAGTATTCTCCTTCCATCAGTGTTTTTAATCCGCATCAATACTTATTCTCTAATGAAGGAGTTTGTTTTTCAAAACCGCTGGCCTGACCTAAACATTATTGGAAGTTGATAAATTGGTCTTGACTTGAGAGACCCGACGATGGGTAATCTTTGAAGGTAGAGCTGTTCAGAGTTAGCTGTGCTTGAAGAATTTGACCTTTGCAAATTCTGATGCAAACAGGCATTCTCCACAACTCCTGGGCTCCTATACGGATCAGAACATAGCTATCCGTCACAAATTACAATTTGCTATATGCATCACCATCATCATTATCCAATGCATATTAATGCAGAAATAGATGGAACAGACTTATGAGTGAACACATGCAAAAGTGACATGGACTGGAAACAGATGAACTTGTCCCTCCTGACTTTGGACAGTGTCTCCCACAATGGTCCTAAAGAACAGGCAGCTTCATAGGGAGAAAGCTGTCCTTCAGATACCCAGGCCTCAGGTCTCTTCAGGCTTTATAAGTCAAAACTTATGAAGTGTAATGTGTTATCCGTGGGGCTACTTTTGCAGACTGCCTAGAAATTGCAGTTAGTTCAAAATGTGGCCGTTCAGCTATTAACTGGTTGTTGGGACTGGGAACACATCTTTCTGGTACTTAAAGAGTACTTACATGATTCCTGATCAATTTGTAAGCACAATTCAAGACTAATGTGATGTGTTATACATGAAGCTGCCTTTGAAGATCGTTCAGAAAATGCAGTGGGGAGGCTGTTAACTAGTATTAGGCCAGCAAAACCTTTTTCAGCCTCTTTCTGAACCTCTTTTTATAACCATCTTTGTACTGCCTCTTTTTTTCTGACAGGCTCCTCCTCTTTAATAATGACATGGCCAGCAGGTAGAGATAGATAGATGCCCCCCCATCTGGGTTCTCTGGGCACCCGCAAAGCCCCTTCTCCTTCTCGTGTGCCACTGGACCTGAGCCCAACCCCCCCTCACCAAGCCGCCCACACTCACCCAGGCCCATCCGGCGAACTCCGCGATTGCCATTTTGCGGGGGGAAATTGTGATCATGAAAATACGCACATTTGATCTTATGCAAAATGACACCGTGAAAGGCCAATTATGCAAGATTACAGGCATGAATGGGCTTACTGGACAGGCTCAGGGTGAGTGCAGGCTGCTTGGTGGGTGTGGGAGTAGGGGGACATGCTCAAGTGGGGAAGGGGGTGGAGCGGGGGCAGCTCAGGGCAGCAGGCAGGGAGGAGTCCACAGGACGCCTGGACTTGATCAGGCACCTGTGCCATACCTACTGGCAGGTACATTGTGGTCCTTTCCATACCGAGAATAACCGTACCTATTGGAGTTGTCTGGTGCAGATGGCTGAGAATTTCATTTCAGTTCATTTTTACCAAATTTACCAAAGTTCACTAAACGTGTTTGAAAGGTAGGATAGACAATTTTGAAATAATAAAGGCACAATCCTATGCATGTTTAGACAAAAAAGAGTCCTACAGCTCCCAGCATTCCCCAGCCAGACGGGAGTTTTTCTGTCTAAACATGCATAGGGTTGTGCCTTAAATGTCATCAAATGGACATGTAATTACACCAAGTGGTTTATCAGTTGTATTATGGTGAACTGAAAGCAAGTGAGATCATCTGGCCACTGTGTCAACAGAATGCTGGACTAGATGGACTCTGGCTCTGATCCAGCAGGGCTCTTCTGATGTTCTTATCCCCCTTTGGCCTTTTCAACAGGGTTGCAAGGAAGGAAGTATACCACTTATGGAAATAAAACTGCAGCTATACAAACTCACCTGGGAATAAGTCCTATTGAACTGAACAGAGCTTACTCCTGAGTATAGGATTGCATTGTTAATGCATTGATAATGCATTGTCAGTTTTGCATTATCTCCTGAGCGAATGGGCTGGATCCAGAGTTAGGTTGCAAATCTATGCACACTTACCGGGGAGTAAGTTCCATTCAACTCCATGGGACTTACTTCTGAGTAGATGGGCATAGGATTGTACTGTTAGTCCTGCTTAGAGTGGATCCTTTCAAATTAATGGGACATGTTAGTCATGACTAACCTATGCCCCATTGATTTTAATGGGTGTACTCTAAGCATGACTAAGTCTGGCTACAAACCTATGAATATAACAACTGCAGAGTCTATCAAGGCTACAGTGTCAAAGACTCCAAATTAAAGATAGGCTTCTTTCTCTTTCCTCCTCCCTGAAATCCCTCTTGATTTCTTTTCAAAACAGGAATTCCCATTGATTGCTTGTCAGTTTGTATTACTCTGTCACCTTGTCACCTCTTAGTTTTCACATTGCCATGTTTGATGGGTCTGGGGGTTTCTGTTTTGCATTTCCTAGGTCATGAACAAACAGCTGCCATTCTCTGTCATTCAGCGTCATGATATTGAAACGTCCCAGGTAGAAAAAAAAGAAAAGAAGAGCATATGATGGGGTGGTAGGGTGAGAGGTACTGGGCTGTACCACTCCAGACTGCAGGTGTGTCTCGTATCTTTGGATGCTTCCCTGCATAAAAAGTGTGCCATTTGGAGTAAGCTAGCACATCAGGGGATGTGCCTGGCTAAAACTTTCTGCCTGATATCCTTGTGTATTACATAGGATTTTTTTTTTTTTAAGTGGGTGAGCATAAAAAAAGACTCCTCCCCCACCTATATTCTGAAGTGGTACAGTTCATAGTTCTGCCTGCTGTGTTGGTCACCCAATTGTGGATTGCTATGATTACAAAAAGCAAGTCCTTTAGCAAAGTATTTGGATATTTGTTTAGGCCAATGGAGTCTGGTGGCTCCGATGAACTCTAAAGGAGCTATCCAAGGTGCGAAGCAAGACAGATGTATTATCTACACGGGAAGTACATACGCTTCACACCTTGGAAAGGTCCTTTAGGGTTCTGACTGATTCTCACCGAAACCCGCAGGGGATTCACTGCCCCACTGACACTGGAGCCCCCAGTGTCCACTGGTTTATGCAGGGGCATGGAACCTAGGGGCCCAAACTGGCTCCTAATCTGCCCTTCCAAGATTCCCCAGGAGGTCTTGTCCCTTTTCAACTCCCACCGATCATTTGGGGCTGTCCTGGTTTTTGTGCAGTTTCCCCCCGCCCCACGCTGAAAGGTTGAAATGCGTCTTTTAAGTTACTGACAGTAAAAGGCTTAAGCTAAGTTATGCTCGCATTTGGGCCCCACCCCTTTTGCTTTTGGCCACGCCCACTGATGGAATGCAGCCCCCGAGAACTTCTCCTAAATGGCATTCAGCTCCCAGGCTGAAAGACGTTCCACACCCCTGGTGTAGGCTGTAACCCTATGTGTCAGGGGATGGCATTTGCACCAAGAAAGCATGTTAGGGGCTGCATGCCAGCAATGGCTGTGGCAAGAGCTCAAAGTGGGTGGAGCTACCCCATTGTCTCTTACACACACACACACACACACACACTCATTCATTCAACACATGCACACACACGCACACACTGAGTGACCTTGGCCAGTCACCCTCTTTCAGCAAAGCCTACCTCACAGGGTTGTTCATTGTATTTATTTTGTTGATTGATTCAATTTATAACCCACCTATATATGACTACTCTAGGCAGTAAGAGTATACAACAAGAGTATACTCTTCCACAAGAGAATACACTTGTTGTGAGGATGCCAGAAGGTGTAGCCCTGTACATTGCTCTGAGTTTGCCGGTAATTTTTGTGAACTGCCCGGAGAGCTACGGCTATATTACAGAAATGTAATAAATATTTATTTATTTATTTATTTATTTATTTATTTATTACATGTATTAATTGCATTTATATCCCGCCTTTTTCCCTCTTGCAAGGAACCCTAGGCAGCTTACATGATCCTCTTCCTCTCCATTTTATCCTCACAACAACAACCCTGTGAGGTGGGTTGGGCTGAGAGTCTGTGACTGGCCCAAAGTCAGCCAGTGAGCTTCCATGGCTGAGTGGAGACTAGAATCCGGATCTCCTGGCTCCCAGTCCAACAATCTCCCCACTACACCACACTGTCTCCTCAAGTAGAAACGTAATAAATAAATAGGCAGGGCAGGCTAAAAAAAAAAACAAAAAAACACTAATTAAGAAATTAAAGCCTATGGGCAGGATCCAAGCCCAATTTAAGTATCGCTGGTTCTATCACTGGTCTTGTGTTTTTTTTTCAATGCTCCCTCTCACCTGGTTGCATCCACACACCTCCCCTTGGCTGCCTTCTGTTTGGGTGCTGAAGCACTTTGTTGTGATATCCGTGTCTCTGCTGGTCAGACAAGAACCTTCCCCTCGTCCCCCCACTCCCCTTTCTTTCTCACACCTCGCTGAGCAGGCACTGCAGTTGGGCGACCTCCGACCCAGTTGTCAAGGTGATGGGCTCTCTTCTCCTAAAGTACTTATTTCACACACACATGGGCTTCTCTCTCTCTCTCTCTCTCTCTCTCTCTCTCTCTCTCTCTCTTTCTCCATGTGGCTTTTAACACTGAAATATAGGAGAGTGGCCAATTATTGCTGTCATGTCCTCCGTGTGGCTCTGCCTTCCAGAGTACAATTTAAT
Organism: Heloderma suspectum; assembly: GCF_057233095.1. Classification (NCBI taxonomy): domain Eukaryota; kingdom Metazoa; phylum Chordata; class Lepidosauria; order Squamata; family Helodermatidae; genus Heloderma; species Heloderma suspectum. The sequence goes on along the minus strand of NC_139471.1, from coordinate 9,358,484 downwards.
GAGAAATGGGGAAGAGTAGACCCCACTATGGTACTTAGCAGCACCCCACATTTTTGACAGGGCAGGACAGCTTTCTCCTCTGTGACCCCAAGACGGTATGTTGAGTTGTTATGTTTGTATTTCGGTTCTTGCTTGCTGAGATAGCAAAAGAGGACTATGTATATTCATAGAAGGCAAGACGGCTATCAACACCATCATCTCTATACCGCCCCATAGCTGAAGGTCTCTGGGCAGTTGACAGAAGTTAAAACATGGAATGCGATATAAAAAGTTTAAATGCCATCTACATAAAAACACACAGACAATAGACACAAACAGCATCCAACTAAAAACAACTTTGAACAGTCAGTCATAACTAAAGACACATCCAGGACCGAGTAAAATTCATCATGTGCTGCCAAATGCTTGGGAAAATTGCTTTGAGCCATGATGGCTAAATATTTGGAGGGGGTGTACCTCTGAAGCCCAGATGACAGGGTGCAAACGACAGGAGACGGCCTTTGCCATCCTGCACAAGCTTCATTTGGTGTGGCGCAAAGGACTATTTTCTTTTGTCCTAAACACATTTCCAGACAATTTCCATAGGGTGGTTCCAATGGTATTATGGGAGAGATTCAGGGCAGGTGAAAGGAAGAGCTTCTTCTCACAGGAACATTAGAAGCTGCCTTATACTGATGCCAGACCATTGGTCCATCAAGTATTCTCATCACTGACTGGCAGCAATTGCTGTCCAGGGTTTCAGGTAGGGCTCTTTCCTAGTCCTACTTGGAGATTCCAGGGACGTGTGTGTCAGTTGTGCTCATCTTTGAAATGTACACATTCTTGCTTGTGCACCTTTTGATGCACAGTTTCCCAAAGCATGACTGGCATCAGAGCATGTGTGTGTGTCTGTGAATCACGTTGCAAGCTCGGAAGTACGGACTTCGATGGCAGATTGCATCCAAGTCTGTATTCTGTCCCGAAGGTGCGAACTGACTAAATCTGGATCAAAAATGAACTGGAACACATTCCTCCTACATCCCTACTCCCATTCCATGCACAGAAGCTGACTGGACCTCAACCGTTGTGACAGATCACCAACCTCTCCTGCACTGGAGGGCAGCAGGAGAGCTTAGGGGGTGCAAAACTGGAAGTGTGGCCCACTCATTTGTGTCCCCTGCTTCGTGTCCCCTGTTCTCAGCATCCACTACCTGAGGCAGTTGCCTCACACCAGTGGAGGCTAGTGGCTCCGACATCAGTGGGGCGGTGAGTCCATTCCAGGTTTCATTCAGAACCAGCTGGAACACCAAAGGAGCTCTCCAAGGTGCTTCGCATCAGAGTCACCAGGTCCCATTGCCTCACTCTGCCTATTGGTAACGATAGGGCCTGCCATGAATGCTAAGAAGGTCACTAAACTGCCTTTCCCAGAGGCTTTCCAAGGAAACATGCAACAAAGCAATGTGGTCAAGCACATCTCCAAGATACACAATGCATCTTACCTTTGGATATGGATTTGGGGTTCAGCGATCCGAGTTCTACTTCATGGTGCAAATCTGCAATTCATCAACTGCCAATAGCCCTGGGTGTGTATAAAAATGCTCACCAGGGTATGTTGTGTGTGTTCTCTCATGCGTGGTCACCTCCGAGCGAAAGCTCCGTTACCAGCGTCTCGGCTCTCCGGAACGATGCTCCCCTGTTTACGACTGAAACACCTGTAATTTGTTTGTCTTGTTTTGTTGCGAATAAAAGCGGCGGCCTTTAACTCCTAGCCACTGTTGTGGTTTGGTTTAATGTCTGGGTAACAGGGGGAGGGGTGCGGGGGCATGCCGGTGTTAATGTGCAAACAGCTCGTTTACAGCTCCCGCATGTTTTATGACATCAAAAGAGCATAGAGAGAATGCTTGGGATAATGTTAATTAGGGGGCTCAGAAATAAACGGTTTGCTTCCTCATTAATTGTTATCACTTTGCCGTGCTCATTAGGAAGTGATTCTGTACCAAGGGGCTGCCAAAAGTGGTGGGATTTAAAGGGGCATGCCTCCACCATATTGGGAGTATGGCACTGGTGCTTCGGCTGTAGCCTCTCTTCTCCCGTCAATGCTCTCCCCTCCCAAGAGAAAGATGCCATACCAACTGTTCTGGGACTTCCTTGGGATTTAAGTAGAGAGCTTATAGAGTGATGCTCCCAAACCTGGTGCCCTCCAGATATTTTGGACTACAACCTCCATCATCCCCCAATCATTTTTAATGCTGACTAGAGATGACAGGAGCTGTAGTTCCAGACATATGGAGGGCAACAGGTTAGGGAATGTTAGTGATGAGTCTAGACTCTAGACGGAATCTCTTTAAACCTGAGGGCCAATATTCCATTTCATAGACGCTCCTGGGGGCTGTATTCCAGTGAAGGGCATGGACAAAGGCAAAGGGGGCATGGCCAAAGAGGCATGGCCAGATATCCCCTCCAAATGTCAGCCTGTTTTAGCTTCAAGCTCTCAATTGCCAGGAACTAAGCCTTAGGAGAGGCACTTCAACCTTTCAGAATGGAGAAAAAAGGTCACAAAAGCCGGGAAATCACCAAATCATTGGTGGTTGGCAGAAAGGGCATGAGGCCAGTGGAAGGGGGTATAGGTCCCAGGGCATGGTCTGAAGGCACACGAGGCAGCCACCTTGCTGCAGCTAAGCGGGTTTGGGTCTGGTCAGTGCTCGGAGGGGAGACCACCTGGGAACCAGTTGTAGCCACCTTGAGTTCCACAATGGAAGAAAGATGGAATATAAAAGTAAACCAGTCAATCAGTCAATCAATCAGCCTTCTGAAGACCCATAGAAGTTTGTATTTGGCCTCCAGGCCTGATACCCCCCAAATGGATTTCTCTGACATCCCTACACTGTACCCTCCCTCAGGAAGAACTCTTTCTCCTTTAAAAGTGTGAGATGCAATCAAAAATAGTTACACAAACACAGGCACTATTTTCCAGACCTTCCAAGGTTAATTGCTGCAAAAGTTGAAGGATTGCATTATAAAGATCCCACCGGAGTTATCATTTGCAACTTTACTTAAATGGAGACATCACAAACAATTCTGTTTTCTGTGGCACTATCTTGTCTTTGTGATGATCAGTTTTCTTTTCTTTTCTAACTCTCTCACGCACACTTTGAAAAAAAAGAAAATGTGAATAATGAAAGTGCAGCCTCTAAATCCTTTAAAATCAGATCAAAGGCCCACATGCTAATAAGGCATGACTGAGGATAAAAAAGGAGGCATGTTTTTGTGAACTAGAATATGTTTCTGTGTGTGTGTGTGTGTGTATGTGTGTAAGTATGGGCGCGCGTGCGCACGCGCACACACACACACATAAAGAAAGAAAGAAATGCCCACAAAGAGAATAACAAATTAAAAGCAAGATGAAAGAGAGAGAAAGAGATGGAGGGAGGGAGATTTAAAATGACTGTGGGGATGGGCGGGATAGAAAGAACTTAAAGACAAGACAAATGGCTTTCATGTAGTCAGAAAGGAGGAAGCAGTGCTTGATACAGGCCTCAGAAACAGTCAAGTATCCCCCATTTCCCTCCAAAGACTTGTGCAGCCTTCTGTTCACTTGAGGTTTGAGGCCTGTTTTCTTGAGTTCTTTCTGAGGCCAGTCACCACAGTTGAAACAAACCATTCCATAGTGAACAAGGCAGATGAAGAACAGAAGCAACTCCAGGCAACTCTTGTCAGTGGGCCCCTGCTGGTGAGTGGCCCTCAGCAGTTGCCCAACCATGCCTACCCTTGACATTAGTACTGGGCCAAAATGCCCCCAAATGTTGCCACCTCACCGCAGACCATAAATGTGTGGGGAGGCATTTCAGTGATTTTCTAGGGGATGAGGTAAATCCACCATCACACCTCCTACTCCTCAGCTGGTGGCCACCATTTTGTTTTACCCGGAATACTCCTCGGAAGGCATTCTGGGACACAATGTCATGTGCTTGCCAAGGTCTGAGAGGACTACCTGTCTGAATTTCACTCCACCTGCCCTCAAAATGTGAAAGATGGGAGGCGGTTTCACCCCCTGTTTCACATCCTGAAATATCAGTCAAAATTCCAAATGAGTGAACTTTCATGCCAGTGTTTATGCTTAGCCAGGGTGAGCCATGGAAAAGCTTTGGCCGGTGGAACTCTGTAGGAACCTGGGAACTGAACTGTTTTAGCCATCTTTCTACTGAATCATTTCCCAGCCTGAGAGCCAGTGTGGTGTAGTGGCTAGAGTGTTGGACTGGGAGCTGGGAGATCTGGGTTCTAGTCCCCACTTGGCCATGGAAGCTCACGGGGTGACTTTGGGCCAGTCAAAGACTCTCAGCCCACCCCACCCCACAGGGTTGTTGTTGTGAGGATAAAATGGAGAGGAGGAGGATCACGTACACTGCCTTGGGATCCTTAAGGAGGAAAAAAGGCAGGATATAAATGAAATGAATGAATGAATGAACCTGGAACTCTCCAGATGTTTTAGACAACCATTTCTATCATCCCTGGCCATCGGTTGTGTTGGCTGGGGAGTTGTCTGAAACATCTGGAAGGCGTTAGAGTGGTGGAGGCTGCCATTCAGCCTTGCGTGGCTTGCCACAACAGGCAAAAGAACACACATCCAAGCGCCTGATTGTAGGCCCAGTGTCTGCTGACATGACATAGGAGATGCAGCTGTGGCAGGGACAGCAGGAAGCACCACCAAGGGGAGGTGGCCAAACCCAGGCTGTCACCTCCAGTGGAACGGCTGCAGCTGAACTGAAAGGCGGGGGGATCCCCCACCCCCACCAAGGATACCAGTGACGAATCCTGCCTATTGGATGTGTGGTCACTGAGGTGGAAGCAACCGCATTAGAACTGCTAGGTTAAGTCCAGGGCTCATCAATCTCTCTGCTCCGAGTCAATTATAATTCCTTTGCCTTGTGCTCTAGGGGTAGATAATTGAGGGGAACGTAGTTGGTGAGGACTAGATCGCGTCCAAACTAATATGCTGTCTGCAGGGGACGGGGAGGAGAAGAGTTTCTGAGAATCAGTGGACATACCAGGCTATCCAAGGGCAAGATGGAAGGGTATGTGGCAGTCATGGGTGGATTTGAACCAAAGGCCTGATCCTGCTTGTGCTGTTGTACTCGTGTCCTGCGTGTGGGTTCCTGGTTGACAGCTGCTTGGCCACTCTGCGAACAGAATGCTGGACTAGATGGACCCTTGGTCTGATCCAGCAGGGCTCTTCTTGTGTTCTTATGTTCTTCGTCTCTTTACTTCCTCTTCTTCTGAGAGTTATTTTAAGCTAGACCAGTCATGGAGGGACCATGGCTCAATGGTTGAGCGCAGGTTTTGCATGCAGGAGGGCCCAGGTCCAATCCCCAGTAACTCCAAGTACAGCTGGAAAAACTCCTGCCTGAAAAATCTGGAGGACTGCTGCCAGTCAGTATCGACAATGCTGGGCTAGATGGACCCTTGGTCTGACTCAGGAGAAGGCAGCTTCCTAGGGTCCTCCCTTTTGGCAATGCGTAAGTGCCTGCCTCCTGGCTTGTCTGTTGGTTCTAGGTCACTTCGATTATCTCATGGCTTCTGATTCCTGGCTCATCTGAGACAGGTTTATCCCTGTCAACCGTGACAGGGATAAACCATACGATAGGAGTAGGCTCTCCCTATCTTACCGGGCCAGTTTGATTTCTTGAAGGGCAACAGACAGGCCATTGTCAATCCATTATCCTGGACAAGACAGGCCTGTGGTTTGATTCTACATGGTTTGATACTACAGGTAGGGATGTCAGAGGAATCCGTCTGGAGGGTCAGGCCCTCTGATTTTTGGGCAGCTCGGCCCCCCAGACTCCGGCCCACTTGTCCATGAGCTGACCTGACTCAGCCAGTGTGAGTCAGGACAGCTCACACACTTGTGCCGCTGGCCCAAACCCTCATGCTCTCCTTGACGATGCTATTGACACCAGCAAAGAGAGTATGAGGGGTTGTGCATGGTGGCCACAGTGGCACTGGCAGAGAGAGAGAGGCAGTTGCATAGTGGCAGCAGGGTGAGAGCTGAGAGGAAAGTGCCATGGCCACTGCTACCACCACTGAGCAACCACTGGTCTCTCTGCCAGGCAGAGAGAGGGACAATCGCTCAGCGGTGGGGATGTTTTTGTTTGTTTGTTTCTGTGGGGAAATTTGCGCAAATTACCTCTGTAATTTGTGCAAATTAGGCAACTGCTTTGCCTAATTTGTGCAAATTATGGAGGTAATTGGTGCAAATTTACCCATAGAAGCAAACAGACAAACAAACAAACAAAAGTTCCTGGATTTCCCGGATTTCCCAGATTTCCAGGAAAAGTCCCTGGCTCGGCTCACAAATGCAAGCCAAGCTGCGGGCAGCAGGGAAATCCAGCGAGTCCCCAGAGGGCTGGATTTCCCCACAACAGCCATCTGTATCTACATGGCAGCATTTATGTATGGGGAGGATCCAGCTCATGATCAAGGAACCAGGACCTTCTACATTAGAGTCGCAAAACAGACTGGCAAGAGATTAGCACCTATGGGAGCAGAGCCAATCTAGGGAGGGGGTCCAAAATGTGTGGCCCATCAAGCCATTTTTGGTGGCCTGCCAGATCCCCCCTTCATCTGCTGTAGTGGTGGTACTGCCTGGAGTTCCCCTTGCTAGCACCAGCAAGGGAATCCTTTCCTCATCTTCGATGAGAGATCTGAGATAAGAGATTCCCTTTTTAGCACTGTCAAGAGAAACCCCAGGGATGTCCTTGCTGGTGCTAACACTAGCAAGAAAATCCCTTCCCTCTTTATACTCTTTATTACAGTCGTTTAGACCCATTCAAGTGAAAATACACAGACAAGTATACAAATACCAGGACACAGGCGATGATTCCTTCAGTTCAACTAATCCCTTCCCTTATCTCCATCTTCTCTGCCAATGCACCCCTCAGAGCCAAAAAGGTTGTGCACCCCTCATATGGAGGTTGTAGAGCTCATTCAAGATGAAGACTAGATTCCTGAAGTTCATGTGTGATGAGAGGAATACATGGTATATCAAACAGACCCAACCTGTTGTAAAGAGGAGGGAAAGGAAAGATAATATTTATGACTGAGCCAATCTTTTTGATGTATGCAATAAGAATACATCCTGATTAGGGCTACTCTGCATATTCTTTAATTTTGATATTTTAAAGGAACACATTTAATGCAGCCAAAGAAACCAAGAAAACTGTGCTCACTTCACCAAACAGTTGCATTGTTTTAACAGTCATAGGTGTCCTTTTGTTCCTTGGTTATTGCTGCTTGACTCCATTTCCCTTTGACCTCATTTGCTTCCATCCTGATGGGTTGTGGATGGTGGCCCATCTCTCTTTTTTTTCTTTATGAACATCTGTGACATCATCACACCAGGCATCTCACTGTGACATCATGGGCCGAAATCACACGGGCTGATGCAACCAGTCAGATTGAATAGAAGTAGTGTGGGCCAATGAGGCCAAGGAAAGACAGAAAGGCACCAAGGTCTGAAAAGGATGCAGATGTGTTTGGGCCAAGGGCCCCAAACCATCATCAAGTGGAGGTGCTTTTTCCAAGACTCACAAAGAGGAACACGAAACGGGGCAAGTACTTTTCAGCTCAGCCTTAATTTCTGGTATGCTAAGCACTATTTTTAAAAAAACAAAAACAAAACCCCACACACTTCTAAGTGTCTAATTAACAGTTTGGGTAGAAATAAAAGCATAATGAGAAAAACAATCTGGTTGCAATACACACTCAGGAGCGTGCACACACAGAGTAAACGGATCTATATGTGAAGGGGAAGTTGGCTCCGCCCCTCTTCCTTCCATTAGCACATCTCCCCCACATGATGTGCCCAACTGAAGTGGTCATCCAAGGTTTGGCGAATGGGTTTCTCGGGTGTTCCTCTGATGCAACTCTGTGTGTCTTAGCAATTTCAAACTTGGCAGCCCTGTGCAAGGAGCGGCTCGGAAATTTGCAGAAGGCCTTGATAAATGTTTTATGCAAATTAAAATTGGATTCTTTGCTTAGTTTAAGCAATTTCCCTGGAAGGAGTATGTCGGGGAGAGAGATTACAACATTTGCCTGTTTGTTTATAATTTAATTTTTTTTAATGTTGTGGCTGGCAGTGGGGGGAGACGCCAACACCTGTGTGTGTTTATAACGTCCCATCTCCTGCACAGCTGCTCCTTTTCAAAACACCTCACTGGCGTAATAATTTCATAAAATTTCACGATTTGCCATCTGCTAGATCAAGCTATGAGCACATGCAATAAGCATTTCCATGGCGCTGGTCCCAGAAAGGTACAATAACTGTATATTTTAACTTAATGGCTTTTTTGGGGGCATGCAAATTTGCGCGAGCAGATTGCGGAGTGCACCATTGTAGGTCAGGAGAGGGGGGGCTTGGCTCCAGAAGCAGACCAGGGTTCCTGAGAGAGGATCTCCCCCCACAACCACCCCACGGCTTTGAAAAGGTTGCCCATGTCAAAAATCTAGATCTTGAACACTGAGCATAAAAGACAAGGTAGGAGGTGCGAGCGGATTATTTTCCTCTTAGCGTTTGATGTCTGTGCATTTGGGTAATTAAAATGATTACTACAACAATTAAAGCAAGTAATTAGAAACTAATTACACCAGCATTTTTTGTGATTACAGGAGCAGATGAAAATAGTGTTCAAAATTAAATTCATTGCATATTCATGGGAATGAAATTAAATACTGCTGGGTGGATGAGATAATAGGAAGAGAGGAGGGAGAAATGGCTTTCCCAGGAATTGGTGAACAGGCCGCTGCTAATGCTCCAAACAGACATTTGGTTAAATCAGTGATAATCTTTTAATGGCTTTAAAAGGAGCTAATATTTGGAAAGGAGTCAAAAATGCTGAGGGTTTCTGTTTTCTCACCGCCGGCATGATAATACGAACCAGCTGCAGTACAATAGACAACATTTAATCATTATCCATTCAAATGGATGCTCAGAACCAAGTGGTTTTTATGTCTTTTCTGTTGCTCCGTGCACGATAAATTAAATTATAGAATCTTCTAAAGCTCTTTTCTTCCTCCTTCTCCAGCCCACCCCTCTCCTGTATATGTGTGTCTATGTGTAGTTTGTTCCCTCCTGCTATTGACGATCTACAAGCTTTTGCCCATTTAATGAGATTCTTTAGATTAAATAGATTTTCTGTTTAACTCGGTGCTGGTGAGATAGCATGTCAGGAATTGAATGGTTATTAACATTTAAATATTTCACAGAACAAAAAAGAGAGAGAGAGAGAGAGAGTTGGAATATGAATTTTTCATTCTTTGCAGGAGCTCAGTGGATTTCTTCCCTCCCCCCATTTCCCAGTCTTCTGCTAGACCTAATGAAACTAAAGTAATTAGAAAGATACAAGAGGAGCACTTTCACAAGAGTGCAATTAAATTGAGCGAGGAGTCGTTATTTATATAGGTTGGTCAATCCGCAGCCCCGGTGCTATTTTCTCAGCCTGCTTGAGTCATAGATTATTACAAGAGATTAATAATGTAAATTTCACTGACTCCGCTGCACTTGAAGGCATGGCCTTCAGAAATTGATGGGTTCGCAATCCATCACCTCTTTCCATCCAGTCCTGTCCCTTTTCATTTCTCATCATTCGCTCACCCCACCACCACTGCTGCCACCCCTCTCCTTCCTCTTTCCCTCTTTCTCTCTCCCTCTCCTCTCCCTGTCCGTGTCAGTGAATGATTCCATTTGGTGGAAACATCCAATGCAACCTGACTGCTGTAGATAGATGTACCATTTTTTTTGCCTTTCCCCAAATAGTCTGTCAGTTTCATTCCCCCCCTCCCTCTCACTCTCTGGACTGCTGCATATGCCGTTTGGCAATGCCGACGACCTCCCAGGCCAAACCTTCTACCAGTTTGACTCTGAAGCAATGAATGTCACCTGCGAGATCCTTTAAATAAGGGTGAAATGTACACACCTACAGGTTTTTGTTCCATCAGAGTTGCACACATTTTTTCAAGAGTTAATTTATGGAGTAGAGTCTATATAAAAATCATAATGGGACCGGGGGGGGGGGCTAAACCAGTGTGGGCTTTCTAGTGTCTCCATACTGTGGTCTGCCCAGTTGGAGGTAAACACAGCTGGGTCCGAATTGACACAGCATTGCTGGTGCAGATGTGCATAGATAGAGCCTGTATGCTAATATGAAACTCAAGTGCCAAGTGCCGATCATTATGTAGCCAAAATGGCAGCACCTGCATGCAAGAGGGGGGTATCAGAAGGCTTGGGAGAACCCTAAGGATTGCAGAGGTACAAAACCTATTTAAGGAAAAAAAAACTAAGGGGAGGGGAACAAACCCCAAACTGCCAAATGAAGAAATAAATAAAGACTAGTAGTCCTAATCAATGGCTACTAGTCCTGATGGCTCTACAATATCAGAGGCAGTGAGCCTATGTACACCAGTTGCTTGGGAACATAGGCAGGAGGGTGCTGTTGTACTCATGTCCTGCTTGTGGGTTTCCCGTGGGCAGCTGGTTGGCCACTATGCCAATAGATTGCTGGAATAGATGGACCCTTGGTCGGACCCAACATGGCTCTTATGTTCTTAATGAACATACTCGGTGGGCACAGAACACTGACTGTTGCACAGGGGAGGGGGACGGAAAATGCAGAGGGGAAAGATAATGGAATATCCTGGAAGAGGGCATTATTGGCTGGCGGGAATGCCTGAACATGAACACTCAAGATGGCAACTTGATCCTGAGATCCCCATTCGGGACCTCTGGAATCCATGCTCACTGTGTCTTGCACCCCCGGAGGAACCAACCCCCCCCCCCAAGGAAGAGTCCTGCTGCATCCCTATGTCAATGCAGCCATGTGCCTGGAGGGAGGAGTGCTAGGCTTCAAGCCAGAGTTCTGGCCCTTTAAGCCTTCCATTCCAAAAGGAAGGGGCAGCGTTTGGAAGGGGTGGTTTGGCCCGGGGAGCATGAAGGCCTTCAGTTCACAGTCGGGCTTTGTGGGAGCAAGTGGGTCAGTCAGAGCTGCCCATGGTGCTGCAACCCCCAGCTGGCCTTCCTGTCCTGCCCCACTGTGTCCCCTGGCCTCCCAGTCAAGGACAGGACAGGACAACAGTACAGCACAGAGAGTTCGGTCAAGCCGGAATCTGGGGGGAAATTTCACAGCAGTCTGGAAGGGAGCCCTACTGAAGATGAGGTGAATCCGTCGAAGGTATGAAGGGGGCTGGGACAGCTTCGCTTCACACCATGTGGACTTTCGCTAGCTAGGAGAAGCTCAGCTGGTCAAGGCAAGGATTGCTCCTCTTCCTGGCACCTCAGATGGGGAAGCATTGAACGTGCCAGTTGGAGGTGGCAACACATATCACAGAAGGGAGACAACAGGAGGGATTGCTCTCCCAGCCTCCTTCCCAAGCCACTGGTAGCCTCCAGGGCATGGGCCTTGGGCAGGGCTTGGAGAGCTGAGGGGGCCCCAGGCTGGAGCTTTTCATCCCTACTTTAAGGGCAGGGGTGGAGCCTGGCATTAAGCTTTAGACAGATACCTTTGTTCTTCTACTTTCAGTACATATTCGGGTCTAGATCTATATATTAGGGGTAGGGATGTCATGGGCGTCTGGCTGGGACTCAAGGGCTGGCGCAAAATTGCTGGCTTGGCCCCTGGATGACAGTCCATGGATTGACGCATGTGCTGAGCCAGGCGAGTGGGGGGATCCCTGTTCCTTCGCCGAGCCACAAAATAGTGGCTCTGTCAGGAGTGCCATGGTGGCCTCTTTCAGTCTTCCCCAATAGCCAACTCAAGACACAGACAAAAGGATTCTTTTTAAGGCTTTAATCCTTTTACAATGTAATGACTCTTTCAGATGCTAATCACCAGCGACTAAGCAATGAAAAGCAGAGTAGCCTAGGCTATGCTCCGGGTAGGCAGTTGGTCCCCATTTGAAGGAGAATTACCTGAAGACCTTGAACTTATGGGCTAGGGAGAGATCCTCCCTCTTTCCCTTGGGTCCACAGGACGTGGCCATTGCTTGCGCGCCAAACGGGCGCTATGCCTCCTTTCCGCACCCTCCATCACTCGTCGCTCCCTGCGTTTGCGTCAAGCATCTAGCAAGCCCTGTTCCCACACTTTCTCACTGCCCGGGTCACTATCTATCTCAGGAATGCCGGCAGGAGTAATCTCTGCCAGCTGCTGTACCTGTGAGGGATGAGCTGGCTCCTCTCCCATGGATTGCTGATCCTCCTCAGAATCAGAACTGCTCTGGGGTTTTATTGGCTCAGTTTCCACCCTGACAGGCTCAGCCCATTTGTGCAAATGACAGCTGTAAAGTGGCAATTTACTCAAGATTACACGCGCAAATTGTCCATTTACACCAGTTACATCTGTAACCTTGCATAAATGGCTGCTCTACGGCTGCCATGTGTGCAAATGGGGATGTACAGAAAAGGCCAGCTGGCCTTTTTACATAAAATGGCAGCTCGGTGAGGAATGCACATGGTGAGCAGTGGCAGGCAGCTGGTGGGGGTCTAGCATGGTGAGTTCACCCATCCCTAGTTAGGGGTGTGCACCGAAGACAAGAATCAGTTCAGGCCCCACTCTGGCGCTTCTGAAAGGGCCGCTATTTATATTTATTTGTTTATTTATTTATTTATTAAATTTATTATTCGCCCATCTGGCCGGTCACCCAGCCACTCTGGGCGATGTACAAAGTGTATAATAGAACAGTTTAAAACTATAAAATTCTACAGTAAAAACACCATATTTCTAAAAATGCCCTAACTCACCCCAAATGCCTGCCTGAACAACCACGTTTTTAATGCATGGTGGAAGCTCATTAAAGAGGGGGCATGGCGGAGTTCCCTAGGGAGGGAGTTTCACAGAGTGGGGGCCACCACAGAGAAGGCCCTCTCCCTCATCCCCACCAGTCTAGCTGTCCTGGCTGATGGGACAGAGAGAAGGCCATCCGAGGCTGATCTTGTTAAGCGGCCTGTCTGGCGTTGCTGGAGGTGCTTCTTGAGATAGGCTGGGACCGCATAGGGTTTTAAAGGTCAAAAGCAACACCTTGAATTTGGCCCGGAAAACAACTGGTCACCAGTGCAACTGGTAACCAGTATTCTGCTCGGGCTGGTCTGGAGGCCACCCACTTCAACTCAGGTCCAAATCTTAACCTCCTTTCAGAAGAGCTGAAGCTTCTTATGTCTTTCCATGGTTAAAATGGGGGAAATTAACAAAAGGCAATACATGGTTGTTGTTGCTGTTAATTGACAGAATTGGATGAAATCTGCAGGCATGGTATCCCTTTCTAAGTGGATGAATCCTGCCACATTCAGACAATTTGGTGCAGGGCTTTGTGTGCAAGTAGCATTTACATTTTTTTTTTTTTTTAATGGAACTGCCTGTAACTTTCTCATTTCATGGCAGAATTGGATGATGTTTGCTGACACAGTGAAGACTGCCAAATATTCCACAGCTAAGTGCAGCGCATTTCGTGAGAGGGGAATCTTTTAAAGTCTGGGTGGTGGTGGGGGGGTTCAAAATGAATTTGCTTACCCCATTTTTTTGTGGGCAATTTGTATAAAATGTGTATAAGAATGATGCACATCGTATGAAATCTGCAGCATTTCAGAAGGATAGGTGCTGGCATTAGAGAGCTTAGAAGGTTATTTCTTTTCGTTTTCTGCTCAGCGGACAAGCACCAAAGTCAAAGAAATTCTAAGTGCTTCAAAGTGGATCGAGCTATCCAGGATTCTGAACTCATTTTGGGGACAGGGTTCAATATCTTGGGCAGGGTTCAGCACCTTTAGAGTTCTGGCTGGTTCTGACTGAAACCCAGAATGCATTCACAGCCCCACCAAAATGGAAGCCACCAGGCTCCACTGAACAAACTGAGTTCTGAAGACCCAGAAATGAGGCCCACACTGCCACCCCTGACAGAAATTTAAGGCATCCAGTTGCTGCAGAATAATCCAAATGTGTATCAGTATACAATGTATATCAGGTGCTTTCCCCAAGCTGGTGCCCTCCAGCTTTTTTTGCACTACATCTCCAAGCATGCCTGACCATTAGCCAGGCTGACTGGGGATGATGGGAGTTGTAGTCCAAAACATCTGGAGGGCACCAGACTGGGGAAGGCTGATGCATTCTACATACAGATCCTGGGTTCAGCCAATGAAGGTGATCTACAGGAGTTTCTGAGCAGACAAAAGGACGTACTGTCACCCAGCACATATGCCACTGAATGCCAGCTCCTAAGGAGGACCAATAGGAGAAGGCCATTGCCTTCATGCTCTCCTTACAGGGTTTTTGGAGGCATCTGATTGGCCTCTGAGGGAAACAGGATTCTGGAGTAGATGGACCTTTGGTCTGATCCAGGAGGGCAAGTTTATGATGGTTGTACAGGCAAGCTAAGTCATGCGTGTTTTGCATTTCTATGAGCTATTCTCTCAGCCTGCTGAAAGTTGCAGCTTTCATTCTGAACAACAACACGATGCTTCTAGCTCTTAAGGTTGCACGGTGGGGCTGGAAAAGTGTGTGGCCAATAGCTGGCAGCCCCCCCGGAAACATGAGATCTATGAGAATGGGGGCAGAACAAGGTGGCCAAAAGCTTCTGTTCCTCTCCCTGGAAGTTGTAGGAAACATAATACTGTATGCAAAATGGATGACTGGAAAACCGATGGTGCAAAATGCACCTAGTTTACACATGTTGCAGAAATAACTTAGAAAGTTATGGGGCAGAGTGCGGGTAGGGGGCGGGCAACATGGGGTGTTATATAGGATGCATAATATCTATATAACGAGAGCCATTCCGACATTATTTGACACTCTAGTATCACCAAGTGACAGAACCACAACTGGCATAAATATGTCGATTTAAGAAAAGGAAAAACACACACCCTGAACATCCTCAAGCTGGCCCAACTCAATCTGCCAGAAAAGCCAAAGGCAAAGGGGTAGGAAATTGGATGTTTAATGCAATGAAAGAACTCTGACACATTTTGGGCCCCCAGGTCCTTAAATACACTCTCAGGTGTATTTAAATACCCAGCATTTTCCCTCGGGGTGAACACAGCATAGAATCCTGGGGATATGGAGTGAAAGATGTCCATTGCACTCTCACGAAGTACCCGGAAGTAGGATCTGGTGGTCTGAAATGTGTCGGAGTTCTTTTATTGCATTCAACATCCTTTTTCTACCCCTTTGCCCTTGGCTTTTCTGGCAGTGCCTGTGGGGTTTTCCCTTTTTATTGGCTTTGGGCTCGATCTGCATCAAGTCGGGCCAGCTTGGGGGTAAGCAAGCCGAAATCTGGGGGCTACGCTGATGAAAGCTCAACAGACTTCAGTCCTGCATGGATTCCTCTGACATCCCTAATCAAAAAGTGTTGTTGTTTTCCAACCATATGACATCATTGCTGTAATAATAACCTGCACCAAATGGAAATGAGTTTACTTCCATGGCTGATGTGCTCTTAGTGGAAACAGGGCAATCCAGGCAAGGGAGGAGCTGCTCACGGATACCCAGACCGAACGACCCCACGTGTGTTCAGAAGTGAGTTGAGGAAGACGGGAAGGGAAAAAAGAGCCCCAGTCAAAATGAATGAGCCTCTCAGAGCCAAGAGGGTCTGCTTTCAAAACAATTAGCACAAACATCTGCCTAAGCACCCATGCTGTTTTCATATAATTAAAACAAGGCTTCCGAATCCCACCGGACAGTCTTTAAAAACTACTCATTTTCTGCATTATTTACAACAAGGAAGCAACACAGAAGGCAGAGACCGATGTCTCCCATCAGCCCTTGAAGGGCAATCCAGGCAAACTTTTCACCTGCCTTGCCTTCTGGATCCATTTATAGGAGGGATCAGGGTAACAGGTGCAAGGGGGAGAAATGTAGCTGTCAAGAACCCCTTCGCTTTGCACCTTGGAGAGCTCCTTTGGAGTTCTGGCTGGTTCTGACTGCAACCCAGAGCGGATTCACTGCCCCACTGACATCGGAGGCACCAGCTTCTGCTGCTGCTTAGAGAAACTTTAAGATATGTTCTTAAAAGTATATAAAACTAATAAATAAGTAAGTAAGTAAGTAAGTAGGCAGGCAGGCTCAGGAGACACTGAGTGGGTTCCTTCATCTCCCTTCAGACTCCGCCTTTCACAAGAGGTAAATTAAAAAATGCATACAAATATACCCTTTGAAAGACTAGGCACACATTTCCACCTGCAGCCTGACGTAAACATATGAAGCTCCATTATAAGAAGAGCCCTGCTGGGTCAGGCCAAAGCCCTCTCCAGTCCAGCATTCTGTTCCCACAATGGCCAACCATTTGCCCCAGTGGGAAGCCCGCAAGCAGGACATGAGCACAATAGCATCCTCCTGCTTTTCTTCACTGGCAACTGGTATGGAGAAACATCCTGCCTCTGATGCTGGAGGTAATATCTAACCATCATGAGTAGTAGCCACTGATAGGCCTCTCCTCCGGGAATTTGTCTCCCTGCCTTATTTTTAAGCCGTCCAAATTGGTGACCATCGCTACATCCTGTGGTAGTGAATTCCATGCGCTGTGTGAAGAAGCCCTTCCTTTGATCTGTCCCGAATCTCCCACCAATCAGCTCCATGGGATGACCCTGTCAGGTTCTCCTATTATGAGAGAGGGAGAAAAATGTCTCCCTGTCCACATTCTCCACGCCATGCATAATTTAGGGGGCGCAGTGCAGGCTGCATGGAGTTGCCAAGGACTGAACCTAGAAATATGTGCAGAGACACATTTCAGGATGACATCATATTTTGCAATTCTTGCATCCTAATTGTGCACTGCATGGCCGATTGCCTTTATGGCACATCCTGTTCCCAGTTCAAAAGCACAGATCTGAATCGCTGTTGGATAACACACGGGCAATTGGTTTTATTGCACATGGTTCCCCTTCCAAAGCTAAACAGTGTGATGCAAATCTGAATTAGTTCCTGAGAATATTCAGTGTCAACGTTCACTGCATTTGGAGGAGCAAATTTATTTCAACTGGAGCAGAAATGAAATTCTCAGAAAATTTGGAAGCAGAAATATTCTTAAAGTTTCGAGTTTGAAACTTGATGTCCAACTTCACAGTTCAAGTTTAGCGTGCAATTGTTTGTGGAATTTCAGCACAATTAACAGCACTGACCTATACATCTCTACACAGAAGTAAATCTTGCTGAATTCAATAGGGCTTTACACCCAAGTAAGCAGGAATAGGGATGTTTCCTGATTGGTTAAATTACTGGATGGAGACAGACCCAAATTTACTAAATGCTACTGTAAGTCAGCTGTCAAATTCTGGTAGAGATGCTGCTGCATGTCAGAAATTATCAGAAACTGAGTGCTACTGCATGTCACCTGTTGAATATTGTCAAATACGGACTGTTAACAAGTCAGATACTATTGAAGGTTGACTGCTGCAGCATGCCCACTGTCAAATACGGTCAAATGTTAATTGCTACTGTGTCAGCTGTCACGATTCATTAATCAATTAATTTTGTACATGGATTAACTGATTTTTCAGCTAGAAATATTCACAATGCATCTTACAAAATAGAAGGGCTGTATATTAAAAACCACCTGAGGCTTTAAAAGGGGGTTGGTCAGATTCATGGAGGAGAAGGTCCTGATGACTATATGCTACTTCTGGTGTCAGAGGCAGTCCGCCTTTTTGCACCAGTTGCTGGGGAACATGGGTGGGAGGGTGCTGTTGTGCTCGTGTCCTGTTTGTGGGTTTCCTATGGGCAGCTGGCTGGCCCCTGTGTATTCAGAGTGCTGGACTACATGGACCCTTGGCCTGATCCAGCAGGGCTCTTCTTATGTTCTTATTTACTACTGGCTGTGTATTCGCTACTTTAAGGTTCTAGTACTAGTGTACAAAGCCCAAAACAACTTTGGACCAGGATACCTGAGACAGCCCCTTCTCCCTTACCACCTGCCTGCTCACCGAGAAGGCACGTTGATGGTGGTTCCACATGGACCTATGGCCAGAATGGAGTCCACCCAAAGAAGAGCCTTCAGTGTGGTGGCCCCTTTCCTATGGAACTCCCTGCCTCTGGAGGTCAGGCAGGAGCCAACATTGTGCAATTTCTGGCACCTCCAGAAAACGTCTTTATTTCAGGAAGCCTTCCTTGACTGACTGGCCATAGTTTTATCAGAATTCTGTTTCTTTTTAAAAATAGTAATTATTTGAACATGGTGTTTTTTTACACTACTTTGTATTTTTATCGTTCACCGCTTCAGAATCTGCCTGGATGTGAAGCGGTATACAAATGTCGTAAAATAGATAAATAAATAAAATACTAAAATAAACAAATAAATACAGAAATACAACACTATAAATAAAATAAAATAAAATAAATACTAAATACTAATAAGTAAATGTTAAATATTGATACTAAATGCTAAAACTAAATACATAAATACTAATACTAATACATACTAAATACTGAATAAAACAAAATAAGTACTAAACGAATAAATAAAAATACTACCACTACTTTATGAAGTTATTGCTCATCTCTCAATTAACATTCCTGTATGCTGGCTGTTAAACCGGAAGACTTTTCTAGCTTCTCTGAAAGGTAGCAAAACTGAGCCAGCCGGCTGCCATCTTGTCTGTAGCTGTGTTGATGCCTACTGAAAAAATTGTGAGGCCTAAACAACAGCCAGAAACACCTCACTGGATTTTAAATCAGTATCTCCAGCTGACCGGAGTTTTGAGGATTGTCTGCCCGCAAAATCGGAGGCCTGAAACATGGTTTTTCCTGCATCCTCCCCCTCCTCCCGCCACCCTCTGAAATTCTCCTCCACAAATCTTGATGGTGGATATTTATTTTCCACATATAATCTGGATGGACCATAAGGAAGGCTGAGCGAAGGAAGATAGATGCATTTGAACTGTGGTGCTGGAGGAACATTCTGAGAGTGCCTTGGACTGCAAGAAGATCAAACCAGTCCATACTCCAGGAAATAAAGCCAGACTGCTCACTTGAGGGAAGGATATTAAAGGCAAAACTGAAGTACTTTGGCCACATCATGAGAAGACAGGATACCCCGGAGAAGAGGCTGATGCTAGGGAAATTGGAAGGCCAAAGGAGCTGGGGCTGGCGACGGCCGACAGGAAGCTCTGGCGTGGGCTGGTCCAGGAAGTCACAAACAGTCGGAAGCGACTGAACGAATAAACAACAACAAAGATCTGGCAATATTTGATATCCCTCCTTGATATTTTGATGCTGCTGAGCTGGAGGAGAAGCAAGCGCCTTCTCTTTGGAAGAAGTGACATAGGAACAGAGGAAGCTGCCTTCTACTGTGTCAGATGCTGGGCCCATCTAGTCCAATATTGTTGACACTGACTGGCAGCAGCGGCTCTCCAGGGTTTCAGTCAGGAGTTTTTCCAGCCCTACCCGGAGATGCCGGGGATCAAACTCAGGACCTTCTGCATGCAGAGCAGGGGCTCTACCACTGAGCTATGGTGCATCCCCTTAGCTACACCCCCTGCCCCGAATGCAGAAGTCAAGCAAGACTGAGAAGCTTTACACTTGCTGTTAGCACTGGACTGGTCCTCTTGTATCATTTGACTTCTCAAGCTAGAGGGATTAAGGGCTGTTACGTGAATCGTCCAGCTGGAATTGCTGACAGTTGTGCTCTCTCCCCCTCCCTTCTATCTGCAGTTGTGGTTCAAGGAAGCCAGTACCTGATCCTCAGCCCTGACACAGATTTCTTTCTGTTCCAATTGTTTGCTCACATGCCAGCAAGCAGGAAAGGATCGCCCTGCAGTCCTTGGCCAAAAGGCACTCTGTATGTGGAACCTCTCCGGTGCCCCTCTCCCCCTGCGTTCTACTTTTGGATACCCGTCTTGTATTGCATCAGGAGCCTCTTTCATGACTTTGATGCACGGCTTGCATGCATGATTTATCCCTGCCGTATTAGATGATAAATCTGCACGCACGGACCTGATCACAATCACTCACGCTCACCTCCTTCGGTGTCGTAAATTTTCTCCACAAATAACAAATGAACATTAACACAACTTGGGCCGCGCACATTAGTGTTGCCACCTTTAGAAGAGACGATAAACTGTTTGTGCTATTTGTTTCAGTTGTAGAGCTGATAGCCAAGTAGGGCACCCGTTCCTCCAGTTGGTGCCCAAGGCACTTGCATAGGTTGCCTTCCTGACTCCAGCTGACAAGAACTGTGCACGGCCAGTCCTGGCAACAGTTGCATTTAACCGCACCACTGAGCAACTTGCACACAATTTCCCAAAAGTTAGAAGGGAAAATAAATAAATAAATAATAAATAAATACATCAAACTTCATGTCCCGACCAGCATTTTATTTTTGTCCTGATTCCTAATGCCTCTCTCACTCCCCTCTCTCACATTAGAAGCCAGGGAAGGAATTTTTCTTTTTTCCTTTTTTTTAAAATACATTTTATTTATGAACGCACTTCTCCCAGAATATGCTTTAAAGCACAATGGCCCCTTGTAATTATTTATCAAAGCCGCAAATCATTAATGACACTTTTTTCAGCAGGCCCCGGAGCAAAAAAAAGTAAATAAAATATAATGTCACTGAATTAAACATTTGAAAAATTTCAAGGCATAGTCGCTCGTAAGAAATGAAAAAAGGGAGACTGTTTGGGGGGAGGGGAGGGGAGGGGAGGGAGGAAAGGAGGAGATTTTTTTTTTTTTGAGATTCTTAAGCAGAGATCTGGATAAATAATGCCAACTAAATTATTTATTTGTCTTTTTGAGAGTTTTCTTCATGGGGAACAGATTGTGATTGTTTCCGGCTCCCCTTTCCCTCCATTCTATTAATTATTCAAGGCCGTTTGCCGAATCATTTCTGGGAATCGGTTGCAGACGGTGGCCCGCTTGTAAGGAATTTGTCACGACTGCAGGGTAGTAATCTTTTGGCTGGCGAAGGTACATGGCAGGAAATCTTTTCTGCAAGTCTAACGGGGTATATTGCCCCAGCAGCATGTGGACCAAAATGCTCTGTGGATCGGCTCATGTCATAAGGGGCCATTTAATCTCTTAAAGTCAGGTGACATGGTACTTCCCCTGGCATGTGAGCTGCCTGGAGCTCAGCTCAGCTGTGAATATGCTTGCAATTGTGCATGGGAAAAGTCAGCCACAGCGACTGATCACAGAAGTTGCTTCCAACTATATCAATGTACAGCCCTAGGAATATCTGAGAAATTTGTTTCAGTTCATTTCTGATCAGGATTTACCTGGTTTGCTCCTTCTGGACTGAACACAGACTTGAACACCATCTGTGCTCAAGGACCATACATTTCTGAGCTTTCAATGTGATTTGCAGACAATTTTTTTTTCTGCATTTGAGATTTGACAGCATGCGTACATTTGAAAAATGCTCACTGATATGCTTTAATCAATGGGAGAACAATGTGCACATTTCAAATTGACTCACATTTGACTTCAAAAGAGGAAATGTCTGCAAACAGGAAGTTGAGATATGCAAAGTCAAGAGGGTCAAATCAGGGAACTGGTAAACAGGAAGCTGAGATATGGAAAGTCAAGAGGGTCAAATCAGGGAACTGGTAAACAGGAAGCTGAGATATGCATAGTCAAGAGGTTCAAATCAGGGAACTGGTAAAGAGGAAGCTGAGATATGCATAGTCAAGAGGTTCAAATCAGGGAACTGGTAAACAGGAAGCTGAGATATGCAGTAAAAAAGGTCAAATCAGGGAACTGGTAAACAGGAAGCTGAGATACAGAAAGTCAAGAGCATCAAACTCAAATCTGGTAAACAGGAAGCTGAGATATGCAAAGTCAAGAGGGTCAAATCAGGGAACTGGTAAACAGGAAGCTGAGATACGGAAAGTCAAGAGCGTCAAACTCAAATCTGGTAAACAGGAAGCTGAGATATGCAAAGTCAAGAGGGTCAAATCAGGGAACTGGTAAACAGGAAGTTGAGATATGGAAAGTCAAGAGGGTCAAATCAGGGAACTGGTAAACAGGAAGCTGAGATACGGAAAGTCAAGAGCGTCAAACTCAAATCTGGTAAACAGGAAGCTGAGATATGCAAAGTCAAGAGGGTGAAATTTCTACAAAGTGTTCGGGGTTTTCTCAAAACTCCAATAATAGAAGCTCAGCTAGAATGTATTGTTCAGGTCAGGAAAGGCGGTGCAAAGGTAGAGGTGGTGATGGAATAAAATATGAGAATCCACAGTGGCCTCATTTCCCAATACAGCAACAGATTTTAAGGTAAACAGGTAAAGGTTGCTTTCTGACTGGGAATAGACAGACCAGTGCATTTCGCTTTCTTTTTTCTTTTCTTTTTTTAAATCATGGTCCATTTACAGCCAGTTTATGAAGAATATTGTGTATTTTGCCAAGTCCTTCTAAAAAAACAAGCCAAATGAAATTTTCACCCCCCTGCACTGGCCAAATCCAATCAGTACAGCTATTCCCAGCATGGAGAGGACCGTGTTGTAAGTCCCGCCTTCCATGTAGCTGTTAAAGATGTGGAGCCTGTGAGAAAAAAGGAAGTGGCAGCCCTAATCCAGCACTGCAAACGTGGTTGAAATCACTGGGATTCAGAGGCAGCCTTCAAAGACCAAAGCAGTAGCACGCAGGGCCCTGAGCCGGGATGGGTGAATCTGTCTGTTTCCCTTCCTCCCACATTCATTCAGATTATTAAAATCTGGATTTCTTTCCATCCTGTTTATGAAGTAATTTGTGAATGTCGGTGCGTCCTTGTCACAAAAGAAACTGAACTAAATTCTCACCCGTTGCTGTTGCTGCTTCCCAATTGCTCAACGGCAGCAACAACAAGGTGAGGTTTTCTGCCTAAAATTGGGCCGCTGAGATGAAGAACGCTGGGCATTATTGGGAGCGGACTTTTTGTGTGTGAAAGGACTGCGAGCTCAATGCAGTTCTGGTTCTGGAAACAAATTCCTGGGCTCAGAATGTGCTCAGAGGCGCCCTGTTCTTTAATTCCAAGCGGATGTCTTTTTTGCAACTGGCTCGGTGGCTTAGTGGTTAATTATTATTATTATTATTATTATTATTATTATTATTATTATTAAATTTATTAATCGCCCATCTGGCTGGTCACCCAGCCACTCTGGGCGATGTACAACATACAATAAAAACAGTTTAAAACAATACAATTCTACCATAAAAACATTTTCTAAAATACTCTAACCCGCCCCAAATGCCTGCCTGAACAACCACATTTTTAATGCACGACGGAAGCTCATTAAAGTGGGGGCATGACGGAGTTCCCTAGGGAGGGAGTTCCACAGAGTGGGGGCCACCACAGAGAAGGCCCTCTCCCTCGTCCCCACTGGTCTAGCTGTCCTGGCTGATGGGACAGAGAGAAGGCCATCCGAGGCTGATCTTGTTAAGCGGCCTGTCTGGTGTTGCTGGAGGCGCTCCTTAAGATAGGCTGGGCCGGAACCATATAGGGTTTTAAAGGTCAAAACCAACACCTTGAATTTGGCCCGGAAAACAACTGGTAACCAGTGCAACTCCTTCAGCACTGGAGTGATGTGATTTCGCCGGCGGCTGCCTTTAATCAGGCGAGCCGCCGCGTTCTGTACCAGCTGCAGTTTCCGAACCGGAAAGACGCTGAACTGCAGACCGGAAGGTCGGCAGGACAGCAGTTCAAGACCCGAGTGCCGCGTGATGGAGTGAGCTCCCGTCTTCAGTCCCAGCTCCTGCCAACCTAGCCGTTCGAAAGCAAGAAATTGCAAGTAGATAAATAGGTACCGCCTCGGCGGGAAAGGTGACAGCGTCCCGTACACCTTGATGTTCAGTCATGCTGGCCACATGGCCACGGAAGCATCTTCAGACAGCGCTGGCTCTTCGGCTTAGAAATGGAGATGAGCACCGCACCCTAGAGTCGGACACGACTGGTTGGGGACACCTTTACCTGCTTGGTGGAGCGTGGGGTTCCTGCAAAAAACAACAAGGTACATAGGAAGCTGCCTTATACTGAGTCAGACCATCCGACCATCTAGCCCAGTGTTGTCAACACTGACAGGCAGTGACTCTCCAGGCTTTCAGGCTGGAGTTCCTCAAGAGGCCAGATTTGCTTCTGCCTGCAGACCATATGCTCTACCACTGAGCTACAGCCTCGCCGAAGGTAACTGAAGTCTGCCCAGCCCTGGACCAGGCAACTGTCCAAGCAAGTCCAGAGTCCAGCTGTTGTTTGGGCTTCACAAAGGTGGGACCTTTAGTGAACAACCTTTGTATTTCTGTATTTTCTGAATGTATGGGGTGGGGGCAGAGGGGGGCGATGTCTTGAAGGAGTCCATAAATTGCCTGCAGTGGAAAACACGGCTCCTTTAATTATCTCTCTCCAGAGACCCCCTACATGGAAGGAGAGGAGAAATCAGGTCCACAGAAAAATTCTTTGTCCACTCCTCCAATACTAGGGGACGTAAATTACTACCAACACAGGGAAGTAGTTATTCATGCGCCAATAGGTGAGGTAAGTGCCAGAGCACTTGGGAAATCTGTCGGGTTTTGCTGCTGGGACATAAATTATTCTTGTCCCCCCTCCCCCCCCCTTTGCCGCTACCCCATCAGCAAAGAGGCTCATGTGTAAAAGTATTTTAGCTGGGCAGTTCTATGGATTTTTTCATCCCTAGAGACAGGTATTAACTTAGGGGTCTGAGTACGTTCCAGTAGGCCAGAGGGACAGGCTTGCTTACAGACCATAATATTGATGCGTCACTCTGGTGGCCTGTTGTATGCAGTGACATGCCACAAGTTTAAATGGGTGAAAATAGGAACAATTAGCATATTTGGGAGGGAGCAACCGGAGATGCTAGTTATCTTTGCACAGGGTCATTTGTTCATGGGGGAATGTTCAGCATGAAAACAGGGAGTTGGAGGGTCTCTCAGAGGCCATCTAGTCCAGCCCCCCACTCAATGTAGGGAATACAGAACTTGAGCATCATGAACAGAAGGCTGTCCAACCTCTGCTTGAAGACCTCCAATGAGGGAGAGCCCAACATTTCTCCTAAGGTTCAACTAAAATCTATCCTACCACATTTTACGTCCATCAGATATGGCCCTGCCCTCTGGGGCCACAGAGAAGAAGTCTGTATCTCCTTCTATGCAGCAGCCCTTGAAATAGCTAAGGCTATCATGATACACATGACCAGGCTTCTCTTCCTCAGGCTGAACTCCTTGCCAGATTTGATTTCCCCACCTCTGGGCATCTTTGTTGCCCTCCTCTGAACCCATTCCAATTTGTCTACATCCTTCTTAAAATGTGCTGCCCGGAACTGGACACAGTAGTCCAGATAAGACTAGTGCAGAATAAAGTGGAACTATTACTTCTCTTGATTTGGAAACAATATAGCCTAAAACCACATTAGCCTTGTTTGCTGCTGTATCACACAGCTGTCTCATGGTCAGTTTGTGGTGGTGGAGGTGATGCTGCTGATGGCTATAATGTTCATGGAGCTTTATGGAGTAACTTCAGAATGACCTAGGATTCTGAATCCTTCAAGCCTAGGATCCAGGGATCTTAGAATATCCAATAGCAACAGGAGCAGGTTCCAGCTGACCTAAAACACAATGGTGAGAGATCCCCATAGCATGGGTGGGTTCTAGGCATGGCATGATCTCTGTTACCCCATGTCATCCCCAGTTGAGTCTTGGGTGTATTACACAAATGGCTACCGTCGTGCCAGCAAGCCAGAAATGTGCTCAGTGAATCAGTCTTGATTCTTTTCTTCCCTTTTTCCTTTGTTTCTCTGAGGGAGGTTCTAGTGGTCTGGAGCCCTGCCCTGTTTTTCAGAAGTGGCGTCCGTCCGACAGTGCTACACCACATGGGGGTTATCAGCAAACCTCAAAAGCCACACCACTTAACTGTAATTCAACCCCTCGTGATATTTTGGTACCAATTAATATCGATTTTCCAATTGGTTTACGGAGATGTTGTTTTATTACTAATATATTTAATGTGAAAATCAATAAGAACATTTGTTTGGCTCTCTCCCTAGAAGGTAATAAAATCAAATATCTCAAGAGGAAAATGCCGTCTGATCCATAAATGGCAGGCACGACAGATGCTTAATGTAATAGTTAAAGACTAGGAAGGATTCTTGGCAAATCCCATGGATTTTCCACATCAGCCACAGCAGAGTGATGCTCGGTAACTCCCTAGTTACAATGTACCCCTACCCTTGCAGCAAGAAGAAGAAGAAGAAGAAGAAGAAGAAGAAGAAGAAGAAGGATGATGAAGAAGTAGTAGTAGTAGTAGTAGTTTGGGAAATTTCCTGGCAGCCATCCAGTCCATCTTGATGGTAGAGATCAAAGGAACTGTACTTTAAGTCCATGCTGCAATTTAAAACACTATTTCCCAAACATCTGTTTTCTGAGATGTCTCACCTGGCCAAGGTATACGATTGAAGGCCAATCTGAAAGTTCTCTGTAGATAATGTTTGGCTCAAAATTGTATGTGTTTTTATGTAAACCGCTTGGAAATCCTGGGATGACAAGTGGTATAGAGAAGCAGCTTAAAATAAGTAGATGATAGATAGATAGATAGATAGATAGATAGATAGATAGACAGACATCATCTTTTAATTTATATGCTGCTTTTCCACAAAAAGTGCCCAAAATGGCTAATGAAACAGCAATACAGCAACAAAAAAGCATACCAATACATCATTATAATAGGACCTCATTACAATCATAACCAACTCATTTTCACTGATACGAACATAATATCATTTCAGATTAATTACAAAACAGGCAAAATCAAACACGGCAACACGATATCAATTGTTATCTTTCAGTAGCCTGCAAACCAATAAACTGAATCTTTCCTATGCATTAAGGCTTTAATAAAGACTATGAACTGCAACAGGTACATCAAGAAAACAAAGTTCAGAAAACAGCAGCCAGGTTTCTTAGAGCCTGCAGCAGCTGATCTCTCCCATGCTCCACTCTCTCACCTTGGTGAAGTGCTCAAGGCTCCAACGGAGACAAGGGTGGTGTGTTCAGTCTCTTCCCCTGTGATCTGGATGTTTCTGCTGCTCCTGGAGGGCCTGTGGTGGCTGCAGATATATACCCAGATAGAAGAAAGAAAGAAAGAAAGAAAGAAAGAAAGAAAGGAAGGAAGGAAGGAAGGAAGGAAGGAAGGAAGAAAGAAAGAAAGAAAGAAAGAAAGAAAGAAAGAAAGAAAGAAAGAAAGAAAGAAAGAAAGAAAGAAAGAAAGAAAGAAAGATTGTGGGTGGATGGAGGAGGTGAAAATACCCCCAGCTCACTTTTGGTCCCTGCTGTTGCAGCTGGTTTCATGAGAGCTGCATTCCTCTTGATGCTTGGTCACTGGTGACACCATCTTTTTTTCACCCACAAGTTCCTTCAGAATCAGAAAGAGATATACTGCCTCTGAACATGGAGGCTTCATTTCAGCTAATAGCTATTGACAGATTCTTCTGCATGAATTTTCCTACTTTCCTTTGAGGGCCGTCTAAGCTGATGGCCATCACAACATCTTATGGCTGCTCATTGTTGCTGGCTCTGAAGCTGGAGAGTGCGTATAGCCAGTGGAGGCTGGTGGTTCCGACATCAGTGGGGTGGTGATCCGCTTTAGCTTTCAGTCAGAACCAGTCAGAACTCTGAAGGAGCTCCCCAAGGTGCAGCACAACTGCAAGGGGTGGACATCCACAGAATGCATCAGCTGTGTGGGACATTCACCACACTGATCTTCAGTGAGAAAACTACATCAGATCTAGGGATGTACGAAAGCGACTTACCTTTCCGCGGATTATGTTGATGGTGGGGGGGGAGGCGTTCCGTCCCTCCCCCGGAATCCTTGATGGGGGGAGGTGATCCATTCCTCCCCACCGGAATCCTCCACGGCTGGCTGTGCTCCGCGGCAGCTCCGCGGAGCAGCTGGCCAGGTCCAGCCAGGCCAGAGCCGTCCGCAGCAGGATTTCTGGCCACGGAGGGCTCTGGGTAAGGATGGACGAAAGTCCCTTACCTGGTCCCGCAGCTGTGTTCAGTGGGGGGGGAGGCGCTCCATTTCTCCCCCCTAAATTCTTGGTAGGGGGGGAGGCGCCCCACCCCACCTGGCCGAAATTCAGGCCGGGGGGGAGGCGCCCCATCCCTCGCTGCCGAAATTCAGGCCGGGGGGGGAGCATCCTGTCTCCCCAGCTGCGAAATAAAAAAGTAATTTAAAACACACACACACACACATGATAGGCTACGTAACGATTTACGTAGCCTATCACGGCTAGATTTTCAAAGTCACTCGTGATAGACTACGTAAATCTTTATGTAGCCTATCACGGCTGACTTTGAAAAAAAAAAGCGAATACGCAAATGGCGGCGCCCATGGGCGCCGCCATTTGTGTTCCTTATTTGGGCAGGGGTAGCATACGTAAAGATTTACGTAGACTACGGCGAAAATGAGGGCAACACTATTTGCGTTGCCCTTATTTTCGCCATAGTCTACGTAAATCTTTACGTAGGCTACCCCTGCCCAAATAAGGAATGCAAATGGCGGCGCCCATGGGCGCCGCCATTTGCGTACACGCTTTTCTTTTTTTTTTCCTCAAAGTCAGCTGTAATAGGCTACATAAAGATTTACGTAGCCTATCATGGCTGACTTTGAAAATCTAGCTGTGATAGGCTACGTAAATCGTTACGTAGCCTATCACATGTGTGTGTGTTTTTTTTACTTTACTTTGTAATGGCAGCAGTGGCAGCCGGTTGGAAGACCGGCCCCCGCCCCCACCCCCGCCAAAACGCCGCCGGGACCCGCCGCCGAGAGGGACATTCGAAGGAGGTAAATCCCATCCCGGGGGGGGGATGGGCGGAGAATTTCACCACCAATTTCAGGGGGCCGAATGCGTTGGCATTCGGCCTCCCGGAGATTCGTGGAGAAATTCTCCACCATCCCTAGCTCTGGGCAGGGAAAAAAAAACTGTGTACGCAAATGGCGGCGGCTACGGCCACCGCTATTTGCGTTCCTTCTTTCCTTCCTTCTTTTTGGCTGTCTGAATCTACATTCCTTCTTTTTGGCTGTCTGAATCTACGTAAATGTTTAAATATTTAAATAAAGGGGAATGCAAATAGTGTAGCGGGCACTATTTGCGTCCCTTTTTGATTTGCCGTTTTAGCCTACGTAAAGATTTATGTAGGCTAAAACGGTGAATCAAAAAGGGACGCAAATAGCACCTGCTACGCTATTTGCGTTCCCCTTTCTTTTCGCCGTCATAGTCTACGTAAATATTTATGTAGACTAAGACTGCCAAAAATAAGGAATGCAAATGATGGCAGCCATAGCCGCCGCCATTTGCGTACGCGGGTGTTTTTTGTTTTACCCAGAGCCCTCTGCAGCCAGAAATCCGGCTGCGGACAGCCCTGGCCTGGGCCTGGCCAGCTGCTACATGGAGCTGCCGTGGAGCACAGCTGGCCATGGAGGATTCTGGGGGGAGGAACGGATCGCCGCCCCCCCGGTGAGGATTCCGGGGGGAGGGACGGAACGCCTCCGCCCCCCACCATCAACATAATCCGCGGAAAGGTAAGTGACTTTTGTATATGCCTAAGTTCTGGATCCAAGAGCACCCCCAAACTACAGACGTGATCCTTTAGGGGGAGTGCAACCCCCTCCGGAACGGGTTGAATATCACCTACCCGGGCAGACGAACCACCCCCTAACAGTACCTAGCAAAGTCATGGTGGTTCTGTGAATTAAATGAGTTTAAAATGCAAAACTGCACATGCTCAGAATATTATTTTAAAAAACCAACAAATTTTGTTCTAGAATGGAATGCAGGTTGGGTGTGGGGAGAAGAGAAATGTTCATGTATAGGGATGTACAAAAGTGACTTACCTTTTCGTGGATTCTGTTCATGGGGGGGGAGGCATTCCGTCCCTCCCCCCAGAATCCTCGAAGGGGGGGGAGGCAATCTGGTCCTCCCCCCCGGAATCCTTGATGGCCGGCTCTGCTCCACGGTGGCTCCGCAGAGCAGCCGGTCAGGCCAGGGCCGTCCGCAGCCAGATTTCCGGACGCGGTGGCTGCTGGGTAAAAAACAAAAACAACAATGTTGTACCCAAATGGCGGCGGCTATGGCCGCCGCCATTTGTGTTCCTTATTTTTCGCCGTCTTAGTCTACATAAATATTTACGTAGACTATTACAGCGAAAATAAAGGGGAACGCAAATAATGTAGTGGGCGCTATTTGCATCCCTTTTGGATTCGCCGTAATAGTCTATGTAAATATTTATGTAGACTAAGACGGCGAAAAATAAGGAAAGCAAATGGCGGCGGCCGTAGCCATCGCCATTTGTGTACACCGTTTTTGTTTTTGTTTTAACTAGGATGTGATAGGTTACGTAAGTTTTTACATAGGCTATCATGTCACTGTAAAAAACAAACAAACCCGAAACGACCAGACTGCAAATGGTAGCGGCGGTAGCCGATCGGAAGACCAGCCGCCGAAGCCGCCGCCGGAGCTGCCGGCGCCCGGAACATCCGCCCCAGGTAAGTCTCGTTCCGGGGGGGATCCATGGGGGGGCGGGGGGGCAGGCCGTTCCGCCACAGATTTCGGGGGGCCGAATGCACTGGCATTCGGCCTCACCGAGATCCGTGGCGGAATTCTCTGACATCCCTAATGTGCAATACTAGGGAAGTATGGATTTTGTTAAATCCATTCTGTCTCTGTTTCACAGATTGTCAGCTGCCTTTTGTTGTGTCGTGCGCACATTGATGGAAACAGATTTTTTTTAGGGCTGTATGAGGATTTCTTTCCTGTTTGCAAATGCGCATTAGCGCTACTGTGCATTAGTGCAAATTCCCCCCCACAGAAAAATAAAATGGCCTGCAAATCTGCAGCAGCTGCCCAACTCAGAAAAAGCCAGTCTGCTGTGGAATCCTCAGGTTGGATTCATAGAAATCCATTGAGGATTTCTCCAACATGCCCATGTAATGTACGTGGCTGTCTAAACATGGCCCTAATGAGATCCATAAGTTCAGGGGCTAAAATTATCTAGCTGCACCACTGACAATGGCCCACCTCCAAGGGGTGTGATGAGCTGATCATGGCACTTCATGGAGACATGAGACAAAGAATCCAAGAGGCGGTAAGGATTTGGAGAGGCCGAGGATTCTGAGCTGAAACATCCCTTTGGGGGCCCCTCGGGTGAGAGGCAGGCCGGCTGAGGCGATGTTGCAAACCCCTGCTAATTGAAGTCTTAAAAATGCAGTACTGAAGCCTTTGCCTTTCGCTAGCAGCATTGATTTATGGGTGAGCAAATAATGAACTTGGCAAACAGTAAATAATAAAGAGGAAAATCTCACGGTTTTAATTAGCAAAAAATAAATGACCCAGCATGGCAGGGATGAATCTGGGGGAACTTGGGATTTCCATGTTCTTTAGGAGCTGAGGATCAAGTCTAGTTACAAAGATGGCCACAAATGTGAAATGTCTGTAGCAGACTTCCAAGTAGAGATGGTCATCTTGGGAGAAGGAACCTTCCTTCCCTCCTTAAACTCTGTCCAACTTGAAACTTGCTTGACCGAGGGCTGCACAATAAGCAGGCCTGAGATGGTGCCAGGTGGCTGTGCAAGTGCGGAAGAAATCCAGAGTCGGAGAGGCTAATTTTTAAAGAGCACATCTTAAGTTTCTAGTCCCTGTCATTGTAAAAAATACTTTTGGATGCATCTATGCTGTTTAGATCCATTTATTCCAATCTGTAGTTTCCTTCCTGGAAAATGAGATTTTATTTTTATTAATTAAATTTATTACTTGCCCATCTGGCTGGTCACCCAGCCACTCTGGGCGATGTACAATAATAAAAACAGTTTAAAATAATAAAATTCTACATTCAAAACATCATATTTCTAA
The DNA here is from genome assembly GCF_057233095.1 of Heloderma suspectum. Taxonomy (NCBI): domain Eukaryota; kingdom Metazoa; phylum Chordata; class Lepidosauria; order Squamata; family Helodermatidae; genus Heloderma; species Heloderma suspectum. The sequence goes on along the minus strand of NC_139471.1, from coordinate 9,326,656 downwards.
AAATACCCTAACCCACCCCAAATGCCTATCTGAACAACCATGTTTTTAATGCATGGCAGAAGCTCATTAAAGAGGGGGCATGGCGGCATTCCCTAGGGAGGGAGTTCCACAGAGTGGGGGCCACCACAGAGAAGGCCCTTGCCCTTGTTCTCACCAGCCTAGCTGTCCTGGCTGATGGGATAGAGAAAAGGCCAACCAAGGCTGATCTTGTTAAGTGGCCTGCCTGTCTGGTTTTGCTGGAGGCGCTCCTTGAGATAGGCAATTGTGGGGATATTCACTGTCTTCCAATCCTTTTCAGGGCTGTCGTGATCCCCGGCTACTGTGATGACATTCTTGTCCTTGGCTGCTGCTCCTTCTATGGCCCAATGGTTCAGGATCATACAATGAATGGGAAGGCAATGCTGCAGAGCCAGTTGTTTGTGGCTGAATGGCTATAACACTGACAGCAAGTGAGGGCAACTGGAAGTGAAGGCAATGGAAACATTAAAAGTACTGGCTTCTGTGACATGAACCTACCCGTGTATTCAAATAGTTGGTGGAGGCCATGTCATATGTTGTCCAACCATTGTCAGAGGTGTGGCTGATGGGGACACAAGACAGGGACTTCTTAGTAGCTTTCTTGGGAATGCCTTTCCTAAGGACACTGACCGGTCCCCATTTCAGTGGATGCTGGTGGCTCCAATGTCAGTGGGGTGGTGGATCCGCTCGGGGTTACAGTCGGAACTCTAAAGAAGCTCTCCAAGGTGCTGAACCTAGCTTGGGGATAGGGCTCAGCACTTTGGATAGCTTCTTTAGAGTTCTGACTGAAACCCAGAGCAGATTCACAGCCCCACTGACGTCAGAGCCACCAATCTCCAGGGCCCCATTTTACAGGCATTCCGACAATCAGCTAAAGCCTTTGCTGTTTCATTGAACCTTTAGATTGGAACGTTTTTATTTTCCCCACTGCTAACTGTTTTTGAAATTCAATTGTTGCTGTTCTTTTTTTTTTTCCCCTGCTGCTTAGGGGTTGTTGTTATTTTCCGTAAGTATTCTTGATGCTTTTGGAGGGGGGGGGGATGAATGAGTGCCCTCTTTTCTTGTACCTTACGCTGTTCACCACTTTGGTGTGCTTTATAGATACAAACAAAAGCAAAGCAAATCAGCAAACATTTCTGTGCAAGGTTTTCTGGGTGTGGGGCCAGGGGGAGAGGGGAACCCCCCCTCCCACCGTGATGGCAAAAAAAGGTGGGGGAGGTGGCTCTTGGTGCCGCTAAAAAACATTGATCCATTTGGGCTGAGCTTGATTTAAGCACTCCCTCCAAAATCAGTTTGTACGGGGATTTATGCTGATGGAAGAAAAACGTGCAGGACTGTACCACACACTGAGGAGAAAAAGATTCCTCATGCCTGGGGTACTTTTTCAGACAAAAAAATCATCAACAAAAGAATATGAGGAGTGCAGGCACCAGTGAGAAAGGCAGCAAACTTGGGGAAGAAACCCAGGAAGAAATGCCCGACCTCGTCTCTGCCCCCCACCCCTCCGCCCAAGACCAAAACCTTTCCTGAAACAAGGAAGGCCTTAATTCTCCGTGACTGGAATATGCAACGCGGAGACAATGGAAAGCCAAATGCTACCCGTGTTTACAAGGGGGTGGGGGAAATTGCTAAAGATTTATTTATTGGTAGTGACTGAGGAATATGAATCCTACACTCCATTTAAAATGCTTTTTATTTCTCTCAGCCTTGGGGCTTTGAGAACATGTAATTTTACCCATAGCTAATATTTCTCCAACAAACAGTTCTTTTCCTCTGGGTTCTGCAGGAGTCATTTTGGTTTATGTTCCTCCTCAATGCATCTGAAGCAGAGGTGCTTACATGCTTAGGAGTTTTCCCAGCCCTCCCTCACTAAGGAGAACACATGCACAAGAACACAGACGCACATACGTAGAGGCACAGAACATCCTGGAGAAATGGCACCCCCCCCCCCGCTCTGTGATTTCTAAACGTTAAAAAAAAACACACTTTAAAACATCCTTAGGGGATTGTGTCATCCCTTCTTACTGCTAGGTAAGTGGGTATAGGATTGCAGGCTGGGGCTGCAGTCCTATGCATGCTTACCTGGGACTAAGAGCCCAATGAACAGGGTGGGGTTTACTTAGGGATGTATGGATTCCCCACCGTCCACTCCGGTCAGGAATCCATGGGCGGGGGAGGTGATCCATTCTGCTCCTTGAGGATTCCACAGAGCCAAGGGCTGCTTACCTGAATCAACCGGAGCCCTTCGCCTCCGCGCCGATCGCCATTAAAAAAAAAAAAAAGCAATCGGCAGGATGTCCCCATAGACTTATACGCAAAATAGAGCCATGAATCTTGCATATTAATAGACTTATACACAAGAGTCATGGCTCTATTTTGTGTATAAATCTATGGGGACATCCTGCCGGTCGCCTTTTTTTTTTTTAATGGCGATCGGCACAGAGGCGAACGACTCCTAGGGCAACAAGCAGCCGTGCCGTCCCGTGCAGAAGCCTCCTGGAGAGGAGGTAAGTGGGGAGAAATTTGCAGTGGACTCAAATGAATTTGGATTTATATGCATCCAACTTGTGAATTCTTCAGTGGACTGGCTTTTCCCAAGTCTCACTGATTCTGCAGACTTGCACACTGGTTTTTCACTTTTGGGGAGGATTTGTGCTAATTTGCAGTAGCACTAATGTGGATTAGTGCATTAGCTCACTAGCACAAGTGCTCATTAGTCTTGATGTGCACTTGTGCAAATGCACTATTTTGCATTTGCACTAATGTGAATTAGCACCCATTTGCATTAACTAATAGGGATTAGTGCATTTGTGCACGTGCACAAGTGTGTGTCAGCGCTGATGCAAATTAGCGCTTGTAGGATGAAATGGTGGTAAAAAAATCCAGTGCTGTCAAGTGGGTGATGGAATGAAAGACGCCTGACAATCTGCAAAATAGAGATTGAATGGATTTAACAAAATCCATATATCCCTACTTATTTCTCAGTAGGCATGCATGGGATTTCACTGTGTGTTACAGTCAAGAGAGCCCTGTTTTGAATCCAGCCTAATACGTAATGTGTAACAATGTGTAATTAATTTAAGAAACTCGCTACCACAAGATGGGATGGCCCACAAGTTGGCCACTGCTTTAGGCAGCTTTAAAATGGGATTCAACAAATTCATGGAGGAGGAGATTCTCTTTATGGATACATGGAATCTCCACATGCAGAAGCAAAATACCAGTTGCTGGAAGCCCAACTGTAGGGAAAAGTGATGGCCATCATACAGAGCTTGGGGCCTTCTTTGGTCATGCCAGACTGAGTGGTCTGAGTGGATAGGAGTGTGGGGAACTTGATTTTGGGGGGCACAGTCAGAGAGAAAGTTAATGCCAGATTGATGTTTTGCTTGCATTTTGGTGTGTGTTTGTGTGTGATATAATATATACACTGTGTGTGATTCCTTTCTATAAAGAAAAAGGACACAGAGCATTTTGTCCTGAGCAAATGTCGTGGGTGATCTAAAGCCAAGGAAAAATTATGAAGCTTGGTGTCTGTATACTCTGAGCAATCATTTGTAGGGATGTATGAGAAAATTGTTTCTGTTTGTTTTTGATCAAGATGTACCCAGTTTGCACCTTCTGGACTGAACATGGACTCAGACACAAGCTGCAGTCCAAGTCCGTACATTTCTGATCTTGCAATGTGATTTGCAAACTCAAATAAGCGTGTTGGACGCCATGTGTACGTTTGAAAATGTGCATGAAAAAATGTGCCCTTTTGAAAAATGAGCACAAAAACACTTTAATCAATGGCGGAAGACTATGCACATTCTAGAGATGTATGAAACTCTTACCTGTCTCCGCACCGGGCAATCTGCGGTGGGGGGGAGGCGCTCCGTCCCTCCCCCCGGAATCCTCCCCTGCCAGCTCTGCTCCGTGGCGACTCCGCAGAGCCACCGGCCAGGGCCGCCCACAGCTGGACATCCGGCTGCTGGGCTGCACAGGGATGCAAATTGCTGCCGCCGTAGCCGCTATGCCATTTGCGCCCCTGTCTTTTGCTGTGATAGGCTACGTAAATATATACGTAGACTATCATGGCTAAAGACACGGATGCAAATGGCAGCGGCTATGCCATTTGCGTCCCTGCCCTGAGCCGTGATAGGCTACGTAGATACTTACATAGCCTATCACGGCTTGCCAGGGATGCAAATGGTGGCCGACATAGTGGCTGGAGCTGCCGCCGCCACCTGGTAGGCTCCGTTTCACAGGGCTTTCGCGGGGTGGTGGGGCGGGTTGCTCTGTTCCACCACGGATTCCGGGGGGCTGAATTCACTGGAATTTGGCCTCCCTGGGATCTGTGGCCGAATTCTCTAACATCCCTAGCACATTCTAAAGATGTGCACAATTGAACTGATGCATGCATTTGGGCGGGGGGAACACACAAGGATTTTCAAGCAAAAAGAAAAGAGCTCACAATCTGATATGGATCTGACTGGGAACAAGCTTCCAGATGGAATTCAGAGAATTTCAGTGAGGGCAGGTTTTGCTGATTTGCACATCCCTAATCATTTGTGGCTTTGGCTATACTGGGTGGGGATGATGGGAGTTCATGTCCAAAACATCTGGAGGTCACCATATTGGGGAAGGCTGATGTATTCTATATACAACCTTCCCCAACCTCGTACTCTCCAGATGTCGTACACTACAAGTCTCAGCATCCTGACTGAGGTCAATGGGAGTCAAAGTTCAAAATATCTGGAAGGCAGCAGGCTGGGGAAAGTTGATCTAAGGTGATATTCAGAGAATGTTCCTTAATAAGGCTCTGTCAAATGTTCACCCATTTCAACTTTGTGGCCAAAAGAGCTGGTGGAGTTGGTAGAAATATTTCTTGAAAGTGGTTCTAAGTATGTGAGTTGTCACCTTTCCCCCCACAACCTATCTGCTGCCATTTGTTTCCCCTCTCCGCTGTTGATCCGGTGATGTTTTCCCTGCTTAGGACTTCTTTCCCCTTCCTCTGGTGATCCCAGCCAATTAGTGATCACAATGATGTAACAAAGCTATCTAGCCACTCAGATTTAGCTGTGTGCTGGTGTCAACGGAAGCCGATTCTTTCAGCACTGGTTACATGGGTGATCCTACCCTATCAGGATTCACATAGGTGAATGTGATGACATCATGAGACAATGTGGCCAAGATCTGGCTGTGTGTTGTTGATGTTATGGAGAGCAACAGAAGACAATTTAGAGGGTGTGCAATGCTTCCGGAATAAACACACTCCTTTTTCTCTTTTTGCACCAATCCATCAGTCAAACAAACAAACAAAAAGCAATCAAAAGGAGCTGTGTAAAAAATATCCATCCTTGCAGTTCAAACCCCAATAGAGCATCAAAACCTGCAGAAGAGAATTCTGAGAATAGTTGCCGGGGGGGGGGGGGACACACACAATTGGCTTGGCTCGAGACATTACATGTGTTGGGACTGCTGGAAAATTCAAGTCTGCTGCTTCTGCAGTGTTGCTGACAAAGGAGAAAATATATATTTATTTTCCTGGCTTGGCAAACTTGCGTGTTGTTGAGCGTGAGGATGTGCAATCAACTAGCTGTAAGCTCCGCGCGTGTGCCCCACAGGCAAGTCCCCATTAGTATTCGCATTTGTGAGCACACTTCATAAGACTAATGGAGTTGCTACCTGGGGACATTAATTGTGCATGACACCACTGGTGTGCCTTTCTGCACTCGTACTAATATCACGGGGGCCTTCTTGACAAAATGCCTCGAAAGATTACGAGCAGACCTAAAGGAACTGCCACATTCACACTCACATTTGACAGCGATCTTCAAGTTCAGCCGCAATAGAATTACCATTCCATTCTTGCACCTCTGGCTCTCTCGATTGCATTAAGCAATGGGTGATATTGCTTCCTGTAAACCGGTGTCATCTTGTGTAAAATCCAGCCACCGTGCTTTTTCTCTGCAGCCTCCCGCTCGTCCAGGAAAGTTTGATCAGTTCCGCAAAGAGCCTCCTGCGTAGCGGAGGTGGCGGTGGCATGTGTTGGTGGGGGGGAAGGGGGGAGATCTTAGATTTTGTTGTACGAAGCCTCTCTCTGACAAGGAAACAAGCGGTTTGAATCAGTACCCGCCCCAGGTGTTTTGGGCGGGGCTGAGGAAGACAACATCCATGTGCCCCGTCCCAGGTGCTCTTTCTCCTCCTCCTCTTTCTTCTCACTCCTCCCACTTGCTTGCTTGACAGGGAGAGAGCCAGGGAGTGAGTAGGCTGCGTCATCTCCTGCTCCTCTGCACCACCGCCTCCGTTGTCTGGGCCGGTGAACAAGCAGGTTGCAATGGGGAACAGCAGGAGCGACTCCCGAGGCTCTTGTGAGCAGGCCCCTGCTGCAGCATGGCCCTCAGCAATTGCCCAACCATGCCTACCCTTGATGCCGGCCCTGGTTTGAACCCCTCCTGTGCCAAGAGGCAGACTGCCCCAGCTCAGCCAATCTGTGTGAGAGGCTTCATTGCCGCAAAGGCACTTCCAAACTGATGGATTCTTCATTATCCTACTATGGAGGAGCAGGATGTGCAATTTACCCGTGATTCCTCTGCCTCAGCAACAGTATCCACAGTGGAGCCTGTCTTTGCTCCATCCACCTCCCTGGTAGATGGGCAGTCTCCTAATGTAGACACTCCTGTTCCCTCAAAGGGGTCCATCTTTTATCCCTTGCCTATCTATCTATCTATCTATCTATCTATCTATCTATCTATCTATCCATAATCAATCAATCTATCATCTATCCATCCATCCATCCATCCATCCATCATATCTATCCATCTACCGATCTATCCATCATATCTATCGATCTATTGATCTATCCATCATATCTATGTAGGGATGGGGGAGAATTTCTCCCCGAAACTTCGGGGGGCTGAGTGCCAACGTATTCAGCCCCCCAAAGTAGTCTCAGGGAGAAATTCTCCGCCCCCCCCCCCCCGGGATGGGACTTACCTTTCCTGAATGTCCCTCCCGGCGGCGGGTCCCGGCAGCGGTTCGGCAGGTCTTCGTCAGGGGCGGGGGCAGCAGCCGGTCTTTCGACCGGCTGCTGCTGCCGCCATTCCAAGAAAAAAAACAAAAAAACCCCGCCCCCGTGATAGGCTACGTGACGATTAACGTAGCCCATCACGGCTAGATTTGCAAAGTCAGCCGTGATAGGCTACGTAAATCAACACATAGCCTATCACAGGTGACTTAAAAAAAAAAAAAGCGCATACGGCTAATGGCGGCCCCCATAGGGAGCCGCCATTCGCGTTCCTTATTTGGTCGCTGTAGTCTACGTAAAGATTACGTAGACTACGGTGAAAATAAGGGCAACGCTATTTGCGTTGCCCTTATTTTCACCGTAGTCTACGTAAAGATTTACGTAGACTACAGCGACCAAATAAGGAACGTGAATGGCGGCTCCCTATGGGGGCCGCCATTTGCGTACGTGCTTTTTTTTTTTTTTAAGTCTCCCGTGATAGGCTACGTGACGATTTACGTAGCCTATCACAGCTGACTTTGCAGATCTAGCCGTGATAGGCTACGTAAATTGTCACGTAGCCTATCATGGGGGCGTGTGTTTTTTTTAACTTTTTATTTCGCGGCCGGGCGAGGCAAGGCGCCTCCCCCCCAGCCTGAATTTCGGCCGGGCGAGGAGGGAAGCCTCCCCCCCCCGGCCTGAACTTCAGGGGGAGCAGCGAAGCGCCTCCCCCCCACCGCGAAGCAAGCTGCGAGACCAGGTAAGTGGCTTTCGTGCACCCCTATTTTTTCAATCTATCATCTGTCTGCCTATCATCTGTCTGTCTGTCTGTCTGTCTGTCTGTCTGTCTATCTATCTATCTATCTATCTATCTATCATCTATCTATCTATCATCCATCATCTCTCTCTCATCTCTATCTATCTATCTATGTATCTATCTATCTATCTATCTATCTATCATCTGTCTATCTATCTATCTATCTATCTATCTATCTATCATCTATCTATCTATCATCCATCATCTCTCTCTCATCTCTATCTATCTATCTATGTATCTATCTATCTATCTATCTATCTATCTATCATCTGTCTATCTATCTATCTATCTATCTATCTATCTATCATCTATCTATCTATCATCCATCATCTCTCTCTCATCTCTATCTATCTATCTATGTATCTATGTATCTATCTATCTATCTATCTATCTATCTATCTATCTATCTATCATCTGTCTATCTATCTATCTATCTATCATCTATCTATCTATCATCCATCATCTCTCTCTCATCTCTATCTATCTATCTATCTATCTATCTATCTATCTATGTATCTATCGATCTATCTATCTATCATCTGTCTATCTATCTATCTATCATCTATCTATCTATCTATCTATCTATCTATCTATCTATCTAATCTTTAGCTTTGCGGTTTTAAATCTGTATTTTAAATCCCTGAACTGCTGCTAGGTTTTGTTGTTGTTGTTGTTGTTCAGTCGTTCAGTCGTGTCCGACTCTTCGTGACCCAATGGACCATAGCACGCCAGGCCTTCCTGTCCTGCGCACTCTCCCGGAGTGTGCTCAAGTTCATATTCATTGCATCCGTGATGCTATCTAGCCATCTCATCCTCTGCCGTCCCCTTCTCCTTTTGCCTTCAGTCTTTCCCAGCATCAGGGTCTTTTCCAGAGAGTTTTCTCTTCGCATTAGGTGGCCAAAATATTGGAGCTTCAGCTTCAGTATCTGTCCTTCCAATGAGCACTCAGGGTTGATTTCCTTTAGGATGGACTGATTTGACCTCCTTGCAGTCCAGGGCACTCGTAAGAGTCTTCTCCAGCACCACAGTTTGAAAGCATCGATTCTTCTGCGCTCAGCCTTCCTTATAGTCCAGCTCTCACAGCCATATATTACTACTGGGAAAACCATAGCTTTGATTAGACGGACCTTTGTCGGCAAGGTGATGTCTCTGCTTCTTACTATGCTGTCTAGGTTTGCAATAGCTTTCCTCCCAAGGAGCAAGCGTCTTTTAATTTCATGGCTACAGTCACTGTCTGCGGTGATCTTGGAGCCCAAGAAAGTAAAATCTGTCACTGCTTCCATTTCTTCCCCTTCTATATGCCAGGAAGTGATAGGGCCAGATGCCATGATCTTAGTTTTTTTAATGTTGAGTTTCAAACCAGCTTTTGCACTCTCCTCTTTCACCCTCAACAAGAGGCTCTTTAGATACTCTTCACTTTCTGCCATTAGGGTGGTATCGTCTGCATATTGGAGGTTGTTGATAATTCTCCCAGCAATCTTAATTCCGACCTCTGATTCATCCAACCCGGCATTTCTCATGATGTACTCTGCATATAAGTTAAATAAGCAGGGTGACAATATGCAGCCTTGTCGTACTCCTTTCCCAGTTTTGAACCACTCGGTTGTTCCATGTCCGGTTCTTACTGTTGCTTCTTGACCCTCGTACAGGTTTCTCAGGAGACAGGTAAGGTGGTCTGGTACTCCCATCACTTTCAGAATTTGCCACAGTTTGTTGTGATCCACACAATCAAAGGCGTTAGTGTAGTCAATGAAGCAGAAATAGACGTTTTTCTGGAATTCTCTTGCTTTCTCCATGATGCAGCGAATGTTGGCGATTTGATCTCTAGTTCCTCTGCCTCTTCGAAACCCAGCTTGTACTTCCGGTAGTTCTCGGTTCACATACTGCTGAAGCCTAGCTTGTAGGATTTTGAGCATCACCTTGCTGGCATGTGAAATGAGCGCAATTGTGCGGTAGTTTGAACACTCTTTGGCGTTGCCCTTCTTTGGAAGTGGAATGTAAACTGACCTTTTCCAGTCTTGCGGCCATTGTTGAGTGTTCCAAATTTGTTGGCATATTGAATGCAGCACTTTAACAGCATCATCTTTTAGGATTTTAAATAGCTCAGCTGGAATACTGTCATCTCCGCTAGCTTTGTTGTTACTAATGCTTCCTAAGGCCCACTTGACTTCACTCTCTAGGATGTCCGGCTCAAGTCCAGTGACCGCACTATCATGGCTATCAAGGACATTACTATCATGGCTATCAAGGACATTAAGATCTTTCCTGTATAGTTCTTCTGTGTATTCTTTCCACCTCTTCTTCATCTCATCTGCTTCTGTTCGGTCCCTGCCTTCTTTGTCCTTTATCATGCCCGTCTTTGCACAAAACGTTCCCTTGAGATCTCCAATTTTCTTGAAGAGATCTCTAGTCTTTCCCATTCTGTTGTTTTCCTCGATTTCCTTGCATTGTTCATTTAAGAAGGCCTTCTTGTCTCTCCTTGCTATTCTCTGGAACTCTGCATTCAGTTGGATAGATCTTCCCCTTTCTCCCTTGCTTTTTGCTTCCCTTCTTTCCTCAGCTTCTTGTAAAGCCTCATCAGACAGCCACTTGGTTTTCTTGCATTTCTTTTTCTTTGGGATGGATTGAGTTGCTGCCTCCTGAACAATGTTACGGACCTCCGTCCATAGTTCCTCAGGTGCTCTGTCTATCAGGTCTAATCCCTGAAATCTATTCCTCACCTCCACTGTATATTCATAAGGGATATGATTGAGGTCATACCTGAATGGTTTAGTGGTTTTCCCTACGTTCTTCAATTTCAGCTGAAATTTTGCAAGAAGCAGCTCATGATCTGAGCCACAGTCAGCTCCAGATCTTGTTTTGACTGACTGTCTAGAGCTTCTCCATCTTTGGCTGCAAAGGACATAATCAATCTGATTTCGATATTGACCATCTGGTGATGTCCATGTGTAGAGTCATCTCTTGTGCTGTTGGAATAGAGTGTTTGCTATGACCAGGGTGTTCTCTTGGCAAAACTCTATTATCTTTTGTCCTGCTTCATTTTGTACACCAAGGCCATGCCTGCCTGTTATCCCGGTGATTTCTTGACTTCCTACTTTAGCATTCCAGTCCCCTATGATGAAGAGGACATCTTTTTTTGGTGTTAGTTCTAGAAGGTGTTGGAGGTCTTCATAGAACCGATCAACCTCAGCTTCTTCGGCATCAGTGGTTGGGGCATAGACTTGAATTACTGTGATGTTGAATGGTTTGCCTTGGATTCGTACTGAGATCATTCTGTCGTTTTTGAGATTGTACCCCAGTACTGCTTTTCCCACCCTTTGGTTGACTATGAGTGCTACTCCATTTCTTCTAAGGGATTCTTGCCCACAGTAGTAGATATGATGGTCACCTGAATTAAATTCGCCCATGCCTGTCCATTTTAGTTTGCTGATTCCCAAGATGTCAATGTTCAATCTTGCCATCTCATGTTTGACCACCTCCAGCTTACCTTGATTCATTGATCTTACATTCCAGGTTCCTAAACAATATTGTTCTTTACAGCATCGGATTTTCTTTTCACCACCAGACACATCCACAGCTGAGTGTCCTTTCGGCTTTGGCCCAGCCGCTTCACTCTTTCTGGCGCTACTTGGAAATACCCTCTGCTCTTCCCCAGTAGTATATTGGACACCTTCCGACCTGAGGGGCTCATCTTCCGGCGTCACCTCTTTTAGCCTTGTGATACGTTCCATGGGGTTTTCTTGGCAAGAATACTGGAGTGGGTTGCCATTTCCTTCTCCAGTGGACCACATTTTGTCAGAACTCTCTGCCATGACCTGTCCGTCTTGGGTGGCCCTGCATGGCATAGCTTATGGCTTCACTGAGTTGCTGCTAGGTTTTAGTCTGGTTTTATTCTGGTTGTATTGTTTACTGTGGTTTTAATGTTTCATATATTTTGTATTGTTTTATTGTGTGCTCTTTGGTTTTAATTTTTGTGAACCGCCCAGAGAGCTTCGGCTATTGGGCGGTATAGAAATGAAATGAATGAATGAATGAATGAATGAAGAAATAAATATCTCTGTGTGATGCCACTTCTCCTACATCCTTCAAATCTCTCCTCAACACCCATCTCTTCTGTAAAGTTATTCTCATAACCCCTTCATTCCCATAATTGACTGCAACTAAGTCTGAGTATGTGTAACTGAAATAAATGCATAATCTCCCTGCATTTACCCCTGCCTCCATTTACTGAAGGACAAATATGTCAATTTCAGTTTCTCTCAACTTCTCATTTTTGGATTCTTAAGTTCAATTGATTCTCAGCTTTGAGAACTAGTTTGGGGTTTTTGTTTTTGTTTTAAGTTTACATGAAAATCCCTAAGCATTTTGTGCACATTTCTCCTAGTACATGCATTTTTGCCTAATATACACATTTTTTGCACCCTGTTTTCCTAATACAATATATATTTGAACATTATTTTCTCTAACATTTGCATTTTGTTCACATTTTGTATTGGAAAACATTCCAAGACTTGGAAAAGTGTGAATTTTGAAGGATAACTACGTTTTGGTTCACGTGGTCATTCAGAAGTGTGGGATTACGTAAGGTTATGTTAAAATGGGAACTGAATGAATTTCTCTCCCATTGCTCTCTCCATATCCTTCCTTTTCTTGTGTCATCTTCCCTGTGTGAAGTTTCATATAATAAGCATTACTGGCCAGGGACCTCTCTTTCTACTTCACAAAACGGTGCTATTGATGGTGCTACATAAAACAACAACTGTGACAATGGCAACAGCAGAGGCACTATTTCAAGTTTTAGTCAAGAAGGGGGAGGATTCTCAGCAAGCCATGATGTCCAGATCTTGGATACAACTGACATCAAATTGCAAACAAAGACAAAAAACCCACCCAAAAACAAACCATCCCCCCAAAAACAACAAACCAACCAACCAACCAACCAACCAGGGTGCACTTTAAGATCACTTATGAATGCATTTCTTTTTAATATAAAATTATAAATTATGCTTGGTGTGGAGAAATTGCAATATCAGCACAGGTCAAACTGTCCCCCCACTTTTTTTATTTTCTGACCAAGAGATTTATGCCTTTGACATTCAGGTCTAATATGCAGGACCATTTACTTCCTATTCATGACATAACTCACTGTGTAGAACCAGTAAATTACTCACAGTCCAACTGCATCATGGTTTTTGTGGTGTTAATATTGCATAGTCACATAGGCACAGTAGTTTTTGTACAATTATGTTTTGTTCACACTTGCAACTAGAGATGTCAGAGAAATCGGCATAGAACCAAATGAGTTTGGTTTTTCATGAATCTCACCCATGGATTCCACGGTGGACAGGCTTTTCTCCTGTTGGGCGGATTCCATGGACTTGCGGACCACTTTTCTAACCTTCGGGAATTTTGTGCAAATCTTGTTGTAGACATATATGCAGGTGTGTTTTTTTTTTAAAAATGTGTGTGTTTTTAAACTGGCCTAAAATGTACATATCCCCCATAAGCTAAGGCGCATTTGGGAGGGATTCATGCATTTTGTGGGGATTTCCGCATTTCCCCATGTGTGCATTTGCACAAATTTGGAAAAGAAAAGAATTCCAGTTCTGTCGATGGAATAAAAGATGCCTGTCTACTGGTAAAACACAGACAGAATGGATTTTATACAAACTGTACATCCCTATATGCAATGCAGTATGGGACAAATGCCAAGAAGGCCTAATGAAAGCAGCAGCAATTTTGGTAAGTCTGTCGCCAGTTTGCAGCATGGTTCCCTCTTAATGGATTTTGCTCTCAATACTGTTGCAAGCAGAATTCAGTGCCGGTGAGAGGGTCCCACCCTTAAAGGCAGCCTAAAGATAATTTTAGACAAAATAAGATAAGCTATGGTGGAACTGGCAAAAGTATGCAGGCAGAGACTGAGATTTCCCCAGCTACTGAGTGTCAGTAGAGCCGCTCGGAAATACTACAGGTCAGTTTTCCAAAGCTACAGGGTTTGCTCAATTGGTAATGCAGGTGAACTCATGTTGGCTAAACTCTTCATCTCTCTAACCTTTTCTAAGGCAGAAATCTTGCTAGCTCCCCTGTCATGCCTTGTGAATACAAAGGACATCCTATTTAGAATTGTGTAGGCTTTCAAGTGTGAGCTACAGTGTCCTGTATCTGCCATCCTTCTCTTGGAGAGGTGGCAATAGATTGCAAGACATCCACCACCGCCTCCCCCTTGGGGAAGTGGCATTTCTTGCAAAATGGAACTGGGCCGACAAGCTTCATCACCATCTCTCCTCGGATTATGAATGAAAGAGAAAGAGGGTGGTGGGAGGGAGGAAGGAAGTGGTAGATGGTGATGTTGTTCTCTGACAGATGTTGAGAGTTCTCTCATGTGCTGTTCAGAGAGCATTAGGAGGACATGTGAAGGGAGTTCTTGTTATATCTGGGCTCCCTTGAAGTTGAAGGATGTGAAGACTCATTGCTGCGGGCAGAGTGGCTGGAAGGCAAAGGCAAGCTTTGTGTCAGGTTGGATAGATAAACTCCCAGAGAGACCCAAGAAGGTATCTAGTGGAGCCCCATGCTCTTTCACCCATGTAATATACACAGGAAAAAGAGGGTGGTGTCTGTGTGTGTGTGTGTGTGTGCGCGTGTGCAGGGGTGTGTGTGTCTGTTTGGTGTTATTCCACTTCACAATGGATGTCCTGCTCAGGCTCTGTGCTTGTATCGCTCTCCATATTCCTGGTTCAATCCCCAGCTTCATCAGGTAGGGTTGGAAAAGACCTCTGAAACCTTGGAGACCTGCTGCCAATCAGTGTAGGCAATACTGGACTAGATGGACCTCAGTGTGAGGCAGTTTCCTATGTTCCTGTGTTCCACTTGATAGAAGTCTTTTACACTATGGTGAGATGTACTGTATTTCTACTGACATTATACTAATAATGTTGAACTTTTCATCTGCATGTGTTAATTAGCATATGCAAATTTTATGCAAATTGGTGCCCTCATTTTGGGGGGTGATGCATGTCCTCCTCTTTGGCAATTCATATGCGGCCACCCTGCCAGAAGTTGCATAATTTGCACAAGTTATGGCTGGAATTTGCGCAAATTACGCAAATCGCACCTACAATTTGCACAACTTTCTATGAGGGGGAAAAAAGGAAATCTGCAAGCTAGCCCGACTCGATGCAGACCAAGCCAGGCCAGCTCACAGGTAAGCAAGCCGAAGTCCAAGTAGGGATGTCAGAGAATTCTGCCATGGACTGAAATGGGTAGGGATGTACGAAAATCACTTACCTTTTGGGGATTATGCTAATGGTTGGGGGGGAGGCATTCCGACCCTCCCCCCGGAATCCTGGCTGGGGGGGGAGGTGCTCCGTTCCTCCCCCCCCCCCGGAATCCTGGCCGGCCGGCTCCACTCTGCAGGGATTCTGCGGAGCCGCCAGCCAGCTCCGCCAGCAGCCGGACATCTGGCTGCTGGCTAACAGGGACGCAAATGGCGGCTACGCTATTTGCATTCCCCTTATTTTCACCATCTTTGTCTACGTAAATGTTTACGTAGACTAAGACATGCCAAAATAAGGAATGCAAATGGCGGCGCCCATGGGCGCCACCATTTGCGTACACACGTTTTTGTTTTTGTTTTTAACTCAGCCGTGATAGGCTACGTAAACATTTATGTAGCCTATCATGGTGTTTTTTTTAAATCTAGCCGTGATAGGCTATGTAAATCTTTACGTTTTTGTTTTTAACTGGAAATGGCGGTGGCGGCAGCCGGTCGAAAGACCTGCCGCCGCTGCCGAAGCGCCGCTGGAGCCGCCGCCTCCAGGAAGATCCGCCTAAGGTAAGTCCCATCCCGGGGGGACAGGGGGGCCATTCCGCCAGCGATTTCGGGGGCCCGAATGCACTGGCATTCAGCCTCCCTGAGATCCGTGGCAGAACTTTCGTACATCCCTAGAAATGGGATCGAATTCCCATCAGTCCGTGCCACAGAATCCTCTGCGGAACAGCACCATGAGGTCCTGTGGAGCCAGCAGTCATGTGGCTTTTTTTTGGTCATCAGCACAGAGTCACGAAATTTTCGTAAATAAAAACGCAAGGTAGTATATTCCGATAATAAATACGTAAGGTTTTTTTTTTTTTTTAATGAATTGTGCTCACCACCTTGTTTGTAGGTGTTATTTTTCAATCGAAATCCTCCATCTCCGTTTACCTTCAGCCAAAACACTTCCTCCTCCTCTGGGCTTCCCAAAACAAGGCTGCCCTAGTGGTGCCTGAGCGATGCACTCTTGGTTTAAAGCAACGCTGTTTGAAAGAAAGAAAAAACCTTTGAAAATGACCATGCCGTTCTGGAGCCCTGACGAGGTATTATGCTCCCTGCTAAGCTTTCTATTTCCATATCCAGCGTTGTTCTTGATGTTGTGAGGCTAAAACGGAGAGGAGAACCAACTCTGTGCATGTCTACTCAGAAGTAAGTCTTACTGAGCTCAATGCAACTTACTCCAACACATGACAGCACCCCACTTGACCCCAGCTCAGCTTTGTATTTCCATATCCAGCTCATGATCAAACCTCCTGTTAGTTATCTCAGAAGACCCTTGGGTGAATTGGGGGGGGGGTTTTCCAGGGAACAGCTGGATTGAGGGGGATTACACACACACACACACACACACACACACGAAGAATATAGTTCTTCATATTCCCTGGTATATTCCTCATTTTGTCCATTCCCTGAGCATGTGCAGAGTGTGTTTTTTATTCAAACAAAGAGAAGGTTGCTGATCTTTCCCTTCATGCTGCATTTGTACAAGTGCGACTGCTTCAGAAAGAACTTTCCATTATACTGTCTCTTTTTCTTCATGAGTTTCATATAACAGAAGTATGATGTAGTGGTTAGAGTCCAGCCCAAAGTCACCCAGTGAGATAACTAACAGGTTTGATCATGCGCTGGATATGGAAATACAAAGCTGAGCTGGGGGCAAGTGGGGTGCTGACATATGTTGGAGTAAGTTGCACTGAGCTCAGTAAGACTTACTTCTGAGTAGACATGCACAGAGTTGGTTCTCCTCACAATGGCCTCACAATGTCAACAACAATGCTGGATGTGGAAATAGAAAGCCTAGCAGGGGGAATAATACCTTGTGCAGGGCTCCAGACCAGCATGGTCATTTTCAAAGGTTTTTTCTTTCTTTCAAACAGTGTTGCTTTAAACCAAGAGTGCATCGCTCAGGCACACCTAGGGCAGCCTTGTTTTGGGAAGCCCCACGGAGGAGGAAGTGTTTTGGCTGAAAGTAACTTAGGGATGTACGAAAGCCCCTTACCTGAACCCAAAAGTTGATTCGTGGTGGGGGGGAGGCGCTCCGTCCCTCCCTCCCTGAAATTCTGGCAGGGGGGAGGCGCCCCGTCCCTCCCGCCGCGAATCCTGTCCTGCCGGGACGCAAATGGCGGCAGCTGTAGCTGCCGCCGTTTGCGTCCCTGCAGTCAGCCATGATAGGCTACATAAATGTTTACGTAGCCTATCACGGCTGAGTGAAAAAAAACAACAACAACCGCGCGTACGCAAATGGCAGCGCCCATGGGTGCCGCCATTTGTGTACGCGCGGTTGTTGTTTTTTTTCACTCAGCCGTGACAGGCTACATAAACATTTACGTAGCCTATCATGGTGTTTTTTAAAAATCTAGCCATGATAGGCTACGTAAATCTTTACATAGCCTATTACCTTTTTTTTTTTTAACTTGGAAATGGCGGCGGCAGCAGCCGGTCGGAAGACCGGCCGCTGCAGCCACCGCCGCCGAACTGCTGCTGGAGCCGCCGCCGCCAGGGACATTCGCACAAGGTAAGTCCAGTCCCGGGGCAGGCAGGGGGGTGGCAGACCACTTCTCCACCAATTTCGGGGGGCCAAATGCGCTGGCATTCGACCTCCCCGAGATTCATGGAGAAATCCTCTGACATCCCTAATTACTGCACTTCTCAGGGCAGGGGAAAAATATGTAAATATCTATGAAAAATAGCCTTTCTTACGGAAGTTATGCAGTCTCACGGAGATGGCTGGGCACCGGAATTATGGCTGTCGGTACGGATTTATCTTCATAATTCTTGGAATGAAAAAAAAAAGAGGAGAATTTTGGGGGCTTGCGAATAGGGGTGGACGAAAGTCACTTACCTTTCGTTGAAGCTTGTTCGCGGTGGGGGGGAGGCGCTTCGCTGCTCCCCCTGCGAAGTTCAGGCTGGGGGGGAGGCTTCCCGCCTTGCCCGGCCGAAATTCAGGCCGGGGAGGAGGCTTCCCGCCTCGCCCGGCCACGAACTCGAAAGTTTAAAAAAAAAAACGCCCCCGTGATAGGCTACGTGACGATTAATGTAGCCTATCACGGCTAGATCTGCAAAGTCAGCCATGATAGGCTACGTTAATCGTCACGTAGCCTATCACGGGTGACTTTTAAAAAAAAAAGCGCGTACGCTAATGGCGGCCCCCATAGGGAGCCGCCATTCCCGTTCCTTATTTGGTCGCTGTAGTCTACGTAAAGATTTACGTAGACTACAGCGACCAAATAAGGAACGGGAATGGCGGCTCCCTATGGGGGCCGCCATTATCCGTACGTGCTTTTTTTTTTTAAGTCACCCGTGATAGGCTACGTGATGATTTACGTAGCCTATCACGGCTGACTTTGCAAATCTAGCCGTGATAGGCTACGTTAATCGTCACGTAGCCTATCACGGGGGCGTTTTTTTCTTTTTCTTTTATTGGAATGGCAGCGAAATATTGGAATTTCTCCCCAAAACTTGTTCGGGGGGCCGAACACATTGGTGCTCGGCCCCCCGAAATTTCGGGGAGAAATTCTCCACCATCCCTACTTGCGAATGACTAGGGATGTACAAAATGTACTTACCGTTCCACAGATTATGTTTATGGTGGGGGGGAGGTGTTCAGTCCCTTCCCCCGGAATCCTCGACGGGGGGGAGGCGCTCCGTTCCTCCCCCCCCAAAATCGTCGATGGCTGGCTGTGCTCCATGGCGGCTCTGCAGAGCAGCCAGCCAGGCCCAGGCCAGAGCCATCCACAGCCGGATTTCTGGCCGTGGAGGGTTCTGGGGGGGGGAAACGCATACGCGAATGGCAGCGGCTATGGTCACCACCATTTGCATTCCTTATTTTTGGCTGTCTTAGTCTACATAAATATTTACATTGACTATGATGGCAAAAATAAAGGGGAACGCAAATAGCATAGCGGGCGCTATTTGCGTCCCTTTTTGATTCGCCGTTTTAGCCTACGTAAATATTTACGTAGGCTAAAATGGCAAATCAAAAAGGGATGCAAATAGCGCCCGCTATGCTATTTGCATTCCCCTTATTTTCGCCGTCTTAGTCTACATAAATATTTATGTAGACTAAGACAGCAAAAATAAGGAACGCAAATGGTGGCGGCCGTAGCCACCGCCATTTGCGTACGTGGTGTTTGTTTTTTTACCCAGCCATGATAGGCTACGTAAATCTTTACGTAGCCTATCACGTCTTGAAAAAAACAAAAAAACAAAACCACAAGTCTGCAAATGGCGGCAGCGGCGGCAGCCATTTGGAAGACCAGCCACCACAGCCGCCACCACCACAGCCGCCGCCAGAGCTGCCGCTGCCCGGAAGATCCGCCCCAGGTAAGTCTCATCCCAGGGGGGATCCGCGGGGGGGGTAGCAGGCTGTTCCGCCACAGATTTCAGGGGGCTGAATGCACTGGCATTCGGCCTCACTGAGATCCGTGGCAGAATTCTTTGCCATCCCTACGAATGACGGTACGGAGCACTGGCCGCAAACTGCGGAAGTCAAGCGGCATGGATTGTACGCAATTCGTACATCCCTACGTCCGAGGGGCCAAGCTGCTGAAAGTTCAGTGAATCCCACCCCCCAGACAGATTCCTCTCACGTTCCTAATAGAGCTACAGATCTAGGCATCAATTGAAACTTCTTTTCTAAGGCTGCTCACCACATGGGAGGTGGGGTTGACAATTCTTGTTCCTGTTGTGGTGGGGAAGTGAAGGAAAAACTGCCCTGCTGGACATGCTCCCTTTCCAGTGAAGTCACCCTCTTCATGCCAGTAATTCATTGCTGCCAGGATTCCCTTTTGTCCCTGCTGAACTTCACAAGCCAAATCAAAACACAGACAAGAGGCTTCTCTCCCCAACTCTTTAATCCTTGACTTCAGTGGGTCATGCAGATGCAAATTGTCAGTAACTCACAGTCTACAAAGGAAAAGCCTTCAGGGAGTTCAAGGGGAAGCTACGAAGGTTGAAAGTTGCCCAACGTTTGAGAAAATGAGGGCAGTCTATCCTAACTTAAGGGGTGGGGGGATCTCCCTCTATCTTCTGAGGTCTCTACTCGTAGCTGCTGCTGCCGGGCCAGTCGGGCAGATCGCCCCAGCCATCTCTCTCTTGGCTCTGCGTCTGCACCTGGCATCTAAGAATACGGGCTCTCCAAGCCCCACCTCTCCCTGTTCGCTATCTCTCACAGGGGTGTATGAAGTAGGGATGTACGAAAGTCACTTACCTTGTCCCGCAGCTTTTTTTCGCGGTGGGGGGGAGGCGCTTTGCTTCTCCCCCCGAAGTTCATGCGAGGGGGGTTGTCTTCCCGCTTCACCCAGCCGAAATTCAGGCCGGGGGGGAGGCTTCCCGCCTCGCCCGGCCGAAATTCAGGCCGGGGAGAAGCGCCCCGTCTCCCCAGCCGCGAAGTTCAAAAGAAAAGTAAAACAAAAAACAAAAAAAACGCCCCGTGATAGGCTACGTAACGATTTACATAGCCTATCATGGCTAGATCTGCAAAGTCAGCCGTGATAGGCTACGTTAATCGTCACGTAGCCTATCACGGGTGACTTAAAAAAAAAAAGCGCGTACGCTAATGGTGGCCCCCATAAGGAGCCGCCATTCGCGTTCCTTATTTGGTCCCTGTAGTCTACGTAAAGATTTATGTAGACTACGGCGAAAATAAGGGCAACGCAAATAGCGTTCCCTTATTTTCGCCGTAGTCTACGTAAATCTTTACGTAGACTACAGGGAGCAAATAAGGAACGCGAATGCCGGCTCCCTATGGGGGCCGCCATTTGCGTATGCGCTTTTTTTTTTCTTCAAAGTCACCCGTGATAGGCTACGTGATGATTAATGTAGCCTATCATGGCTGACTTTGCAAATCTAGCCATGATAGGCTACGTTAATCGTTACGTAGCCTATCACAGGGGCGTTTTTGTTTTTTTTTTACTTTTCTTGTAATGGCGGCGGCGGCAGCTGGTCAAAAGACCGGCTGCCGCCCCTGCCCCTGATGAAGACCTGCCGAACTGCCTCCGGGACCCGCCGCCGGGAGCGACATTCGTAAAAGGTAAGTCCCATCCCGGGGGGTGGGCAGGGGGGAGAATTTCTCCCCGAACCTTCGGAGGACCGAATGCATTGGCACTCGGCCCCGAAGTTTCGGGGAGAAATTCTCCCCCATCCCTAGTATGAAGAGAAACCCTCTCCATCCAGCTGGACTATTGAAACCTGAGGAGTCCATTTCTCCCTGTCTGGAAGAGTCTGGGAAAGTTCCTCCCCCATGTTTTGCGGTTCCTCTTTGGAATCTGAGCTGCTGTGCCAGCGCCTGACAATTAAGGAGAAACAAGATACACAGCTGCATGCTACATATTAAGCCACAGTTAGGCAACTGGGTGCTCTCCAGATGTTTTTGACAACTCCGATGAGCCCAAGCAGCATGATCAATGGCCTGGCATTATTGGAGTTATTTATTTATTTAGTAGATTTATATCCTACTTTTCAACCAGTGTCCTCAAATTGGCTTAGAATTTTTATGAAATACAACATACCGAGAACCACATTCTCAAAAACCAAAACTGAACAACTCAACCAGCTCCACTTGAGAAGGACCTGATGCTTCTTCCTACAGGGTAGTTGATACAATTTTGCCCCATGGGTGTGGGGGCTGTCCAACTGGTGCAGATCCTGATGTTTTCCTTGTGCTGAGGTCCCAAACATCTGGAGGGCACCAGGTTGTATACCCCTGTGTTAAGCCATCATCTAATTTGGCCTGAAGATTGGAGCCAGTGAGAACAGGATTGGCTTTGAGTGCCCATTTTGCACGAGTCCCCTCCAAATCACACCAACAAGAGATTTACCATTGAGCCTGATTATTATTATTATTATTATTATTATTATTATTATTATTATTATTTATTACATTTCTATACCACCCCATAGTCAAAGCTCTCTGGGCAGTTTTCAAAGGCAAATGTCTTGGAGGCAATGCAAAAATATAAAGCATTATTCCGCTAGCTATCACCTGGATGTAGGGATGTGCGAATCAGCAAAACACGAGCTCAACAAAGATCTCCGAATTCCATCCTGAAGCTTGTTCGGACTCAAGCCCATAACAGATGGTGAGCTTTGTTTGTTTGTTTTTCTTTTCTTGAAAATCCATGCATATTTTCATGTCTATTTTTTCCAAATGGATGCATCAAGTGTACACATCTCTGAAATGTACAAATTCTTCTCCAATTGATGAAGGTGTATTTGTGCACATTTTTCAAAAGTACGTATTTTTTCATGTGCATTTTTCAAACGTACGCATGCTGTAAAATGCATTTTTGGGGTCCGTGAATCACATAGCAAGCTCGGAAATGTACGAATTTCGAATGTAAATTGCGTCTGAATCTGTGTTCAGTCCAGAAGGTGTGAAATGGGTAAATCCAGATAAAAAAATACACTGAAATGCATTTCTCCTACATCCTTAGCTGGATGGAGCAGCCTTCCAGTTCGCCTTAGTGCCTAAGTTTGCTTTCCCCCCTCTTCCCTCCCTAATCCCTTTTCCTTTTATATCATGCCCTTTAAATTGTAAGCCTGATGGTTGGGGCTATGTTATTATTAATCTGTGTCAGTCGCTCTGGGAGCCTTTCTTCAACTGAAGAGTAGAGTAAAAAAGCTTTAAATAAATAAATGGATCAAATGTATACTGAACCACTGGAGCACCCAGTGAGAAAATAGGCACTGTACAATTTCATCAGTACAGTCAGAGGGTGTGTTGTTATGTCCCTGGAGAGAAAAGCCTTTGAAGGCCAAAATAATAGCACACTACATTTTGAGAGGATAATTTGGTTCCTCAGAGTTGGCAGAGTGAATGTGTTGTTTTTTCCTGTTGTCTTCCTGACTTCTTTCCAAACGGGGGAGAGCTTTTCTTCAAACTTTTTTTTGTAAATCTAGTATCTACGTCTATATATGCATATTATATAAATGGATACCCTTTGAATTCTGTGGTTTAATAGGCCTCCCATCAACGTGTTCCCAATTTTACACAGCTCCCTAGTGACACAGGACCTTTTGTCGAGCACATATGAAATTAAGTGAAATAAAAATCATATTAAAAATTATTACCGTCGAGCAGCTATTAGCTTGCACATGGCTGTCATGTCTTGATGGATTTCTCACTTAGTTCAATGAATGTTCTAATGACAGTGATAAAATCATTTCGAGAAAAATATAATAAACTATTAACCCTCTCTTGCAATACTTATTTTGCCCCTCTAATTCTCCCCCTTCCAAACTGTGTCAAAATGTTTTCAGCAATAGTTGGTGACTCAGGTAAATGGAGAACAGAAGCTGAGCTTATTGAATTGAGTCAGACAGTCTCATAAACACCATTCCAAAGAACTTGGCTGGATGTATTAGGTCCATTTAGTCAGATGCTCTATGCTAAAGCCTTTGATTGTGTGGATCACAACAAACTGTGGCAAATTCTTAAAGTGATGGGAGTACCAGACCACCTTACCTGTCTCCTGAGAAACCTGTACGAGGGTCAAGAAGCAACAGTAAGAACCAGACATGGAACAACCGATTGGTTCAAAATTGGGAAAGGAGTACGACAAGGCTGCATATTGTCACCCTGCTTATTTAACTTATATGCAGAGTACATCATGAGAAATGCCGGGTTGGATGAATCAGAGGTCGGAATTAAGATTGCCGGGAGAATTATCAACAACCTCCGATATGCAGACGATACCACCCTAATGGCAGAAAGCGAAGAGGATCTAAAGAGCCTCTTGTTGAGGGTGAAAGAGGAGAGTGCAAAAGCTGGTTTGAAACTCAACATTAAAAAAACTAAGATCATGTCATCTGGCCCTATCACTTCCTGGCATATAGAAGGGGAAGAAATGGAAGCAGTGACAGATTTTACTTTCTTGGGCTCCAAGATCACCGCAGACGGTGACTGTAGCCATGAAATTAAAAGACGCTTGCTCCTTGGGAGGAAAGCTATGGCCAACCTAGACAGCATAGTAAGAAGCAGAGACATCACCTTGCCGACAAAGGTCCGTCTAATCAAAGCTATGGTTTTCCCAGTAGTAATGTATGGCTGTGAGAGCTGGACTATAAGGAAGGCTGAGCGCCGAAGAATTGATGCTTTCGAACTGTGGTGCTGGAGAAGACTCTTACGAGTCCCCTGGACTGCAAGGAGGTCAAATCAGTCCATCCTAAAGGAAATCAACCCTGACTGCTCATTGGAAGGACAGATAATGAAGCTGAAGCTCCAATATTTTGGCCACCTAATGCGAAGAGAAAACTCCCTGGAAAAGACCCTGATGCTGGGAAAGACTGAAGGCAAAAGGAGAAGGGGACGGCAGAGGATGAGATGGCTAGATAGCATCACGGATGCAATGAATATGAACTTGAGCATGCTCCGGGAGAGAGCGCAGGACAGGAAGGCCTGGCGTGCTATGGTCCATGGGGTCACGAAGAGTCGGACACGACTGAACGACTGAACAACAACAAGTCAGATGCTCATCTCTGACTTTCTCTTTACACTTGAGCAGACCAGGTGACTCTCATGTAACGCTGCCTGAACATCAAGTCTGGTGAGTGACTGTTGTGCATGGGGATGTATCTATCTATCTATCTATCTATCTATCTATCTATCTATCTAGTTCTTTTTTTTGTTGATTTTCTAACAAAAAGTATGCAACATGTCCCAAGGTTGGCCTCTGCACCAGAGGGCTGGAGAGTGGCCAATGTAATGCCATAAAAAAAAAGGAATATAAGGGGATCTGGGAAATTACAGGCTAGTTAGCTTATCATTTAGTCCAGGTGAATTGGTGGAAAGTGTTATTAAAGATAAAGTTATCAAGCCTATGGAAGGACAAATTCTGCTGAAAAAGAATCAGCATGGTTTCTGCAAAGGTATTCTGTTTTAAAACACACACACACACACACACACAATAATATGGTGTTTTATTCTTTCTATCTTTCATTGTTCAGTACTCCAGAATCTGTTTAGATTTGTTTTCATACCGGGGTGGTATATAAATGTTGTAAATACATAATAAATAAATAAGGTAGAAAATTGTCCAACAAGATGCTGCAAGACTGGGGAAGGGCAACCAGTGGATAGTGACATTTTACAGGTGAGGAAGTCTGAGGCTCAAAGATGTGATGATTAAAAAAAAAAAAAGAACTTGCAGTTTTATGAGCTGGCAAGTTGTGCCGGTGCCCTTAAATGTACAGTCCCATTTTACAGCCAGGGAACACTGAGGCTCAGGCATATTCCATTTGCCCATGAATCAGGCAAATAAGGTTGCATAGGACTGTTTTGTTGTTGCTATTGTTAAACCATTAGGTGTTGGAAAGCCTTGCTGATCTACAGGAAAACACCCAGAGATCCATGAATAGTTCCTGATCTACTTTCTGTCTGCCCTGCACTGGGGGAGTAGCTGTTAGCTACCCGATGGTTCTGCTCTTTTCTTTGTTTCTTCCCTTCCATACTGAGTGCAAATTAAGTCAACACGAATGCAGAAAACGCAGAGGGAGAGCCATGAGTCTCTCTTACTATTCATCACCAGGTGGAAGCTCCGTTGGACAGATCTACAAGTCTCAGTAGGCTTTTGCAGCTGTATTTCCCCAGCTCTCATCTGTAAGGCTGTGGCTGATTGATCGTCTCTGCTTAGATCCATGGTTTTGTTCCTCTCACTTTTTTTTTCTAACACCTTGCTCGTGTTTGCTAGTAAGGAGTTGTTTTTGCTAGTCAGGAGGTTTTTTTCCCCCCTTTTCTGTTTTAGGGTGGGTGTAGAACAGAAGTGGAACTTTGCAAAGATCCCTAACCATGCATTAATGGAGCATCAAATCTCCTCCCCTGGACTGAGTCATTCTAAGGAAACCAGACTACACTAAAATGCTTGAACAGGGAGGTTTTTCTCCCCACAAGACTACTCCAGGTCTCAGCTGCACCTATGTGAGACATCCAGACCAAATCCAGCAATTAAATGGAGGTGGATGCTTTGCTGAAAATTAAATGTGTGGAAACTATGGGGGTTCCACCCAAGACAAAACATACTGGGGGATGCTATCATCATGCTTTATGTGAACCCTGCTAAAGGAAGCCCAAAGCAGTGAACATCATACAATTTGATCAAAAGCCCAAAAACGAAATAAAACAACCTCAAACAGAAAAAAAAAAAATCAGACAATTAGAAATTGCTACAATGGACTTATAAATGAAAGATGCAGTTCTTAACTTAAACACCACATTGATTAATAAATACAAAATTCATCAGCAATACATCAAACAAGGCAATAAAACTACAAGCCATATTTTAGCCACATAGACACTCCTATATGCCGCTCCAGCAGACATAAGAACATGAGAAGAGCCCTGCTGGATCAGACCAAGGGTCCATCTAGTCCATCATTCTGTTCACACTGTCTGTAGGAAACCCACAAGCAAGACACGAGTGCATCAGCACCCTCCCACCCATGTTCCCCAGCAACTGGTATACATAGGCAGGCTGCCTCTGATACTGGAGGCATCAGGATTGATAGCCATTGACAATATATATGGAACTATTTCTAAACCAGCCCAAACTGTTTTGTAAGACTATCCCCACAAAACAGAGGGTGTGTGTCGGGCTGCTGGCTGACTCAAGCCCAGGGAAGACCACTTGCGATTCCTCATCAAAGCCCACTCTCCAAGAAGCCTCAGGGCAACATCAGCACTCCCGTTGCAGGGATGCCTCATCTGAGGTCCCCAGGATCCCCTTAAATCCCATTCCAAGGCCTGCCATGGTTTCTGACTCTCCTCCTTCCTCCCATGGCTCACCAGAGCACCAGCGGTGATGGATCAGGTGGGATGCTCAGAGTCATCACCTGAGTGCCTGCCTGGCTGCCAGGAGACCATTTAATCCAGGGTTTACTCAGGACAAAGGCTATACTCAGGAGCAAGGTCTACTCATGAGGAAGAAGACCCAACTGTAGCCACTAAAGAAGGAGATCTAGGGAGATGTAATTCAGCAAGCTTGAACTTGTCAAAACTCCTGGAATTCTGCTTCGAAGCTCATTCCTACTTGTGTCTGTATCAAAGTGCAAACTCTTTTTTCTTACATGAAAATCCATGCATATTTTTTAGGGATGTCAGAGAATTCCGCGACGGATCTCGGTGAGGCTGAATGCCAGTGCATTCGCCCCCCGAAATCCGTCGCAGAACGAAGTCCCCGCCGCCCCCACCCCATGAACAGCGCATGAAACGGAGCACTTACCTGCTCCTGTCTGCACTGCTTTGCAAATGGCGGCCATCCTGCGGCCACCATTCGCTTCCTCCTCTTCAGCCGTGATAGGTCCATTTGCATCCCTGAGGAGGCCATGATAGGCTACGTAAGTATTTACGTAGCTTATCACGGCGGGGGGGGGGGAACCCCAGCATATGCAAATGGCGGCAGCTACCACCATTTGCGTATGCTGGGTTTCCCCCCCCCCCCCGCCGTGATAGGCTACGTAAGTATTTACATAGCCTATCACGGCAGGGGGGAAAAAAACCCAGCATATGCAAATGGCAGCAGCTACCGCCATTTGCATACACTGGGGTTTTCCCCCCTGCCATGATAGGCTACGTAAATATTTACGTAGCTATCACGGCTCAATACAGGGACACAAATGGCGGCGGCTATGACAGCCACTATTTGCATCCCTGCAGGGCTGCCCAGTGGCCGAATGTCTGGCTGCGGGCAGCCGGAGCCGGCTGGCGGCTCTGCAGCTTGGCCGCGGAGTGGAGCCGGCCGGGCAGGATTCCGGGGGGGGGGGACGGAGCGCCTCCCCCACACCGTGGATGCCCCTGTGCGGAGCCAGGTAGGTGTTTCGTACATCCCTAATATTTTTGTGCCCATTTTCCCAAATGTGCAAACATTTTCAGAGAACATGTACTCCTGTTTGTGTTCATGTTTGGAGGTTGCAAATGGGGCATTTCCCAAGTGATTTGTGCACTAAAACAAAACTCTCACACATCCCTAACTTCATTGTGAAAGCTTTTGCTGCAGCAGGTCCCACTTGTAGCTTTCAGGGCACAACCTGTGCATTTTAAAAGTGTGCATGTTCAAAAATGTACACTTAAAAAAAAAAAAGAAACACATGTTTCAAAAGTGTGCATTTTTGCAATTCTGCACTTAAAAAAAAGAAATACTCATTTTAAAAGTGCACATTTTTAAAGTGCTCATTTTTTTTTTAATGCACACTTCCCCATATGAAATTCAGAGAATTTCGAGAAACTTAAGCATCCCTGGTTCTCCTATCCTGAAATGAAGTGCTGCTGCTCTTCAGGGTTCCAGCCGGCCAGCCATGTCCTTTTCCAAGATACTCCATTTCCCCCTCCTCTGGAGTTTTTCCTCCCCAACATTCTGTCACCACTGAGCATGCTCTGTTCACACCAGGCTGTTAATTTATTTAATTTTTATCCAGTTGTTTCACTACGAATAGTGCTCCTGGTGGCTAATGACAATAAAATACAAGACAAAATGCAAACTTTTAATTTAAACAGAGGGGTTTCTTCCTAAAGATTTTTTGGTACTTCTGCACCCATTGGGGTTTTATGTTATTTATTTATGTATTTTTATCACATTGATATCCTGCCTTTTTTTCCTCCAAGGAACCTGGGCAGCTTACATGATCCTCCTCCTCCTCTCCCTTATGTCTGTCAGGGTGGACACTGAGCCCATAGAATCCCAGAGTAGTTCTGATTCTGAGGAAGAGGAGTGGCTCCTGGGAGAGGAGCGCGCTCATCTTTCCCAGGACCAACAGCTGACAGAGATTCCTCCCACTGGCATTCCTAGCTTAGATAGCAGTCCTGGGAGTGACAGAGCGTGGGAAGCAGACTTGATGGACGCGCGACGATGATGCAGAGAGCGGCGCCAAATGGAGGGCGCGGAAAGGAGGTGTCATGCCCGGTTGGCGTGCAAACAACAGTTGCTCCCAGAGGATCCAAGGGAAAAGGGGAGGGACTCTCCCTAGCCCTTAAGTTCAGGGTCTGCCAGTGATTCCCTTTCAAACAGGGACCAAGTGTTCCAACTTAGGGCATAGGTACTCTGCTGCTCATATCTAGTTGCTAATAGTAGGGTTGTTAAGTTGTAAAGGAGGAATAAAGCTTTGAAAAGAATCCCTTTGTCTGTGTCTGGACTTGGCTACTGGAATAGACTGAGAGAGACCTCCAAGGAGCCCTTGACAATGTCTTCACGACAGCCCTGTGAGGTGGGTGAGAGTCAGGGATTGGCCCGAAGTCACCAAGTGAGCTTCATGGCTGAGCGGAGACAAGAACCGGGGTCTCCTGAGTCCCACACTTCACCACACTGGTTCCCTCAAGCATGCTGACATGGATGTGTATCTCTTCTCTTCTCTTCTCTTCTCTTCTCTTCTCTTCTCTTCTCTTCTGTGTAGATAGTTCTGTTCTGGATCCATGCTCGTTTACGATTTGTAATGAGATCGTGGCCTTCCCTGAATGTTGCGGCAGAAAATCCCATAATTATACTCCACATTTTGTCATGATGTATTTTTGCAGGGATGGATGTGTCTCCCCCCACCCTGGCGCATCATGGAACTTGCAGTCTCCTCCATAGAAGCAGGTGGTTGTCTAGCTACCACACACTGCTGGAAATCTGCTTCCCATGGAGCCAAAGAAACATCAAGTGTGGGAAGAACTGGGAGATGGACATTGCAGCACTACCTGATGACTGCACCAGTGGTGCTGTCAGGCCCAGCATCTAGGGTAGGCAAGAGCCCCCTGGAGTTGCACCTCCTCTTCCCCACTGCACCCTGCTTCTTCACCTGCCTGTCGCTCTGGCCCAGGCAACGGAGGCGGTGAGAAGGAGGAGCAGGAGATGCCATTACCTCCTTGCTCACTGGCTCTCTGCCTGCCAAACATGCAAGTGGGACCAATGATGAGAAAGAGAGGAGCAAGAACAGCTGGCAACAATGGTGGTGGGAAGGGAGACCCACGGAGGGAAGGGGCCCATGGAGGGTGTCTTGCCTAGGCATGGATGGACTGTGTAAAATCCACTCCGTCTGTGTTTCACAGATGGTCAGGTGCCTTTTGTTCCGTCACCCACTCATGGACCAATGTGGATTTTTTTCGTCATGAGGAAAACTTAGGGGTGGACGAAAGTCACTTACCTGTCCTCGAAGCTTGTTCGCGGTGGGGGGGAGGCGCTTCACTGCTCCCCCCGCGAAGTTCAGGCCGGGGGGGGAGGCTTCCCGCCTTGCACGGCTGAAATTCAGGCCGGGGAGGAGGCGCCTCGCCTTGCCCGGCCGCAAACTCAAAAGTTTTTTTAAAAAAAAACCCACGCCCCCGTGATAGGCTACGTGACGATTCACGTAGCCTATCACTGCTAGATCTGCAAAGTCAGCCATGATAGGCTACGTAAATTGTCACGTAGCCTATCATGGGTGACTTTAAAAAAAAAAAGCGCGTACGCAAATGGCGGCCCCCATAGGGAGCCGCCATTCGCGTTCCTTATTTGGTCGCTGTAGTCTACGTAAATCATTACGTAGACTACGGCGAAAATAAGGGCAACGCAAATAGCGTTGCCCTTATTTTCGCCGTAGTCTACGTAAATCTTTACGTAGACTACAGTGACCAAATAAGGAATGCGAATGGCGGCTCCCTATGGGGGCCGCCATTATCCGTACGCGCTTTTTTTTTTTTTTTTAAGTCACCCATGACAGGCTACGTGACGATTTATGTAGCCTATCACGGCTCACTTTGCAGATCTAGCCGTGATAGGCTACGTTAATCGTCACGTAGCCTATCACGGGGGCGTTTTTTTTTTTTTTCTTTGATTGGAATGGCGGCGGCGGCAGCCGGTCGAAAGACCGGCTGCCGCTCCCGCCCTGGACGAACACCCGCCGAACCGCCAGCCGGACCCGCCACCGGGAGGGACATTCGGGAAAGGTAAGTCCCGTCCCGGGGGGGGTGCGGGGTGCGGGGGGGGTGCGGAGAATTTCTCCCCGAAACTTGTTTGGGGGGCCGAACACGTTGGCGCTCGACCCCTGAAGTTTCGGGGAGAAATTCTCCGCCATCCCTAGAAAACATACGCAAAGAATTCTGTAAGAGGTTTTGGAACAATTTACATAATTTACCTCGGTACGTACCATTTAGTGTATCGTCCCCTATTCCATTCCACTTTTCTTCAGCAGAAACTTCTGAATGTTCCTACGAACAAATATGCGTAAATGTTGGGAAAGGAAAAAAGAGAAACGTCTGGAAGTCCACGGACTCTGCGTGGCCTGAGGGGGTCGCTCCACAGCAGATTCTGCAGGTCTGATTTTCTCCAGCATCACTGGTCCTGATGCACTGGCAGCAGGACTGGCTTACCATATTTTAAAGTGTGACATCAAGTAATACAATTGCCATCCAAAGAGTCCTCCCTCCTCCATAAGACCATCAAGTCCAGAGCCTAGCATTATCTACCTACAACAGTGGCTACACCCACCGTATTGGGTATCCATGACTAGGGATGGTGGAGAATTCTGCCACGGACCCCAATGAGGCCGGATTCCAAAGAATCCAGCCTCTAGAGTCTGTGGCGGAACATCAGTACTCACCTCTGCCTCCCTCCAGACCTGTGTGGAGCTGGATCCTCCTCGCAGCGACTCCACGGAGCCGCCGGCTGGCTCCGCAGCCTGAGCGATACAGCTAGGGATGTACGAAAGACCTTTCGCAGATTAGGTTGATGGTGGGAGGGGAGGCATTCCATCCCTCCCCCCGGAATCCTGGATGGGGGGGGAGGCGCTCCGTCCCCCCCCCCCGGAATCCTGGCCGGCCGGCTGTGCTCCTCAGGGATTCTGCGGAGCCGCCGGCCGGCTCTGCCAGCAGCTGGACATCTGGCCGCTGGCTAGCAGGGACGCAAATGGCAGTGGCCATAGCCGCCGCCGTTTGCATCCCTGTATTCAGCCGTGATAGGCTACATAAATGTTTACGTAGCCTATCACGGCTGACTTAAAAACAACAACAACAATGCACGTACGCAAATGGTGGCGGCCACGGCCGCCGCCATTTGTGTACGCGCATTGTTGTTGTTGTTTTTTAAGTCAGCCGTGATAGGCTACATAAATCTTTACATAGCCTATCACGTTTTTTTTTTTAACTGGAAATGGCGGTGGCGGCAGCCGGTTTGAAGACCGGCCGCTGCTGCTGCTGAACTACTGCCGTAGCCGCCGCTGGAGCCGCTGCCGCCGCTAGGAAGATCCAGCCCAGGTAAGTCTCGTCCTGGGGGGGCGGGGGGCAGACCATTCCGCCACCAATTTCGGGGGGCTGAATGCGCTGGCATTCGGCCTTCCCGAGATCCGTGGTGGAATTCTCTGACATCCCTAGATACAGCTGCCATTGCCGTGCTGTATCACTGCCTGAGTGAGGGGGCTAACTAACTCTGGATACAAATGGTGCAGTGGATGCCATTTGCGGCCGTAAAGCTGTTAGATTAACCTAAATGCAGCCGTCCATTTATTGCTGCATTTAGGGATGTACGAAACACCTACCTGGCTCTGCGCCAGGCAATACACAGTGGGGGGGAGGCGCTCTGTCCCTACCCCCAGAATCCTCGATGTGGGGGGAGGTGATCTGGTCCTCCCCCCCGGAATCCTGCCTGGCCAGCTCCGCTCCGTGTCCAAGCCGCAGAGCCGCCAGCCAGCTCCGGCCACCCGCAGCCGGACATCCGGCCGCTAGGCAGCCCTGCAGGGACGCAAATGGCGGCTGTCATAGCCACCACCATTTGCGTCCCTGTATTGAGCCATGATAGGCTACATAAATATTTACGTAGCCTATCACGGCAGGGGGAAAAACCCCAGCGTACACAAATGGTGGTAGCCGCCGCCATTTGCATACGCTGGGTTTCCCCCCCCCCCGCCATGATAGGCTACGTAAATACTTACGTGGGCTATCACAGCCTCCGCAGGGACGCAAATGGCATCCCTGCGTTGGCCGTGATAGGCTACGTAAGTATTTACGTAGCCTATTAAGGCTATGAAGAGGAGGAAACGAATGGCGGCTGCAGGACGGCCGTCAATCGCAAAGCAGCACAGATGGGAGCAGGTAAGTGATCTGTTTCATGCACCTTTTGTGGGTTGGGAGTGGCGGGGACTTCTTCCTGTGCGCCTTTTGTAGGGGGGGGCGGGGGCTTCGTTCCGCGGCGGATTTCAGGGGGCTGAGTGCACTGGCATTAGGCCTCACTGAGATCCGTCGCGGAATTCTCTGACATCCCTAGCTGCCTTTAGGTTAATCTAACAGCTTTACAGCCGCAAATGGCATCCACTACGCAATTTGCGTCCAGAGTTAGTTAGCCCTCACTCAGCCAGCAATACGGCACAGCAATGGCTGTATTGCTGTATTGCCAGTGACGCGTAGCCGGCGGCTGGCTCCGTGGGATAGTCACAGAGCAGAGCTGGCTCCTGAGGATTCCAGGGGGTGGGACGGATTGCCTCCCCTTGCGGGCGGATTCCCACCTAGACCAGCAGGTACGGAATCCACCCATTCCTATCCATGACAGGTTTGGCCATGGGGTGATTCAGCCCTGGAACATTTTTGTTCTTGTTGCAAATATGGCCTGTATGTGGTGCTGAATATGCATACCTCCAGACAATTATTGCAGGTAATCTCCCTGTTGACAAAGAGGCAAAGACCTGACGGTCTTATAGGCCCCTTCCAACCCTACTATTCTATTCTATGAAAGATGGTGAATCACACAAGTTCACTGTGAGGCCTTTGCTCATGTATCTTAGTGTGCATGTGAACATGCACCATTGCACCGCCTTCTTAATCCACCTGCCCCTTGAATGTATAAAAAGAGCTCTCTTTTTGGATACAGGCACAAGAATTTCTCCTGGTGTTGTCTAGCTGTGCCACATTTCCCAGCTAAAAGTTGATTCTTCATAAATGTGACTGGAGCAGGGAGGTCAACAGACCTCATCTTGGCATCAAGAAAGCAGCACCAGTCTTGATCACAGCAATTAATGGGGAAGTGTGCCGTGCAAAGTTGAGCAAGCTTTTCTCAGCGAGAAGGGGTTAAATTACCATGGAAACAAGCATGCATTATTTACATGGCCTAATGAATAAAACATT
Organism: Heloderma suspectum; assembly: GCF_057233095.1. NCBI lineage: Eukaryota > Metazoa > Chordata > Lepidosauria > Squamata > Helodermatidae > Heloderma > Heloderma suspectum. The sequence goes on along the minus strand of NC_139471.1, from coordinate 9,292,470 downwards.
TAAGTAGTAGGCTAATAAATTTCGGGACACAAAAGCAAAGTAAGCTATGATTTAAATATATGCCTCTGATGAATATAACTTGAGTTATAGGAAAAGAAAGCGGTAGGGGACCTTGCTCAATTTTATACCCGCATCTCGCTACTGTGAAGGTATATCTTCTCCTTTTTAATAAATGATTTTATTTTTTCTTGATGAGGCTACATAATAGCATAACATGATCTCTTTTTAGGGAGACGTTTTCCCTTCCTTCCTTCCTTCCTTCCTTCCTTCGTTCCTTTCAGCTTGCAAATTTGCCTTCCCAGTTTTCCTTCCTTCTTTTTAGGGAAATTTCTTTTTCCTTCCTTCCTTTTAGGGAAATATTTTCTCCTTCCTTCCTTCCTTCCTTCCTTCCTTCCTTCCTTCCTTCCTTCTGTACATCTGTCCACTACATTCTTTTTCTTCCCAACATGATGCAACATCTTATACTAGATTTGTGAGTTCAATAAAAATAGCAATCAATTAGTTTTCACGGTAGGAGAACATGTTAGAAGGTTCCATAACTGATCCAACTGGAAACATATTTTTGTTTACTGTGTCCCTATGGTCCCGAGAGGCAACAGCAGCATGGACAAATACTGGGCTTTCAAGAATTAATCACGAGCTACTTAGGGCACAATCCTATGCAGGTTTAGACAGAAAAAAGCTCTACAACTCCCTGCATGGCTGAGCCAGCCCTGTTGTCTGGGGAATGTTAGGAGTTTGTAGGACTGTTTTCTTTCTAAACATACACAGGATTGCATCTTTAGGTTCATGCCCAGTTCTCCATCAGGTCAACCTGTGTCTAGGCTGTACCACTTCAGGCTGTAGGTCTCATTGTGGGTTTTGTATACAGGTCTCCCTAAACACACGAACACGCAATTTGTTGAACGAAGGAAATGAACATGTCAGAGAGATGGCTAAGATTTAAACCTTCTCTCTGAAGATTTGCCTTTTAAGTGCATAGAAGAGTTTTCTGTATCTGACCCCTTCTAAGGTAGGGATGGATGAGAAGTCTGTTCTATTGAGGGTTTTTTGTAATGGTTTAACCCAATTTGCATCTCGTGAACCTTTCAATGAGCCAAGTTGCGGTCCAAAAGTCTGCATTTTTGCAAGCTTTCCAATGCAGCTGGCCTTGGGGAAAAATGCGCACCAAAACGTGCATATTAGAGAAAAGTACACACAAAATTGTGTATATTTGTGAAAAGTGTGCACAATTTCAGCAATGCAGAAATGTAAAATACTGAGAAAAATGTGTAGGTTTAAACATGGACACAAACGTGTGTACATTAGTCAAGATGTGTACAAAGATGTGTGAATTTCCATACAGATGGTTGTTGTTTTTTAAAATAATAATTGCAAGCTTGTGCAAAAAAGATTGATCTCAAAACCCAATGATTCCAGAGAGACCAAGACTGACAGATCCATCCATTCCTGTTGCAAAGGGAACCAGACAACAATCCTGGACTCTTTTATAGTGCAATCCTGATTCACCCCATTGAAGAGCAGTACAAAGTTAGCTGAAGAACAGTACAAAGTTCATAGTTTTAAAAAGAAAAATAATTTTTTCTAGGCTTTTTAACACTGGCGGTTTTAGGTTGCATATGTTTTTATCATCTTCTTTGGCTTTTCTGCATTTTAGTATTATTTGGTGTGCTTAATCCTTGCTTTGGTTTTACTGAATTCATTTTCCTTTTTTATTTTGTTTTATTTTTTTTACAGACAATGCACAGTGAACCCTAAAGCTGAAAAAACAAAAGCCTGTAAATGAAATTAATATGAAAATAAAATAAAATCCATATAGCTGGATAGCATGAATCTCCAAAACTAGTCCTGTGCTCTCAAAGTGGCTTTGGACTTTTGATTCTCAAATAACTCCATGGCAATCTGCTTTTGAAATAGATGGACATTTAATAGCAGCTTGTGAAATCACAAGGTAGGGACAGGTCTTGTTGTCAAAGAGGGGTGGGGAGAAGCAACTCACTGGGTGTATCCAAGCCTAAAGTAGCTCTTTGGATCCAAACTATATATTTGGTAGTCAATGAGCAGAAAAACAGAATATAAATATACAATAAGGCAACAGGTACTTCTTCGCATTTATTCATTACATTTCTAAGCCACCCAATTACAGATGCTTGAGCGTGATGAAATTTTCCGAACTTCACGTCAAAGCTCAGTTCAGCTCACCCCTGTTTTCATTGTGACCTGTTGTTTTTTCCAGTTTGTTCTAATGGGAAATGTGTCCATTTTTAAAAAAATGCATTGCTGAAGTTGTGCATTTGAAAGTGGCCCATTTGTAAAGTGGTGCATTTTTTAAAAAAGTTGTGAAGTTTTAAAGTGGTGTATTTTTAAAAAAGTTCTTTAGTCTGAAAGTGGCGCAAATTTAAATGTGCACATTTTGTGAATGCAGACCCAAGTTTGGGAAGTTCCAAACAGAACATGCAGTCCCATTCATATTCGAGGACGTGAATGGGGCATTTTTGAGTGATTTGCGAATGGAAACAAAATTCTCTTACATCCCTGCATGCAACAGGTGAAGCTCTCTGGGCAGTTCACAAAACATTAAACCATAAAATGCAACAATATAATGAAACATAATATAACAATCTTTAACAGTTTAAAACTATGGAATAAAACCAGAGTAAAACAAAAACAAGTAAAAACCAGCTCCACTGTAAAGATCAAAAATGCAATAACACAGTGGTGGTTTTTTGTTTGTTTGTTTGTTTGTTTGTTTGTTTAAATGAGAGGTGAAAAAGCCTGGCAAAATATAAAAAAGGTTTTCACCTGGCACCAAAAAGATCCCAATGCTGGCGAGGCTCTCTGGAGAGAGTGTTCCGCAAATGGGACGCTACCACTGAAAAGCCCCTTTCCTTAGTAGCAACCTACTTCACCTCATTTGGTGGGGAAGAAAAACTCTGGAGATGACCTTAGGTTCTGGGGAGGGATATAAGGAAGGGGACAATTCTTCAGGTGTAAATCATGTATGAGGAATGTGATAGTATTGCCAAATTCCTGGTTGAATCTAGACTAGCAAAAACTCTGCCTGTCGTGCAGTTAAAGTTAAGGACGCCTGAGTCTCACTCAATGCACCTTGTCATTGTGCACAGGACCGTAGTCTTCAGCAACGTTGGCCGAAGGGGAAGGGCCATCACCTACTGCTCATCGTTTGCATGCAGAAGGTCTCCAGTTCAGTTCTCACCATCTCCAGTTAAATGGTCAGGTAGCAGTGATGGGAAAAGCCGTCTAAGACCCCTGAGATCCACTGCCAGTCAAAGTGGACCAACCTTCCCCAACCTTGTGCCTTCCAGATGTTTTAGACCACGGTTCCCATCAGCCTCTGCCAGCATGTCCACAACTCAGGGATTATGGGAGTTGAAGTCCAAAATATCTGGAGGGCATCCAGTTTGGGGAGGCTGCTGTAGAGAAACCTGAGCTAGATTTGTCTTGATGGGTTGGAACCAGATGAAGTTGGTTGAACTTCATTTCCATTGACAACATTGATTCATAAGAACATATGAAGAGCCCTGCTGGATCAGACCAAGGGTTCATCTAGTCCAGCGTTCTGTTCACACAGTGGCCAACCAGCTGTTGACCAGAAAACCCACAAGCAGGACACGAGTGCATCAGCACCCTCCCACCCATGTTCCCCAGCAACTGGTGTACATAGGCATACTGCCTTTGGTGCTGGAGGTAGCACATAGCCCTCAAGCCTAATAGCCATTGACGGACTTCTCCTCTGAGAATTTGTCTAACCCCTTTTAAAGCCATCCAAGTTGGTGGCCATCACTACATCCAGGCTGTTGAGGACCCTTGGGTAATACACCTCAGTGGGTCTTCCTTCTCAGCAGGTCTTCCTTCTGCTGCTGTTGCTCCTCATCCTCCTCTCTCTCTCTCTCTCTCATCATCATTGCTACCAGTTGTTTGCTTGACAGAGGGAGACCCAGTGAGCAAGTAGGCGGTGCCATTCCCTGCTCCTCTTCACAACCACCAGAGCGAGAGGCAGGTGAACGAGCAGGTTGCAATGTGGAAGAGGAGTATTAATTCCAGGGGGTTCTTGTCAGTAGAATCCTGCTGGAGTTTGAGCCCTTGGCAGCTGCCCAATCATGCTGACCTTTGACGCCAGCCCTGGCCATTGAAATCCATGGGACTTAAGTCATGACTAACTTGTCTCATGGATTTTGGAAGGACCAATGTTCACCCAAGTCTGGATTCAACCCAGTATAAGAAGGCTGCTTCATATGTCCATAGGGATTGTATTTGTCAGCAAGGGGATCAGTTAGCTACATTGGTGAATGGGTTCCTATTGACTTTATAGTCAGATCAGATTAGACAAATGCTCATAGAGGACAGACGCCTTGTTGTGTCTTAACCCTGATAACAAAATGAGATTCTCCGCCTTCAGAGGTTGTAGGTAAGGATGAGTGAATGAGTGATGTTGGAGATGGTTAGGCTTCTCTGAACTTCATCTTGCTGCTTGTCTCATGCTCAGTTCTCATTTGTGGTTGCTGCTCCCTTTGCAGAAGCGGGATGTTTGCACGAATTGAGCAGTGATCCAATGGGAGATTTGCACAAATCTCCCCACATTTGTGCATATGTCTTAATTTGTGCAAATTTCCACCATAGACGGAAGTGGGGCTGATTCAGTCTACTGAGGAAAAGTCTGCAAATTAGGAAATTTGTGCAAATTGAACTGGGAATTGGGACTGAGGCGAATGCATGCATGTGTCTAACAATTTATGAACATTTTTGGTGGACACATGCTCGTGCCCGCTCTTGCATTCAGGACTTTGAATGGGGCATGCTCCCATGTTTTGCAAGCAAAACCAAAATTCTAGGGGTGTACGAACCCCACTCACCATTCCGGCTGACGGTGTCTGTGGGGGGGGAGGCGATCTGTCCCTCCCCCCGGAATCCTGCCTGGCTGGCTCCACTCTGCAGCAAGTCCGCGGAGCTGCCAGCTGGGCCCATCTGCAGCCAGACTGCCATCTGCTGCCGGGCTGCTGCGGCCACAAATGGCAGCCGTCGTAGTGGCTGCCATTTGCATCCCTGCCCGTGGCCGTGATTGGCTACATATATATTTACATAGCCTATCACGGCAAAGAGCAGAGACGCAAATGGTGGCCTCTACGCCATTTGCGTCCCTGCTCTTTTCATGATAGGCTACGTAAATATGTACATAGCCAATCATGGCTAACACAGGGATGCAAATGGCGTAGCAGGCCGCCATTTGTATCCCTGCCTGTGATTGGCTACATAAATATTTACATAGCCAATCACGGGCAGGGACACAAATGGCGGCCGTTACAATGACTGCCATCTCATTCCGCAGCCCGGCTGTGGAAGGAAGACGACGACCCGACCCAAAGCAGCCGCTGTCGCCAGGTAAGTTTCGTCCTGGGGGGATTTCAGGGGTGGCGGTGGGGGGTAGTCCATTCCTCCACAGACTCCATGGGGCCAGATTCCAAAGATTCCGGCCTCACTGGAGTCCATGGTGGATTTATCCGCCATTCCTACAAAATTCTCATTGTGGTATTCCTCTGCTTATGAGTTGCTGTTGGGTGCAAGGGATGAGCGCCAGGGGAAAGACATTGCTTTTGAGTTTAGTTTCATTTAATCATTTACTCTGTGCCGACTCTCTGAAACCAATGAAGCAGTGTACATTTTATTTTTAAGTAAAACAGTAAGATAAAAACAAAGTAGGACACTGAAAGGAAGGTTAAAACCATAACAACAATTTTTTTAAAAAAACACAACAACTTAGTAAGATTTGTCTTGATCCCCTTCCTGAATGCAAAGAGAGTAGGGGCTAGTTGCAACACCAAAGAGTCTGGGAATGGCACACGAGAAAACCTTTTCCCATGTGCCCAACAAGCTGGCCTCTGCTGTCTTCAAAAGGACTTCTCCTTCTGATCTGAATAACTGAGCAAGTTCATACTGAGACAGGCAAGCCCTAAGTCGTTCAGAACTTTAAAGTTTAAAACCAACACGTTGAATTGAGCCCAGAGAACTATTGGCAACCAGTGAGGCTCTTTCAGCATTGGGGAGATGTGCTCATGATCGCGTGCACCAGTGAGCAGTCCAGCTGCTGCATTTAGCACCACCTGAAGCTTCCGGATGCTCTTCAAGGGTAGCCCCATAAAGAGCGCTTTGTAATAGTCCAGCTGTGATCTAACCAAGGCATGGGTAATTGCTGCCAGATCAGACTGACTCAGGAAATGTCACTGCTGGCACACTAAATGCTGCTGTGCAAATGTGCTCCTTGCCACCACTGACACCTGAAGATCCAGAATCAGTGTGGGCTTCTCTGGGGCAACTGGTTGGCCAGTATTGGATGATGGACTTTTGCTCTGATTCAGCAGGGCTCTTCTCATGTTCTAGGTAGGGATGTCAGAGAATTCCGCCACGGATCTCAGTGAGGCCGAATGCCAGTGCATTCGGCCCCCCAAAATCTGTGGCAGAACGAAGCCCCCCCACCCCGAGAAAGGCGCGCGAAATGGGGCACCTACCTGCTGCCGTTCGCGCTGCTTTGCAAATGGTGGCCGCGGTCGCCATTCGCTTCTTCATTATAGCCATGATAGGCTACTTAAATATTTACATAGCCTATCATGGCTAATGCAGGGACGCCATTTGCGTCCCTGCGGAAGCCGTGATAGGCTGCGTAAGTATTTACATAGCCTATGATTGCAAAAAAAAGGGAATGCAAATGGTGGCAGCTATGATGGCCACCATTTGCATTCCTTTTGGGGGGGGGCGTGATAGCCTATGTAAATATTTACGTAGCCTATTACGGCAAAAGAGAGAGGTGCAAATGGTGTAGTGGCCGCCATTTGCGCCCATCTCTTTTGCCGTAATAGGCTACGTAAATATTTACATAGGCTATCACGGCCAAAAAAAAAGGGGAATGCAAATGGCGGCCGCCGTAGCTGCCACCATTTGCGTTCACTGTTTTGTTTTGTTTTTGCCATGATAGGCTACGTAAATATTTACATAGCCTATCACGGCAAAATACAGGGACGCAAATGGCAGCGGCTACGGCCGCCGCCATTTGCATCCCTGTGCAGGCTGCCCAGCGGCCAGATGTCAGGCTGTGGGCAGCCCCGGCCAGTGGCTCCACAGAATCACCACAAAGTGGAGCCGGCCAGAGAGAATTTTGGGGGGAGGGACAGAACACCTCCCCCCCCACCGCGAATGTCACCCTTTGAAAAGGTAAGCGACTTTCATATATCCCTATTTCTAGGGGAGGGCAATCTGCAGCTGGCCCTTGGCCTAATTCCATGTGGCCCTTGGACCATTCATGTGGGTGACAAAGAAATTGAGGGAAACAGGGAACCATGGGTTGACAGAAAAATAGAGAGAGACGGGGCAGAAAGAAGAGAGAGAAAGACAGAGAGAAAGGGCTTGGCACAAAGAGAGGCAGGCAAAAGGGTTGGCAGAGAGAGAGAGAGAAAGAGAGAGAGAGAGAGGTGGCAGAAAGAGAGACAGAGAGAAGGGAGCAGAAACAGAGGAGAGAGAGAAAGGCAGAAGAGAGAGAGAGCGAAGGGTGTGCCCAGCCCACTATCAGCTTCAGGCTTACCCATCACCAGGATGTGGCTCTTGACAGATTAACCCTGGGGGAATGTGGCCCTGGACCAAAAAAAAAGAAGGTTCCCTACCCCTGTTCTAAATATACAGCAAGTGTGTGGCTTTTCTGTGCATGGTGGCCCTGTTGATGTTTATATACACCATGATGATGAGTTACTCTCTCCCTCACAAACATTTGCCAGCAGATGGGATGGTTTTATTGCCTGCACCATGGACAGGTTGTACTCTGCCATGGCTATATTTAGACTTGTGGCCTCTATCAGTTTATGCAGCAGATTGTTGTCTGCTGAGATAGATGGAACAACAGCTGGTTTTTTCTAGGGTGACCTATATGGCAGAATAATAGCTCTAGGATGCCCTAGTGCCTCTCCATTTATCATGGCAAATTCAAATGCAGGTGGCCCAGGCTTGAAGTGACACACATTTTGGCCAATAGGTGAACCTAGGAAGCTGCCTTATACTGAGTCAGAACTTTGCTCCATCTAGCCCAGTATTGCCAACATTGACTGGGAACAGCTCACCAGGGTTTCAGGCAGAGGGTCTTTCCCATCAAATAGTGTACATGGTCCCCCCCTCCCCATTTATCTTCACACAACACCCTGCAAACTAGGTTAGGCTGAGAAAGAATGGTTGGCTCAAGGTCACCCAGTGATCTTCATGGCTGAGTGAGTATCTGAACCTGGGTCTCCCTAGACATAATCCAACACTCTAACCACTACACCATCCTCCCCCAACCTTGTGGCCTCCAAATGTACAACTCCCATCACCCCCAGACCATGCTGGCTGGGAATGATGGGAATTTCAGTCCAACACCTTTGTAGGCCACCAGGTTGGAGAAGGCTTCACTACACCATGTGTCCTTGATGGATAGAGGTACCCTCATGGTTTCTGGAAAATGCCCCCCACCCTGCCAAGATGCTCCACAATCCAGTCTAGGGATGGCAGAGAAATCTGCCACGGACTCCAATGAGGCTGGATTCTTTGGAATCTGGCCTCCTGGAGTCCGTGGCGGAACTGACTACCCCCCCGCCACCCCCTGAAATCCCCCCAGGATCGAACCTACCTGGCGGCGGCTGGTCCGGGTCGCTGTCTTCGTTATGCAGCCATCCGCTGCCAGGCTGCAGAACAAAATGGCATCCAGCATAGCGGACGCCATTTGCATCCCTGCCCTTGGCCGTGATTGGCTACATAAATATTTACGTAGCCTATCATGGCAAAGAGCAGGGACACAAATGGTGTCCCCTACAGCAGACGCCATTTGCGGCTGCAGCCCGGCAGTGGACGGACATCCAGCTGTGGGTGGCCCTGGCCGGTGCCTCCGCAGACTCACCGCAGAGCGGAGCTGGCCGGGCAGGATTCCAGGGGGAGGGACGGATCGCCTCCCCCCGCACCGACACCTGGATGGAATGGTAAGTGGGTTTCGTACACCCCTAATCCAGTCCAAGCAAGTGCCCTCTGGAGGATGAGACCAGATAAAGAAGACTTATGTAGACATTAGGGATGTCAGAGAATTCCACCACGGACTCCCCCAGAATCCATGGCAGAATGGCCTCTCCCCCCGCAACCCCATGGAAACCCCCAGGATGGAGCTTACCTGGCAGTGGATGTGGTGGTGGCAGCAGCTCCGGCAGCTCCGGAGGCGGCTCCGGTGTCCCTATGCTTGCCCGTGATAGGCTATGTATATATTTACATAGCCTATCACAGGCTAGTGTAGGGAAGCAAATGGCGTCCCCTATGCAGGACGCCATTTGCAGCCGCAGCAGCCCGGCAGCGGGTGGATGCCCCGCTGCGGATCGGCCCAGCCAGCGGCTCCACTGACTGGCTGCAGAGCAGAGCCAGCCAGGCAGGATTCAGCGGGGGAGGAATGGATTGCCTCCCCCCATCGAGGATACCGGGGGGAGGAACAGATCGCCTCCCCCACCTGCAGACCCCAGCGGAGCCAGTTAAGCGGGGTTTCGTACACCCCTACATTTATTTAAAATATTTATATCTGTCAAGAACAGCTGCCCCTTGTGGCAAACTGTACAACTACAACCTCTCTGCTGGTCTTACCTCAGTCCCAAAAGAGCAGCAAGAGAGAAAATAAAAGCACAGCAGTGCAGTCACTGCACAAAGCACAGGGGGATGGCAATCAAACACATCCCGAGGACACCAGGTTAGAAAAGTATGCAACAATGTATCGGGACTAGGGGAATAATTCAAAGCTTCCTGGAAAAAGAGAGTTTTGAGAGGGACTTAAGGGAGGTCGGAGGTGGTTGTACAGAGGTGTTCTGGGAGGCAGGTCATGACATAATGGGCAGCAAGCAGCAGGAGAACTTTGGCTGGCTGAGGGTGGTGGAGCTGGATGAGTAAAGGTCACAGGATGGGATGTGTCAGGATATAACCACAGAGAGAGAAGAGGGGGCCAGGCCATGGAGGGATTTGGCGGTTAAGGGCGGCCAAGTGATGTAGGATCATCGAGTGGGCAGGAAGCCAGTGAAGGGTTTTAAGGAGTGGAGTCACATGGTCAGAAGGATGAGACAGGTGAATGATGGAGCAGAGGCAGTGTTCGCAAAAGTTCCCTACCCCCCTTTTCCCTTTCCCCATTAATGCTGCCACAAATTAAATGCCATAAATGCAAATGCTCGGAGAGCTGAGTGCGGGACGTTGCTGAGTATATAATGGCCGTCATATCTGCCTTCATTCCGTCACTCTGCTGCAGGTAATTAATTGCCTTGTAAAGTGCTCTGAGATACAGCATATGAAAAACGGTGTGTGTGTGTGTGTGTGTGTGTGTGTGGCAAATCACGCAACACAGCAGCTGGTATTTAAAGCAACAAAACCCCGATGCAGGGTGAGTGTGGCTGAATGTAAGACAAGTCACTAATTTCACTCCCCCTTGAGCCACCAAAATATGAAATTTAGGGTTCATGCACATATAGCAACCTTCCCCATAATTTCGGTATAACATAGTTATTTATAAAACTCCTGGCAGGGGAGAAATTATAACAAAATAAACATAATTTATGGGTCGTTCCAGGAAAAGCTATCCAAACGAAAACGAATAAGCAGTTCTCACCGCTAAAAAGATGTCAGTTTGATCCTAAAGGGAAAAAAGTCCCCAATGGACAACGTTAATGTATGTGACAGCATTGTTAATATATCTGCGGAGAAACATAATTGCTTTGAAGCAGGCCTCTGAGGTAGGGGAGGGAGCCTGGGAGACATGGTGAGAGGCACCAGTTGGGTGGGCAGTTGCCTTTCACATTTCAAACATGTGAAATCTTACTCTGGAACCAAGTCATGTGTGTTACGAGAAGTATTGCTCCTCAAGGGGAAGAGATGAAATGGCCAGAATACTGCATGTTATATCGCACTTGGGGAGAGCTTAGACTGGCTTCCACAGGGACTCTATGTGGTCTCCTGCCCACTGGAAGTGTCACGACTCAGTGGAAAAATCCATGCAAAAGGTCCCAGCTTCTGTCCTTGGTATCTCCAGTTCGAACAATTGCAGGTAACAGGGCACTGAGGAAAACGTCTGCGTAAACCAGGGTCCCCAACCTTGTTGGGTTAGTGGGAACATTTGGAATGTTGAGAGAGTGTCATGGGGTCTCTCACAAACTGGCTGTGATGGGGGGGGGGAGTTCATAAAATGGCTGCCATGGTAGACATGTCCAGTCACAAAACACTCATTTACCAGATGTCAAGCTGCTGAGACTAAAAGAAAAGCATCTTGCCCAAGAATCCAAGTACAAGGCAGGGCGGGGGGGGGGGGGGCTGAGCTCCAAAACACACAATCATTCTGTTAAAGCCAAATAATGATGGAGGGTGGTACTTTGCTTTGCAGCATGCCAGCCTCCCCGTCTTAAAAAAAATCTTAAGGAATAAAATCAAAATCAGAAGGGACAGGGAGCCTGGCAGGTGCCCAAGGAATTGCCAATGGGCACATCGGAACCGCACTGAGGACCCACGCCTCAAGACTTGAAGAGCTAGTGTCATGTTCAGTGACCTCAACTCCCCCTGAAGCTTGGACGATGACTCGGGCAAGGAGTCCCCCCCCCTTCAGATCCTTTCAAACCAGAAGGGATCCTATAGATGTTGCTGGACTGCAACTCCCATCTTTCCATTTGAGCCCCAGCCAAGACAGCTATTCCCATGCCGGCTGCCGGAAGACATTATTTTCCTGCTGTTTATTCATATCGCTCTCCCGGTGTTGAATTGCTGTTGCAAATCTCATCAGCTTCTATCTCAGTTTTAGCCGTCCCAGTATTTCATTGCAGCTTGTATTCAGATCGCCTTCTGCAATTACTGCTTTTGTATCTGAATTGATGGGATTGTCCTCTTGGTAAAAGTCTCTCTCCCCCCTCTTTTTTTTATTGGCAGAAGTTTCTTCCGGCATCCCTGCGCAATCATTTCTGTCATGTCAGATGGAAATAAAGACCAGGGGAAGAAAAGAAGAAGAAAAAAACAATCTCGGGGAAAACAAAATAAAACATCTATTTCTCTCTGCCTTTAAATAATTCCCCCCCCATTTTATTTATTTATTTATTTATTTATTTATTTATTTATTTATTTACAGCCTTTTTACTCCTCTTTTCAGCCAAAAAAAGGCTTACACAGATTAATCATGCAGCACTTCCTGCCATCAGGCTTACAATCTGAAAGACATGGCACGAAAGGAAAAGGGATTGGGAGGGAGGAGGAAAAAAAGAAGAATCAAAACTCAGGCACCAGTTCTTCATTTCAAATGTCTTACAGGTGTTCCTTCTGGCAAGGAAGGGTGAAACAAGCTCCCTGCAGCTTTTCCTTCTCAAGCCGATGTATGGGGTCAGGTTGATCTCTCCCTTGCATTGATATGTTTATCCTGGGAGTCAGTGGGGTGAGGCCCCCCATTGGCCCTTGATTTTCTAGCCGATGGGTGGGTGAGGGTAGAGTGTGTGTTCCCATGGAACTGCCAGATGGTGCTGTGTGTGCCTTCTGGCAGGAAGGGGTGAAGCGAGCTGTCTGCAGCTTTTCCTTCTCCAGCTGATAGATGGGACCAGGTTGTTGTCCCCCTGGTCACAGGGTTCTTTCTGGGAGGCAGGGGGTGCAACTTCCCAGTGGCCCCATATTTCCAATTCTGAGGAAGAGTTCTGCACAGTGCAAAAGCTTGCATGTGGAGACCACTTAAGGAGGGGGGGGGGCATTTCTTAAAACAGCTACACAGGTGGTTTGTCCATTTCTGGGCAGAACTCCAAGAGCTGGATCCAGACTTAGTCATGCTTAGAGTAAGCCCATCGAAACCAATGGGCCTTAAGTTAGTCATGACTGAAGTAAGCCCCATTAATGCCATTGGGTCTGCTCCAAGTCTGGATTGAACCCATAGTGGAGTTAGTGACTTATAAAGCCCTGAACAACTTGAAGCCTTTTCCCCGAAGGACTGCCTCCAACCACATGCGTCTGCATGAACCTTAGGGTCATCATCGGAAGCCACTGGTGGCTACTTAGGATAGAGGGATGGTGGCCACAGGGAGGGGTCTTCTCAATCATGACAGTTTGCTATGAAATGTCTTCCCCAGAGGAGCTCACTTGGCACCATTTTCTGATGTCCTCTTGATGCCAAGGAACAACTTTTCTTATTTGCCCAGGCATGCCGCCCTCTCGAAACTTTCCCTCTGTGCTTGGATGGTGCTATTTTGGCTACATAGGAACCCAGGAAGCTGCCTTATTTATTTGTTTGTTTGTTTGATCTATTTATTTCATTTCTATACTGCCCAATAGCCAAATTTCTCTGAGCGGTTCACAAAAATTAAACCCACAAAGCACAGCATGAACCAATATAACATATGAAAGCTTAAAACCACAATATAACAATACAGCCAGAATAAAACCTAGCAGCAATGCAGAGATTTAAAATACAGATTATACTGAGTCCAACCATTGTTGCATCTAGCCCAGTATGGTCAACACTGACTGGCAGCAGTGGCTCTCCAGGGATTCGTAGGGATGTACAAATCACTTACCTGGTTCCAGTCTGGGCATCCACTGGGGGGGGGGGAGGCACTCCGTCCCTCCCCCCGGAATCCTCGATGGGGGGGAGGCAATCCGCTCATCCCCCCTGGAATCCTCAACAGCCGGCTCCGCTCCGTGGCCAGGCCGCGGAGCAGATGACCTGGTGCGGATGCAAATGGCGGCCGCCGTAGCAGCTGCCATTTGCGTCCAGCCAGACAGCCGTGATAGGCTACGTAAATTGTTGTTGTGGTTTTTTTAGGTTAGCCGTGACAGGCTACGTAAATTCTTACATAGCCTATCACGGCTAACCTAAAAAAACACACAACAACAACGCAGTGTACGCAAATGGTGGTGGCTATAGCGGCTGCCATTTGCATTCTCTATTTTTCGCCGATTTATCTTACGTAAATATTTACGTAAGATAAATCGGCGAAAATATTTACGTAAGATAAATCGGCGAAAATATTTACGTAAGATAAATCGGCGTAAATATTTTCGTAAGATAAATCGGCGAAAAATAGAGAACGCAAATGGCGGCCACCGTAGCCGCCGCCATTTGCGTACGCTGCGTTGTTTTGTTTTGTTTTTTAGGTTAGCCGTGACAGGCTACGTAAATTCTTACGTAGCCTATCACGGTCCAAGGACGGCAATGGCGGCAGCGGCAGCCCTGCTGCAGCTGGCCAGTAGACCAGCTGCTGGAGCCGCCGCCAGAGCCAGAGCCGCTGCCGCTGCCAGAACCACTGCCGCCAAATCTGCCGCATCCGCCCCAGGTAAGTGCCGTCCCGGGGCGGGCAGGAGGCCGTTCTGCCACGGATTCCAGGGTTTTTTGTTCCTGTTGTTTTTGTTCCTGGCCGTTTTTGTTCCTGGCTAGAGATCTTGTAGTGTGTGTGTTTGTGTGTGTGTGTGCATGTGTGTGTTTTAAAGCTTACCTAACTTCTCACTGGAGTCCGTGGCAGAATTCTCCGCCATCCCTAGATTCAGGAAGGGTTTTTTCTAGCCCTACCTGGAGATGTTGGGAATTGAACCTGGGGCCTTTGAATGCAAAGCAGGGGCTCTACCACTGAACTACGGCCCTTCCCTACTCAGAGGGGTTTGTTATTAGTAATTAGGATGAAAACAGGTGGTGGGAAAACATTTATTGTATCAACTCAGCCCTGCTTTGATTTTGCACAACCCCAGGTCTATAAATCACCCTTCTCTGACCTGGTGCCCCCTAGATGTTTGGGACTTCAGCCCCCATCAACCCCAACTAGCACAGCCAATGGTTCAAACTGTTGGGACTTGTAGTCCAAAATATCGAGAGGGCACCAGGTTGGGGAAAGCTGTTTTATATTATCCTGCTGTTTTTGTTCCTGGCTAGAGATCTTGTAGTGTGTGTGTTTTAAAGCTTACCTAACTTCTGATTGCAATCCATTCGCTTTCTTATACCTCCACTTCCTGCCCCTTCCCTGGTGGTACACTTGCTTCCAAGCTGAGTTTTCCATTTATTATGCTGGCTCCCCCCACCCACCCCACCCCACCCCTACACTCACTTACACATAGTCCCACATATTGCATTTGACAACATATTTTATTATAAGGAGATTTCAATATTCTTGTAGATGTGGTTACATCTCCCCGTGGAGGATGCTGGGCGAGATGGATTTCTTTGCTGCTCTCTGTTACCATACTCAAAGGCCCGGGAGCCTCTTGGGCTTTTGCGGACTGCCATGTGAACTCTTCCATTCCCATTGACAATCTCATCGGATGACAGATGCTCTGTGTGGTGGTGACATTGCCTTTCTCCCATTCTGCTTCCAGTTCCAGAACCTTCAGCTATACATTAATTGCTACATTCTATACACCAGGTGTGGGAAACTTTGGGTCATCTGGGGGCCAATTTCCCCCCTCTACTGACCAGCCACGGGCTGCACTCTGACTGCCAATGCAGCAAACAAGGTGGGAAAATGGCATTCTAAGGGCGCAACCCTGTGGCCACTAGTCAATGGCTAGACGGCCATAGGATTGGTCAGTTCCCAGAGAACTGATCTCCTTCCCCTCCCGTGCTGCCTCGTAGGCAGATGTCAGGGTGGAAACTGAGCCGACAGAGCCCCAGAGCAGTTCCGATTCTGAGGAGGATCAGCAATCCATGGGAGAGGAGCCAGCTCATCCCTCACAGGCACAGAGATTACTCCTGCCAGCATTCCTGAGATAGATAGTGACCTGGGCAGTGAGAAAGTGTGGGAACAGGGCTTGCTAGATGCTCGAAGCAAACGCAGGGAGCGACGAGCGATGGAGGGTGCGGAAAGGAGGCGTAGCGCCCGTTTGGCGCACAAGCAATGGCCGCGTCCTGTGGACCCAAGGATCTCTCCCTAGCCCATAAGTTCAAGGTCTTCAGGTAATTCTCCTTCAAACGGGGACCAACTGCCTACCCGGAGCATAAGCTACTCTGCTGTTCATTGCTTAATCGCTGGTGATTAGCATCTGAAAGCATCATTAAGCTGTAAAAGGATTAAAGCCTTGAAAAGAATCCTTTCGTCTGTGTCTTGAGTTGGCTATTGGAGTCTACTGAAAGAGGCTGCTAGGGCACTCCTGACAGAAGCACAGATTGGCCCTGTGCTCCACGCTCATAAGAGCAGTGCAGAGCAGGGAAATTGGGGCATTCCAGGGGGTGGCCTGGGACAGGAAGGTCGGAAGTGCCAGTAGTGCCCCACACTCCAAGGTCCCATGGCTAGACAGCTGAAATCGACTGTCCAGCCATAAAAGAGGGCAGCAGGTGCATGGAGGAGACCTGCTTCTCACCACTCCTTCTGCCCTGCAGTGGATAGGTGGTCACCCCCGGGGCCGGAGGTGACGGTCAATCATAGGATTGCTCCCTAAGCCTCCATGGCCACCTCAGAGACTCAGAACGGACAATTTTAGCTTGAAAGCAAGCTAAATGTGTCCGTTCTAAGTCTCAAAATGCGAAAGAACATAAGAAGATCCCTGCTGGATCAGACGAAGGGTCCGTCTAGTCCAGCATTTTGTTCACACAGTGGCCGACTAGCTGCTCATGGAAACCCACAAGTAGGACATGAGTGCAACAGCACCCTCCCACCCATGTTCCCCAGGAACTGTTGTAAATAGGCATTCCACATTTGGTACTGGAGGCAGCACACAGCCCTCAAGCCTGGTAGCCATTGATAGCCTTCTCCTCCAGGAATTTGTCTAACCCCCTTTTAAAGCCATCCACGTTGGTGGCCATTACTACATCCTGTGGTGTAGCCAATTCCATAGTTTGACTATGTGTCGTGTGAAGAATCCTTCCTTTTATCTGTCCTGATGCCTGAATCTCCCACTTGTCACCTTCATGGGGTGACCTCGGGTTTTAGTATTATGTGAGAGGGAGAAAAAAAAAATCTCCCTGTCCACGTTCTCCACACCCTGCACCATATACTTTCCCGATTCAAATGAAAAGAAAAACAGGTCGCAAACAAGAACAAGAGCAAGACAAACCAAGCTGTGAAGTGGAGTTTGGAGAATCTTGGCAAACAGCAGCCTCCCTGGTTCCCCTGTCCTGATTGTCACCACATCTTGGGGTGGCGAATTCCATAAGCTGATTCAGATTTACACTTTCTAAGATGTACTAGTTGGGAGAAATTACAGACTATTGGAGACCAGAGGACCCCAAAGCAGTCTTATTATGTCATTTAAAGGAAATGGTGCTAGAGACTGATCTAGAATTTATCATTAGGCAGCAATCCGATAGGCACTTACCTGGGAGTAAACCTCATTGAACTCAATGTGGCTTATGCCTGAGTAGACACGTATTGGATTGCACTGTTAAATCTTTTGTCTGCAGCAAAGATTGGTATTGCAAATTATTGGAGTAGGGGGATTCCTCTACATCTCGGAATGGCTTTTGAAAATATTGCACTTATGCCCAAGATAGCGTATTTTTTGAAGGATTGCCAGAATGCAAATACTGATGGTTTTATGAAGAAGTGGGTTTTGTTTGGGGCATTGCGGAATGATAAATTTCAAGATGCTCTCATTCTTTTATCCCCCTCCCCCTTTGTTGTGAACGGTTGTAATGAACATTTAATAAGTGATAGGGGATATCTCTGGGTTCTTTTGTTTTAAGAAGATCACTGGAGGTATCACTGTATACATTGTGCAATTTGTATATTTTGAATGTTTGCATTGAAATGATTTTAGAACATACACACATACACACACACACACACACTTGCATTTGTCAGTTCTACTGCCAATCAATTTCATAGAGCACAAGGATGGTGCTCCCACCTTTAGATCAGGGGAGGGAAGCTTTAAAAAAAAAAAAAAATGTCATGGAGCATATTCCTTTGGGGGTAATCTGTGGGGGGAACATAATTGCAGTGGGTGGGGCTGAAGCCAGAGGTATGTGAGGCCAGAACCAGCAGTTGGCAGGGCCACCCCTTCACTCCCTCTCTCCCCTACCCCACCTCTTTTTCTGCCACCAATTATTTCTCTCTCTTTCATTCTGCCACTTCTCTCTCTTTCTGTCTGCCACCGCTTCTTCTTCTTCTCTCTCTTTCTTACCTACTTCTCTCACTCACTCTCTTTCTGCCAACCCTTCTCTTTCTCCCCCCCTCACTCTCTCTCTCTTTCTGCCACCAATTATTTCTCTCTCTTTCATTCTGCCACCCCTTCTCCCCCCTCTCTCTCTCACACACACACTTCTCTCTCTCTCTCTCTCTCTCTCTCTCTCTGTGTCCCTCTTTCTGCTACCCCTTACACTCTCTTTTTCTCCTACCAATCATTTCTCTCTCTTCCATTCTACCACCCCTTTATTTCTCTCTCTCTTTTTCTCTTTCTGCCCCCCCTTCGTTTTTTTCTCCACCCACTTTCTGATGGGGAGGGGAAGGATTGCAAATGAGGACAAGGAAGAAATTCATTTGGTTTGCATTTTAATGTGAGCATACCTAATTTTGCAGTTTTGAACCAATACACAAACTGAAAAGTCAGGTATCCTTTGAAATTCGCACTTCTCTAAATTTTTCAGTGGAGTTCTCCAATAAAAAAATGCATACAAAAATGCAGTACATTAGGGAAAGTGCTTGAAAAAAAATGTGTATGTTGGGCAAAAATGCAAGAGGAAAAATGTGCACAGAAACGCTTATGAATTTTCATGCACACCTAAAAGAATTTCTCAGAATTTGGGATGAACCAAACTTAAGACTGGAGAAATTCTCACAGTTCAATAGGGATGGACGGAAGTCACTTACCTGGTCCCGCAGCTTGCTTCGCAGTGGGGGGGAGGCGCTCCGTCCCTCCCCCCGAAATTCTGGGCGGTGGGGAGGCGTCCCATCCCTCCCTGCTGAAATTCTGGCCGGGGGGGGAGCGCCCCGCCTCTCCAGCCGCGAAAGTTCTTCTCCTGTCGGGAAGCAAATGGCGGCAGCCGTAGCCACCGCCGTTTGCGTCCCTGGCCTGCAGTCAGCCGTGATAGGCTACATAAATCTTTACGTAGCCTATCATGGCTGACTTTGGCGGAAAAAAAAAGTGCGTACCGAAATGGCGGCGCCCATGGGCGCCGCCATTTGCATTCCTTATTTTGGCCCGGGTAGTCTACATAAATATTTACATAGACTACGGTGAAAATAAGGGCAACGCAAATAGCGTTGCCCTTATTTCGCCATAGTCTACATAAATATTTACGTAGACTACCCGGGCCAAAATAAGGAACGCAAATGGCGGCGCCCACGGGCACCGCCATTTGCGTACGTGCTTTTTTTTTTTCCCAAAGTCAGCCATGATAGGCTACGTAAAGATTTACGTAGCCTATCATGTTTGTTGTTGTTGTTGTTGTTTTACTTGGAAATGGCAGCGGCAGCAGCCGGTCGGAAGACTGGCTGCCGCCGCCACACCGCCGCCGGGAGCCGCTGGGAACCGCCATCGCCAGGGACATTCGCCGAAGGTAAGTCCCATCCCGGGGGGGCGGGGGGGCAGACCGTTTCTCCACCAATTTTGGGGGGCCAAATGCATTGGCATTCGGCCTCCTGGAGATTCGTGGAGAAATTCTCCAACATCCCTACAGTTCAAGATGAACTGAACTTCAGGTTGGAAAACTGAAAAAATGGGGAGAAGCTGAATTGACCGGTTCATCCATCTCTACTTGCAAGAGGCCTGAGCTGATCCCTGCAAGGGCTTTGCGAGTTAAGAGTGCAGTCTACTCAGCCCTGCTCTGTATCCTTTTAGTTGCCATTTTCTGCACCGTTCTGTCCCAGCTGCCAGCTGCTTCATGGCTGAGAGACTTGGAGGGACATTTGGTCTGATCCAAAGGGGCTTTTCTTGTGTTCTTAACTCCTTTGACTGTACAACAACTTTTTTTTAGCAAGAGAGATGCGACACCAAAGTGCGAGTAGCCTAAAAAAACCAAGGCACCCTGTACATTCAGATCGATGACTCGTTTCTAAAAAGAATAGAAACGCATCTGAGTTCCTGAGATGAACTAAAATTAAAATGGGAAAATTCAGCCAGTTTAAGGCAGTTTGAAAGGACGCTGACCTTGGCATGTATCGGGGTGACTTTCTAAGCTCTGCACCATATGGGCTCAGGGGGTGGGGTGGAGATTTCTGCTTGTAGCACCTGCACTGTAGTTACTGAGGGAACAAGGCAACCAAACGGGTAATGAGAAACAGCTGTGTGCAGCCCAAAATTGAATCAGAGCTTTGAGATTGGGGACATGTCGTTATTTAAGGCTCCCTCCTTCCCAGGAACATGGTAATTTCAATGTCCTGGACAGGCTCCCAGGGCTACAATCATACAGTTGGGAGAGATCTTGAAGATCCTCTAGATGAACCCCCTGCCCAGCATCTGCTTAAAAGGCTTCCAGCAAAGGATATCCCCTCCCCAATTTGGGGCAATTAGGGGATATCACCACTGAACGGCTCTCACTGTGAGGCAGTGTCTCCTAATGTTTAGCCCAAATCTGCTTCCCTGCTATTCCCCCCTGTTGTTTCTAGTCCTGTCTTCTTGAGCAACAGAGAATAAGTCTGCTCCATCTTTCTGCAGGACGGCCTTTCTGATATTTGAAGATGGCTATCAGACCTCCCTTATTCTTCTCTGTGCCCCTCCATCTCAGAAACCAACACCAGGGCAAGTCAAGAAACCAACACCAGGTCATGCTGAGATGAAAAACAGCCAGTGCGTGAATTGGTGGGGGGGACAGAAGGAGGTTGCGCCCCGAACTATTGGTGGTGTCCTCCTTAGCTACTGTTTTTAGAAGACTACAGAGAGCATCATGATTTGGCTAAAACTGGGGGCAGATAGGGAGTGCGGCATGTGGCTTTCATGATGGGTTCTCCCCTCCCCCAATAATTCCAGCACCGCTAAGAAAAACTGCTTCTGCTCAGACAGTGTTGAGCAACACCTTTCCAAACAACAACTAACCAATCCATCCATCCATCCATCCATCCATCCATCCCAACAACAACTGTTGTCTGTTTCTGTACATTTATGACTGTAATGTTGTGTAAATGGGCCCCTTCTGGCTGCCATTTGCGCGAAAGGGCCCGTTACGTGACAGGTCGAGCTGCCATTTTCCACAAGCAGTGGGGACGACCTCAATTGCCAGCCGTGGCATGCACCGAGTCAGGCAGCGTGAGGGTCCACAGACTGGCATCCGGGGGGTCCGAGCCGGCAAGAAATCACCTGGAGCCCCAATCAGACACCCAGGACATCCCTGCCAGGAATGAATCTGAGCGTGTAGAGATATCTAGCAGCTTAGATCCAGAATGGGAACAGCCAGAACAGGGGGAGGCGCCCTCGCTAGTGAGCCCAGATATGGCAAGACCTTCTTCCCAAGACCTTGGCACACAGATGGCTCAGCCTGAATGCCCCCCCCCACTTACTCCTGCATGAGGCCTTCTCTGTGGTGGCCCCCACTCTGTGGAAATCCCTCCCTAGGGAACTCCACCATGCCCCCTCTTTAATGAGCTTCCACCACGCATTAAAAACGTGGTTGTTCAGGCAGGCGTTTGGGGTGGGTTAGGGTATTTTTAGAAATATGATGTTTTGAATGTAGAATTTTATTGTTTGAAATGGTTACTATTATTGTACATTGCCCAGAGTAGCTGGGTGACCAGCCAGATGGGTGATTAATAAAATGAATGAATGAATGAATGAATGAATGAATAAATAAATAAGAGGACCCGGGGTTTGGGGGAGGAGAGTGAAGGGCGTGACTTGAGGGAAGTGAGGGTCCATTGCAGAGCAAAGTGGGAAAAGTTAGAAGTGGAGCTCAGATGCTCTGCCAGGTTGTCCACTCATGGAAGCCAACGTAGGAGGGAGCCACCCTAAGGGAGGGGTATCCCTGCGAAGCTAGTCTGGCTGAGAAGTTCTTGCTCAGACTTCTGGCAGCATCTCTAATTTCCACTTCAGCCCCTCTATTGATATTCATAATTGTGTGGAGTTTCCACTGCAGTCTGAGAGTTTCCTAGAATTTGCAGTTGTAAGAAAGCTAAAAAGGTAAAGGTGTCCCCAACCAGTCGTGTCCAACTCTAGGGTGTGGTGCTCATCTCCATTTCTAAGCTGAAGAGCCAGCGCTGTCCGAAGACTCTTCCATGGTCATGTGGCTAGCATGACTGAGCGCTGAGGTGCACGGGACGCTGTCACCTTTCCCGCCGAAGCGGCACCTATTTATCTACTTGCAATTTCTTGCTTTCGAACGGCTAGGTTGGCAGGAGCTGGGATTGAAGACGGGAGCTCACTCCGTCACACGGCACTCGGGTCTCAAACTGCTTTCCTGCCGACCTTCCAGTCTGCAGTTCAGCGTCTTAACCACTAAGCCACCGCGGCCCAAGTAAGGAAGCTAGTCGTTAACTAATACAGAAGTGAACCCGAAGCCTGGCATCCCGGAGTGTGTTGATTGGGAAGGGGGAGGATGAAAGAATGTAACAA
>NC_139471.1:7160000-7342500 GCF_057233095.1 Heloderma suspectum | reverse complement strand
CCGGATAGTATACCAGAAATGTGGGCTGGGTTGAT
The DNA here is from genome assembly GCF_057233095.1 of Heloderma suspectum. Classification (NCBI taxonomy): domain Eukaryota; kingdom Metazoa; phylum Chordata; class Lepidosauria; order Squamata; family Helodermatidae; genus Heloderma; species Heloderma suspectum. The sequence continues at coordinate 7,342,465 of NC_139471.1, read as the reverse complement.
TTAAATCAATCTGTGAATTAAAAAATAACCTAATCACTGGCTTAAATTTAAATCAAGTTTCCCAGTTCTTCAAGGCTGTATACACAGTGGTCTCCCATCTAGGCACCAACTGCACCCAGACATTCAGCAAGGTTGTTGCATCCTGTGCTTTTTCAGCCCATACCCTTGGGCAATATAAGGCAGCCTCCCCTATCCTGGTGCCATTCAGGAGATGATGGGAGTTGTAGTCCAACAGATCTGGAGGGCACCAGCTTGAGAAAGACCGATACAAAACATACCATATAGCAGTTGCCCTGGGATTGCACTCTAGCCTCTGCCATCTGCCAAGAGACTGCTCAGAAAGAACATCATGGCAAGTAGGAGCCTGTCTGCCAGAGGAGAAGAAGCTGCAGGGAGCTTGGAAGAACTAAGAACTTTAGTGTCTGAGGTTGCCGTTTTCTTCCTTCCTTCCTTCCAATCCCTTTTCCTTTTGTGTTCTGTCTTTTAGACTGCAAGTCTTTTTACATTGTAAAAAGTTTATTGGGGGAGGGTGTCTCCTCCCCATTTGAGATCGAGGAGGGCGAATTTAATTTTCCAGATCTTGCTTGATACTATAAAGCTTATTTGTTAACTCGAACCAGTGATTCAAAAGCAACTTTTTATTTTAGTACTTCTCCATGGGTTGGTTCGGAGCCAACTTATTTAGCACCACTCCTAATGAATGGCATTAGGATCTAGGTATTTTAAAAAGAAAGGGACAGCTCCACTGAGAAGTGTAGCAGTGAGAGAGACTTGGCATGCAGTGTTTCATCAGCTGCAGTTTGATCCGTATTCCCATGCTAAATTAACTTTATGGGAGAATCCAGTCTTGAAAGTAGGGAGACGGCCTTTTATGTGAAGGGTTTAGACTGATAATGGAATTTAGGGCACAATCCTATGACCGCTAGGCAGCCATAGGATTTTCCAGTTTTGGGGAACTGACCTCAGAGCTCGCACTCAGAGGTCAGTTCCCAGAAAACTGCCTCCCCACCCCCTGCCGCCTCGTGGCACGGATCATACCACGCTCCGCACTCAGAAGAGCAGTGTGGAGCAGGAGGAAAGAGCATATCCCGGGGGAGGCGCGGGGAGAGCGGACACATCCTTACGACACTTCCTATGTGTCATCCAGCTCCCGCCCCCCGAACTGCTCCGGCTAGACAGCCGAAATCGTCCACCTAGCCGGTAAGGTAGGGCAGCCAGAGAGCGGAGGCAAAGATCCCCTCCACACTCCTCCCGCCCTGCATTGGATAGGCAGTCGCCTCTGAGTTCGGGGGCATTTGCCTGTCCCGATAGGATTGCTCCCTTATACTTTAGATCAGTTAATAGGATTGGATAATGAGTTTTTACCATTTTCAGTATGGTAGAGTAGATACCATTTATCTTCTAGTGCTAGTTGGCAGTATATTCAGCTGTAGCATTTGTTGGAGTCTACATTTGTACCATCAGCAATGGGCCTGGCGTGCTCTGGTCCATGGGGTCACGAAGAGTCGGACACGACTGAACGACTGAACAACAACAACAACAACATTTGTACCATCAGCAATGAGCATGTCAGTACCTCCCACCTTACTGGAGGAATTAATACTACTAATACAAATTTATATTGAGCTCTATACCAGAGCGTATTCCAATTAACCGCAAAACATACAACACAATCATATAAACAAAGTCAATAAGTACACATTAAATAAACTACTAATCAAAATTTAAACTACTTACACCCAATCAATTAAAATCACCAACCAATTTGAAACCCAGTTACAAACCGAATTGTTCCTCACTCCATACACCAATGCCTACAACTCCGCCTTGAACAAATAAGTTTTCAAGCCTTGTTTAAATTTATCCAACTCTGATTCTGTACAGAGGTATAAAGGGAATTAATTGGCTCTTTACAGAAAGTGAAGCGTACAATAGTTGTTTATGAAAGTATTTTGGAATGTGGTAAAGCAGATGTTCAGAATGTCAGAGAAGAATGGAATAAGGAGTTAAAATGCTCTGTACAGTCTAATCAATGGAACGTTGGCCTAGCTTTCATATGTACTATTTTGGTAGATTTAAAATTGAGGCTGATTCAACAAAAATTGATATTCTGTGTATATTGGACACCACAGAGTCTTGTTAAGAAGAAGCTGGCTAGGTCTGCCAGATGCTAACACAGACAGTGCCTCATTGAGGCCTATGATGTGGTGTAGTGGCTTCTTTTTGGTTGGATGTTATTGCTCATATACATTTTGTTCTTGAAAAATCTGTGATAATAGTGGGTGTTCATGTGCTTTTAAATTACATCCCTCCCTGCAATGTGGGGACTAATGGACAGCAAAAGTGGATACCAAGAATTCTTGCACTTGCAAAGACACTTATACTTCACACTTAGAAGGATAAATACCTACCAACGATCATTCAAAGAACTGAAGATCTTACTTGACCTTGTTACATTTGAATGCATCTCCTACAGCCGTCAATCTCATATGGATGCTTATTTAGATATATGGACTGCTTATATTAACATACATACTTGAAACAGAACCCTTCTTTTTCCCTTTCTTTTTTCTTTGTTAAAAGCGATGTAAATGGTTATTGTGTATGGATATTCTTATAATATGCTTTTCTTTCTTTCTTTCTTTCTCTCTCTTTCTCTCTCTCTCTCTCTCTCTTTCTTTCTGGCTCCCCCCCCCCACCGCCTTTGTTTTTGTTTGCTATTGTTATATTTGCAAATAAATTAAAAAAAAAATAGATTGTAAGCCTCAGGGCAGGGACGGTCTTACTTATCTTTGTATGCCACTCCGGGAGCTTTTTGTTTTGGTGGACTAAATGCTTCAAATAATTAAATAACCAGATGCATTTTGCACCATACAATTATATCTGATTAGTGACAAGAGGGAAGAGAACCTGATATTAATGGATTTCTGCTTATCTCTCTATACATATACAACACGGACACTGAACAAGATTGCTTACTTGCAGTATCTCTCTATACATATACAAGAAGGCCACAACAATCCAGTTTAGACTTAGGTATGCAGAATGTTTCAGAAGTAAAAACAGTAATTATTGGGCAAAACCTTCTTTCTCTATGAGATGGAAAGTAATTGTCCATGTTGGTTGGTTGACAATGGTAAATATTCATAATTTGTTGAAATCAGTACAATGCATGAATTATTGCTTCATCCTTTTAATGTTTGCCTCGAAAGACACACACTTCCTTCTTGTAATGTTCAGTATTTGGGGGTGGCTTGGTCTTGAATGGGCAAGTAAGACCCATTAAGACCAGCTCCTTGCAGATGAAAACTCCTACAACTGGTTTGTTGATATGGATCAACACTGCCTGCAATTTTGGACTCTCCTTGGGGGCATGACTACAAGGGCTGTATGGGAGTGCCCCATTAGGTTGAAAAAAAAAAAGAAAAAGGCTTCATCACTATAAGCCTCAAAACTCTATTGCTTATAAAAATGACACCAGCTGAGCCAATAACTTGAAACACACTATCCATGATCTATCTAATGAGGTCTACAATGGTGCAATTTTCCAAACCTATCCAATAAAAATTGCCACAGGTACAGCATGTTAAAAAGTGCTGCAAATTGACACATTTACCCCTTTTACTCCAATTTAAAGCATGGTTTGGTTCTGAGCAGCGGTTCAAAAGTTATTAAGGTTTTCCATCCTCATTAAAGCCTGTGGCAGCAATTGCTGGCAAAATTATGTTGTACATCTTCAATTTCATTCTGAAGCTAGAATGCTTCCAGTATGCCAATATTTTAAAAGGGAAATCTCTATTCTATGTGCAATGTGCGTTCCTTTAAAAACAGAATGTGACCTGACAAGGGCAAGCTACACACTACTACACAGAACAGGATCCTAGCATGGGAGGGGTTAGGGAGACTTAAGCCTTGCTCCCCATCCACCAGGCCCCCATGACTCCAATTTACATTGCTATAAAGGCATCCAGTTGTAATGGAAATTGCAGGCAGAGGGTTAAAGCCCTCACTTTAGGGTCCCAAACCATATTAGGTCCCATCCACTTACTTTTGAGTAAAACATAGCTACATCTTTAAAGGAACATGAACTTTGATCCTCAGGGAACTTGGTGGGGGAGGTGGAAGGGACAGGTGGGGCAAACAGAAGGATTGGGGCTTCTGTACCACCTCTCTTAATTTTCCCCCATATGATTTTTCTAATTAACCGGTGAGGGAGCACTCAATAAGTAACTGGCTGGGGAGGAAGAAGTGGAGAAAGAGGGAGCATAACCCCCCTTACTCATGAGAAGTGCTGGTCTGCTGTAGGGGAAAGAGAAAAGTGACCCAGCCCTGGGTGAGAACAGATGCATTAGATTTTATTGGTCAATTATTTTGTTCTGCAGACGTTCTTTTCCCGTAAACGTTGGCTATAGCATTTGTTTAAACTTGCAAAATCTTGGCATTAACTTCTGTTTTGTTGCTCCCTAGGGTATTACACTTAATATGCAAATAAAAGATACAGAGGTTATCTACGGAGCCAGACTTCCACATATCTGTGGAATATGTGGAATATGTGTGGGGGATTATTGCTCTGTGCCATGGCAATTGTGCCATGGGGTTCCACAGGGCTCTATTTTATCCCCCATGCTGTTTAACATCTACATGAAACCGCTGGGGGAGGTTATCCAGAGGTGCTGGCTGAGGTGCCATCAATATGCGGATGACACCCAGCTCTTCCTCTCTTTCTCATCAAAACCAGGTGAGGCAGTGGCTGTTCTGAACCAGTGCCTGGGCACGGTAATGGACTGGATGAGGGCCAATAAACTGAAACTCAATCCAGCCAAGACGGAGGTACTGTTAGTGGGTGGTTTGTCTGCCCGGCTAGGTGATATTCAACCTGTTCTGGAGGGGGTTGCACTCCCCCTAAAGGATCAGGTTCGTAGTTTGGGGGTGCTCTTGGATCCAGAACTGTCACTTGAGGCACAGGTGAACTCAGTGGCACGGAGCACTTTTTATCAGCTTAGGCTGGTATACCAACTACGCCCTTATCTGGACAGAGATAGCCTAGCTACAGTTATCCATTCTCTGATAACTTCTCGTCTGGATTACTGCAATGCGTTATACGTGGGGCTGCCTTTGAAAACGGTCCGGAAACTTCAGCTGGTCCAAAATAGGGCAGCAAGATTGTTAACAGGGACTGGCCTGCGAGCTCATATTACGCCAGTACTTTTCCAGCTGCACTGGCTGCCAGTCCATTTCCGGGCCCGATTCAAAGTGCTGGTGTTAACATTCAAAGCCCTTAACGGCTTGGGGCCAGGTTACCTGAAGGATCGCCTCCTCCCATATGTGCCTGCCCGGACCTTGAGATCATCATCAGCGGCCCTTCTCCGTGAGCCCCTGCCGAAGGAAGTGAGGCGGGTGGCTACTAGGAGGAGGGCTTCTTCTGTTGTGGCACCCCGGCTCTGGAATGAGCTCCCTAGTGAGGTTCGCCTGGCGCCTACATTGTACTCCTTTCGGCACCAGGTGAAGACCTTTTTATTTTCCCAGGCATTTTAGCTTTCTAAATTTTTATCTTTGCTGTTTTAAATCTGTATTTTAAACTCCTGTACTGCTGCTAGGTTTTATTGTGGTTGTATTGTTATATTGTGGTTTTAATGTTCTATATATTTTAAATTGTTCCACACCAGCAGAGTAACACAAATGCAGATCCACATCAATCGCCCACATAACTTTCTTTTTGCTGGCTCGAGACAAAGAATTCCATGGCCTGTGAAACCTAAGCTAATCTACAAATGTGGATGAATAAAAAAAGAAGTATCCTGGCCCATATTCTCTCTCTCTCTTATCCTAGGAGCAACATGGTTATTATTATTCAAAATGGGAGCACTGTTGCTTATGTAGGCAAGAAGATAGCACCATTCGCTCTCCCCCCATGCAATTCGGGAGGGAGAAAAATGTGGCATGTTTCAAAAGCTTTCTGAAAACACACTTGTTCAACCAGGCTTTCTCTGGCTTGTAATAAATTATAATTAATCATACGCTGTCCTTGTATTGCTTTGCAGTAGGAATTGCAATTTTTAATAATGTATTTTAAATGTTTTAATATTTATGTGAATTGCTTAGGGAGCTTATTTATTTATCTATCACATTTATATCTCGTCTTTTTTCCTCCTTAAGGAACCCAAGGCGGCTTACATTATCCTCCTCCTCCATTTTATCCTCACAACAACCCTGTGAGGTGGGTTGGGCTGAGAGTCTGTGACTGGCCCCAAATCACCCAGTGAGCTTCCATGGCTGAGTGAGGACTAGAACCCGGATCTCCTGACTCTAGCCACTATACCACACTGGCTCTCTTATTATATTAAGCAGTCTTAAAATATCACAAATAAATAAATGATAAATAAATCCAGGAGCCCCTGCTGGATGATCAGGGGACTGGAAACAAAGCCCTGTGAGGAGAGACTGAAAGAACTGGGCATGTTTAGCCTCGAGAAGAGAAGACTGAGGGGGGATATGATAGCACTCTTCAAGTACTTGAAAGCTTGTCACAGAGAAGAAGGCCAGGATCTCTTCTTGATCATCCCAGAGTGCAGGACACGGAATAATGGGCTCAAGTTACAGGAAGCCGGATTCCGGCTGAACATCAGGAAAAACTTCCTGACTGTAAGAGCAATACGGCAATGGAACCAATGACCTGGGGAGGTGGTGGGCTCTCCCACACTGGAGGCATGCAAGACGAGGCTGGACAGCCATTTGTCAGGGACGCTCTGACTTGGATTCCTGCCTTGAGCAGGGGGTTGGACTCGATGGCCTTGTAGGCCCCTTCCAACCCTACTATTCTATGATTCTATGATTTACTCGAGTCTTCCTTTGTAAACAGGCACTCCTCACAGGGGTTGTTCTGGCCTACCTCTTGAGACATTGATGCTCTTTGGGTCTAGGGGGGTGGCTCAGCCCCTTTCTCAGAAGTGGAGTCCCCCGAGGGCCACTCTTTGGTGCTGTTTGTCTCTGAGAGCTCTAGCCCCTCTTCTGAAGAGGATTCCTTCAGCAGGGGCATGACACTCTTCTCCTGACCAGCTGCTTGAGGCAAGCTCCCCCCTGACTTATGGGAGAGCTGGTCCTGAGACCATTTAGTCCAGTGTTGTTCACTGGAAACACTGATTTTATTTTGTAAACTGCAGACACACTCTGAGCACATGCCCAGATCAAGGCAGCCTTGGGAGCCTGAAATGGCTGATTTTCTAGAGGGCCCATGGGGTAATAATCCTGCACAGGATCGAAGGCATTAGCAGCAGTGTCATTCCAGCATGCTTGCTCCAAACAGAAGGGGCTGCCTGAGCAGAGCTTTCGAGTTGTTGTAGCCAAGAGCACCCAGGACCTGGTCACTAGATCCCATGTGACCAGCCTACCAATGAGCTTCAAAGACAGGCAGGAGGAAGGAAGTCTAAAGAAACAGCAGACACCTCAATCGGCATACATTGCAGTTTGCCTCAGAGAGGCACCAGAACTAGTCAGCAGCAACCATCTCAGACTAAGGGCTTCCCCACACGGGACTTTCATCCTGAGATTGAGATTAGTAACTCACAGAAGTTTGCAGGTCATTTACATGACGTCACCTTCCAGGGCTTCTCCCATGCTTTGTGACCATTTCCGTGGCTTTATTTGAAATGGAAATAATGGGCTAATTAAAAAACACAATTTGAATTTGTGTAAAGAGGGAGTTGTGCTATAACAGCAGCACCATCTAGTGGCTGTATAATGAAACATATAGGACTTGCAGATAAAGGCAATCCTGGGAGAAAAAAAGAGGAAGTGTATCTGAAGGAGCTGAGCTTAATCCTGCAAAGAAACTGGAAGTAGAAGCAGGGGCAGGAAGTGGATGGGGAAGAGACAGAGAGACTGCAAATTAATTGAAATTGAAGAGAAACTAATGATTTGGAATTATCTGGGGCAGCATATCAATTAATTGAATAATTTATCTTATTTGTGGTGATTTGGATGAGAAAGTAATTGGCTTGCATTGCCTTCTGTGAAATTTAAATAAATCCTAGTAATTATTTCTAAAATTGCATATAGAGATATAAATTAGCAATATGCAGATGTTATGCAGATTTCAGTCCTGTGGGCCTGGGCAATGCCCCCTGGCATAGAAATGTGTGTGTGTGTATAACAACATCTCAAAATCAGGTTAGTAGAAAAGTAATACAAAATTGGCCAAAACCAAAACAGCACATCCCAAGAAATCTCGGCAGTTGTGCGTCTGTGTGTGTGTTTTTAAAGAGGAAGAACTTGCATTACTTCCCCAAAAGTTTGCATACTTGAGCAGGGAAGGTGTGTCTTCCTCAGCAATCTGTACACGCAGATTAAAGAGACACGGAAACTCTTGAATTAGGTGCTCCTGTTTGGTCAGGAATAGAGAAGGGGATTTCTTGAAAATCCCCTTCAGAAGTTTGATGATCTGATGAATGATTAACATTTAGGTAAATTGGTTAACAAATTCCCTTGTTGGACTTTTACTGGAACAGAACATCAAAGGCTGGTTTCCCCAGCCCCTGCGACTCAGGTCAATCATGACTCTTCTAGGCATTTTCTTATTTCTGACGTTTTGTGGAAGAGGCTTTACTCAGGAGCAAACGTAAGTAAAGGGCAGTTATGTCTGTTGCAAGGCTAAATCAGTACAAATGTAGACCCTAAACAGTGCAGTCCGGTTGTTAATCAGAACAAGGCCACACAGGGTACTTATGGGTTGAATCCAGACAGGCATACTTAGAGTGGACCTACTGAAATCAGTAAGACTGAACTTATGAGTAACCTAAGCCCCTAAGGAGGTCTTCTCTAAGCATGACTAAGCCTGGATTCAATCTGTTATATCATTCCTCCATGAGCTTAGCTGGATCCCAGTTACTTTTCTGGTGCGATTCAAAGCGCTGGTCTTGATTTTTGAAGCCCTAGGTAGCCTGGGACTGGATACTTAAAGGGATCTCTTCTCCCACAGGACCCTCTCCCTCCCATGTGCTGAGGACACCACCTGGGGCCCTGATTCATGTGCCACTGCCTAGGGAGACTCGAAAGATGTCAACAAGAAGCAGGGCCTGTTGGGTGGCCGCCTCCTTCATTCTGGGCCTCCTTGCCCAAAGATGCCCACCACAAAGCCTCATGTGTTGTTTTACGATGGCTGGTTAGAACAATGTTATGTTAGAAGGCATTCAGGGATGAGAGGCTGAATGCGAAGTCCTGTGCAATTTGTCTCCGCGCAAGGTTTCTGTTTTATCAAATTGCACCTTTTGCAGGGGGGCAGTGTGTGTGTGTGCGCACGGAAGCTTTTTAATCCTTTCCCCTCTAGCTGTTTTCTGCAGTCCCCCCCACACACAATAGGGACCCATATCATTTCTGTAGGGCGGGGGAAGCAACTGGGAAGGGGGCAGAGCTGAAAAACAACAACAGACCACTGTAGGAGAAAAGATTAAGACACCTTCCACCATTATCTACTTCAGATTGCAGCCTCCATAACTATGCTTTAGAAAATAAACCTCAGAGGAAACACTACACAGGTCTCTGTGTACACATGTATTTTTAACCCAGCTCGAATACTCTTTTAATTCCATTGTAATATTATTTGTTGAACTGGTTTGGTCTGCCTTATTTATTTAAATGGTTCTATGCTAACTTCGTTTATGCAATTTGTAATCCACTTGAGGCCTCCTTTCATACCAAGAGCCCGGTAAGAAATGAATAGGTAAAGATTAAATAGGATAAGATGATATATATAGATTAATCTGCTATTCAGACACAAGGAGTGGCTGCTGCTGGCTCCGATGTCAGTGGGGTGGTGAATCCACTCCAGGTTTCGGTCAGAACCAGTCAGAACTCTAGCACCTTGGATAGCTCCTTTAGAGTTCTGACAGAAACCCGGAGCGGATTCACTGCCCCACTGACATCGGAGCGACCAGCCTCCACTCTACAAAAGCATGCTGCTGGCTGATTAGACAAACCCCAATGAAGCAAAGGTCTTGCTGATTTTGGCAGGGCTTCGGCCCTGCTATGGCTGCTGTCATCAAGCTATTCTCTCCACAAATTTCTCCCCACCCCCCAGTTATTTTATTTAATGCAAAATATGTCTTTAACAGTGGGCAATGTCGGTGTGTTATGACACAGAAAAAGCTTTCCATGAACTAATATCAACATTAAAAAAGATGGATGGTAAATGGAGGCCATGTTTTTCAAAGGTCTTGTGAGGCATGAGTTGACCATTGCGCAGCCTGAGGTATTCGGTCAACTCAGCCATGGGGGGGCTAGAGGATTGGAACTGCACCACTTCTTGGCAATTAAACTCTTTGTGGCCTCCAGATGTGCAGGACTACAACTCCCATTGTCCCCACCCCATGGCTGGCCTACCGGACGCACTGGCATATATGGTTGTACCTGTGTTACAGAAAAGTTGTACAATTGTTCAATTAATTGTATATAGTTGGAGCAATCCAGTAGAGCTGAATGTACATAAACAGGATGTCTGACTTTTCAGCTGGCCTCCATAGCTGTGCCTCGAATAGCAACTGATATGCAGGAATTAGCAGTACAAAATTATGCCTGGTCTGGAGAATGTGGACAGGGAGACATTTTTCTCCCTCTCTCATAATGCTAGAACCCAATGGGGTCATCCTATGAAGCTGATTGGTGGGAGATCCAGGACAGATCAAAGGAAGGGCTTCTTCGCACCGCGCAGAGTCAAACTATGGAATTCGCTACCACAAGACGTAGTGATGGCCACCAACTTGGATGGCTTTAAAAGGGGGTTAGACAGATTCCTGGAGGAGAAGGCTATGAGTGGCTGCTAGTCCTGATGGCTATGTGCTACCTCCAGTATCAGAGGCAGTATGCCTCTACACCAGTTGCTGGGGATCATGGGTGGGAGGGTGATGTTGCGCTCATGTTTTGCTTGTGGGTTTCCCATGGGAAGCTGGTTGGCCACTGTGTGAACAGAATGCTGGACTGGATGGACCCTGGGTCTGACCCAGCAGGGCTCCTCTTATGTTCTTAATCTTTCCAAAGGTTGAGATGAATGATCAAGCCTCTGTTATGTGACAACTACGGAGTATGGTGGAAAAACAGCCATCCCTGAACAATTTATTGCTTTAATTTAGGCTATGCCTAAACCGTAGCTCCTCTGTTGCAGTTCCTCATGCTTTTGTGATGTAATTCATCCCACATTATTTCTTTGTACTGTTGTACATATGTGCTTCCTCTGCTGGGCATTGTGGATGAGGACTTTTTTCTTTTAAATATGTGCAGACAGCTGTGAATCTTTGCATACATTGCTGACTTTTCATGCAGTTTGGAAAGGAAGGAGGAACTTGCAGTGAAAGAGTCAGAATTTAGGAGTGTTATTCCGTGCGCTGTGGATACAGTTAGTGAGCAAGAGGCGGTCTGTGGCACACCGGTTTTGTGGGATTGGTTCCAGCTTCTTCCTCCTGATGAGCGGACAAGGTGCTTTCATCTGTAAGGCCGATCACCTGCTTACTTGATCCTTGCCCATCTTGGCTCATTATGAGCTGCAGAGAGAGGCTGGGTGAGGGATCAGGGTGGTGGTGAATGCCTCCCTTGAGGAGGGAGTGATGCTGTCAGCTCTCAAGGAGGCAGTGATAAGACCGCTCTTAAAGAAGCCCTCCTTGGATCCCCAAGTTCTGAACAACTTTTGCCCAGTCTCGAATCTGCCATTTTTGTAGGTGTCAGGAACGCCCTAGCTGCCTCTTGCAGTCCCCACCAATAGCCAACTCAGGACACAGAAGACGAGGAATTCTTTCCGAGACTTTATTCCTTTATTCCTTTATGACTCTTTCAGAATACTAGTCGCTAGCGCCAAAGCAAGGAACAGCACTGGGGAAAGATAGCAGAGTAGCCTAAGCTCCAGGTAAGGCAGTTGGTCCCCGTTTGAAGGAGAAACACGGGAAGACCCTAAACTTATGGGCTAGGGAGAGATCCTCCCTCTTTCCCCTGGGTTCTCGGGATGCGACTGTTGTTTGCACGCCAAGCGAGCACTACGCCTCCTCTCGGCACCCACCATCTGTTGTTGCTCCCTGCGTCTGCGCCGAGCGTCCAGCGAGCCCCCCTCCAGCGCTCTCTTGCTGCCAGGGTTACTATCTCTCCCAGGAATGCTGGCAGGAGGAATCTCTACCAGCTGCTGTGCTTGTGAGAGATGAGCGAGCTCCTCTCCCACGGATTGCTGTTCCTCCTCGGAATCAGAACTGCTCTGGGGCTCTATTGGCTCAGTTTCCACCCTGACAGTAGGGATGGGTGGATCACTTACCCTGTTCCAGGTGGGGCGGTCCGGGGGGGGGAGGCGATTCATTCCTCCCCCCCCCCCGGAATCCATCCAGGCCAGCTCCGCTCCGCCTTGATCCTGCGGAGCCGGCTGTCAGCTCCGCTTCGCTGGCGAATGTCAATACGGTCAGCAGCCATTGCCGTGCCGTATCACTGTAGGTCAGGCTCCGGACGCAAATGGCGTAGTGGGTGCCATTTGCTGCTGTAAAGCTGGTAGATTAGCCTAAATGCAGCCATTTTCAGCTGCACTTAGGCTAATCTACCAGCTTTATGGCCGCAAATGGCGCCCACTACGCCATTTGCATCCGGAGCCTGACTTACAGAGATACGGCACGGCAATGGCTGCCGGCCGTATCGACATTTGCCAGGGACTCGGCTGGATCCCCAGGATCAAGGCAGCAACAGATCCGACCCAGTAGGATTCCACACAGAGGTGGAGGTGAGTGCTCTGTTCTGCCATGGGCCCCAGTGGGGCTGGATTCTTGGAATCCAGCCTCATTGGGGTCCATGGTGGATTTCTCCCCCATCCGTACATTTTTGGGCAAGGTGATTGAGTGGGTGGTGGCGATGCAGTTGAAGGCACACTTGGAAGAAGCCAATTATCTAGATCCGTTTCAGTCGGGCTTCAGGCCTGGGCATGGGACAGAAACGGCCTTGGTTACCTTGGTGGATGATATGAGGAGGTCTCTGGATAGGGGCGAATGCTCCTTTCTTGTTCTCCTCAACCTCTCAGCAGCTTTTGATACTGTTGACCATGGTATTCCCCTGGACCGCCTGGAGGGGTTGGGCATTGGAGACACCGTATTGCATTGGTTCTGGGCCTTCCTCTCCGGCAGGTACCAGAGGGTAGCACTGGGAGAGGAGGTTTCGGACCCATGGCCACTCACTTGTGGGGTGCCACAGGGTTCCATCCTCTCCCCGATGCTATTTAACATCTATGTGAAGCCGCTGGGGGCTATCATCAGGAGGTTTGGGGTGCAGTGTCATCAATATGTGGATGACACGCAGCTCTACCTCTCGTTCAGATCTTCACCAAGGTTGGCCGTAGAATCCCTGTCCAAATGTCTGGAGACGGTGAGTGGCTGGATGGGGAAGAATAGGCTGAAGCTGAACCCTGACAAGACCGAGGTACTTTTGGTGGGAGACAAGAGGAGGCTGGGGGATGTTGACCTGGTGTTGAATGGGGTACAGCTACCCTTGAAAGACCAGGTCCGCAGCCTGGTGGTCATTTTGGACTTCCAGCTGTCCATGGAGGCTCAGGTGTACCAACTCCATCTGATACGGCGGCTGCACCCCTAACTTCCCGACCATCTGCTCCCATCGGTAGTACATGCCCTGGTCTCCTCTCGTTTAGACTACTGTAATGCGCTCTACGTGGGGTTACCCTTGAAGACGGTTCGGAAGCTGCAGCTGGTACAGAACGCGGCGGCTCACCTGATTAAAGGCAGCTGTCGGCGAGATCACATCACTCCAGTGCTGAAGGGGTTGCACTGGTTACCAGTTGTTTTCCGGGCCAAATTCAAGGTGTTGGTTTTGACCTTTAAAACCCTATATAGTCCCGGCCCAGCCTATCTTAAAGAGAGCCTCCAGCAACACCAGACAGGCCGCTTAGCAAGATCAGCCTTGGATGGCCTTCTCTCTGTCCCATCAGCCAGAACAGCTAGACTGGTGGGGACGAGGGAGAGGGCCTTCTCTGTGGTGGCCCCCAGTCTGTGGAACTTCCTCCCTTGGGAACTCCACCTTGCCCCCTCTATGCTTCCGTCACGCATTAAAAACGTGGTTGTTCAGGCAGGCATTTGGGGTGGGTTAGGGTATTTTAGAAATATGATGTTTTGATGTAGAATTTTGTTTTAAACTGTTTCTATTATTGTACATCGTCCAGAGTGGCTGGGTGACCAGCCAGATGGGCGATTAAAAAATTAAATAAATAAATAAATAAATATATTTTTTTGCAAGATTAAAAAAGACACAAAAATTTCCTGCACTTGAACACTTTGCCCCCATGGAGAGAGTAGGGGGAAGATGGGGAAGCACAGCTCCAGGGCCTTTTTTTTTTAATAGAACAGGAGCCACACCAGGTTAATGGATGGAGCCCTTCTTGCTCTGGCAAGTGAATGAGGTGATAATGAGGCTTTCAAGTTTTGCTATTGTTTGAGACAGGTTAGCATAGAGAAAGTCAGAGAATGAGGAAAATAAGCTGAGGCTGCATATTTCTTTCCCTTTCTTTTGCTGGGGTTTAAATGGCAACACTTCTTTGCAAAATTGTTTGCGTTTCTAATTAAAAGACAAAAGGTTCCATCTTTGGCTGAAGCTCAGTGTGGTTTCTGCAAGTTGAACCTATGTAGTCAGAAGTTAGTACCACTGAGTTTAATGCATAAGATTGCAGTCATGACTTGCAAACAAAATTGTGTTTGTGGTTTGCTTGTTTGGGATGTCTGTTTTATGATGGAGTTTTTAACCAGAGTATTGCAATATTTTTGTACGGGTCCCTTGTGCAACGGCTCACAGGATTGCACACTTCCCTGTTGACCGTGCACCACGGCAGACAGTTGAACAGCTTTTAAAAACAAGTAACACGTATGATTGGCACTGAAGCTCACAAACACAGGACTGACTGTGGGGCGAGGAGGAGAACACAGAACATAGATCCTAGCCACTGAGTTATGGGAGGAGTGATGGCCCTTGAACCCACACCCCTCTTTCTCAGCTAGAAGCATTTCTCTAAAATAAGCCAACATGAATTCTCTGATGACTGTAGAGTTAGAGGTTACAAGCACTTGACTCTCCATTGGGGTTAAGTCTTTACCATCAAGCCATTATGAAATCATGGTACTTTGCTGGCAGGTGCCCAGTCCGACCACTCTGATCTGCGTGGTCTTTTGTTCCAGTACTTCTTTGGGCTCTGGCAGGGGTCCTGCCTCCTGACTTCATTGATCTGGGAGTTCAGCTGTTTCAGGGTGGCATTCTCCTAAAGACTGTCATGAGCTGAAATCAAACTGTGGCCAAGCTGAAGCACAGGATTTCCTCAGGTGCCTGTGGTTAGGGATGCTGGAGAAATTCGAGACAGACTAAAATGAGCTCGGATTTCTAAGAATCCATCTTGCGGAATCCACTGTGAAGCGACTCCCTCAGGCTGCGCGGAGTCCACGGACTTTCGGATTTTTTTTTTTTTACTTTCCCAAAATGTATGCATACTTATTTGTAGGAAAAGATGGAAGTTTCTGCTAAGGAAAAGTTGAATGGAATGGGGAACAATACGCTAAATGTTACATATTAAGGTAAATTATGTAAATCTTTACGAAAACTCTTACGTAATTATTTACATATTTTTCCGCTTGACGAAAAAAAATTGGCATCCATCTGTGAGGGAATGACAGGACAAAAGCTGCCTGACAATCCACAAAACACAGATGGAGCGGATTTTATACCGTCTGCACAGCCGTACCCATGGTTCCTCCGAGAAGTGCTTCCTCCATTAGCCTTTACTCATAGGTAGGGATGTAAGAAAGTCCCTTACCTGCCGCTGCCAGGGACATTCGCACAAGGTAAGTCCCGTCCCGGGGGGGGGGGGGGGGGCGGGGGGGCAGACCGTTTTGCCACCAATTTCAGGGGGCCGAATGCGCTGGCATTCGGCCTCCCCGAGATTCGTGGCGAAATTCTCTGACATCCCTACTCATAGGATGACCTAGCCACAGTAGTACATGCACTGGTAACTTCCCGATTAGACTACTGCAATGCACTTTACGTGGGGCTGCCCTTGAAGACGACTCCGAAGTTGCGGTTAGTGCGAAATGCAGCAGCTAGACTGTTGACGGGAACATCTTGCAAACACCAGTCTTAAAAGAATTGCACTGGCTGCCAATATGCTTCCGGGTGGAATTCAAGGTTCTGGTGATGATATTTAAAGCCCTAAGCGGCTTGGGACCTGAATATTTGAGGGAGTGTCTCTCCCTATATATGCCTGCCCAAGGACTGAGATTTGTTGGAGGGGCCCTCCTCTGCGTCCCACTAGTGCGAGTCGTGCATTATGGTGGGACGTGGGAGAGGGCCTGCTCTGCTGTGGCACCCCGGATGTGGAATGCCCTCCCCTTGGAGGCCCAATTGGCACAGACATTGGTGTCATTTCGGCACCAAGTAAAAACATGGCTTTTTACCAAAGCCTTTGAGGGCTAAATCATTCCTTAAGTAGCAAACTGTTTTATTGTTTTAGATTTTAATTAGTATTAGCTTGTTTAATGTTTAATATGTTTTCAGTTGTTTAAATTATTTATTATTTATAGTGTTTAAATTGATTTTATCTGTACGCCACCCTGAGATCTTAATGATATAGGGCGGGATACGAATATTTTAAATAATAATATATATAAATACATACATAAATAAACACGGAACGAAGCTCAGAGCTTTTGCATTTCACTGTTGCAGCAACCCATCCACCTCCTGGCTGCATCCAGGCCCTCTCCCCTTCTGACAATAAAAGGAGAAGGTGACGCATGAGTGTCATAGTGCCTTTTCTGGGATGTGTGACAAGTCATCAGTTGCTCATGGGCGCCACTAGGTATTTGCAGTGTGAGAGCCAGTGCTGTAGCTAGTGTGCTGCACACCAGCCGACCCATCAACATTTGTGTTGGCGCAAATTGTGACCCAGTGATCGGCTCGTTCCTCAGATGCAGGTGGGGATCAGAGCGGTCCAATGCACATGTTTTGAACAGGAGCTTGACAGTTTGGAGAGTGCGCCCTGCTTGTCCATTATCTTGTGGATCACCTGGGCTGGAGTGGATCAATGAAACACCCCAGCATACTGTAGCAGGAGTGTGCTTGGAAAGGGTACGTGATCACATTCCTTGTGTATATGCCAGGTGTGAAAAGGTAGCCTTCATCTTGGCTATTACAGATGCAGCTGTCTTGCCCTGACGGTGTAAAAGCTCTGGATATTTAGAGGAATAATCCACAATTTATTTATTTACAATACTTGTATAATACTCCATATCTAAAACAGATTTTGGAGCAGTGAACATAGGAGGTTAGAGAGGAAAATAATAAAAAAAGATTAAATCACCATATTAAAATTATGCTTTTAAAAAAACAGAATGCCAATGGAAACAGTGGCTGGTCAGTTAAGGAATGCCTCCTGGAACAGCGCTGTTTTCAGGAGGCGCCGGAAACAACACAATGTTGGTGCCTGCCTGACCTCCAGGGTCAGGGAGTTCCAAATAAAGGGGGCCACCACACTAAAGGCTGTTCTCTTGGTGGGCTTCAATCAGGCCATAGGCCCATGTGGAACCACCAGGAGCATGCCCTCTGATAACCTCAATGACCAGGCAGGTTGGTAAGGGAGAAGGCGCTCTCCCAGGAATCCTGGTCCCAAGTTGTTTAGTACACTAGTACTAAAACCTTAAACCTGGCCCAGTAGTGAATAGGCAGCCGGTGCAGTTCCCTCAGCAAAGGAGCTGCATGCTGAAAAGGTGCAGCTCCCAACAACAGCTGAGCTAACAACAATGGTGAGCTATGAATGTCCAAGAAACTCAAAAATATCCCCTGCAACTTTAAGCCAAGGCAAGTTATTTATTTATTTAAAACTTTTCTTTGCCTCCTTTCAGGGCAGAAGCCCTCCCAAGGCAGCTTACAGCACAAAATACATAAAAACAATTAAAATATTAAAAATGATAAAAACATAAACACAGTAAAATAGCAATAAAAACAATAAAAGCCAACAATAAAACCAGCAACAACAACAGCAGTAACAGCAACAGCAGCAGTCATGTCAAGAGAAGGCCACGGTAAAGTCATATGTTTTCAAGGCCTTCTTAAAAGCCTGCAATGATGGAGCATGGCAGACCTCTGATGGCAACTTGTTCCAAAGGTGTGGGGCCACTGCAGAGAAGGCCCTCTCACGTGTAGTCACCCACCTCACTGCTCGCATGGGTGGGCAAATGAGAAGGGCCTCTCTTTCTGATCTTAAAGTGCAGGCAGGCTGGTATGGGTGAAGGCGGTCCTTCAGGTAACATGGTCCCAAACTGTTTAAGGCTTTAAAGGTCAAAACCAGCACTTTAAATTGGGCTCAGAAGCACACTGATAAGCAGTGCAGCTGGTGCAGTATAGGCATTATGTGATCAAATTGCCTCGCCCCATCACAGTTCTGGGATGGCATGGGAAATCATAGGCTCTCTGATTGCTCGGCTGGAACTTTTGGCACAGTTTGGCACAGTAGGGCATTCATGTTCAGCCAAAATAGCACTATACAGTCATGCTTCTTGGAAAGCTGAACTCCTTGATGTGGGGAACGTAGCACTTTTAACACATCCTGCCTGGCTCGACTGTCACCCACCAGGAGCACACTATCTTCCATTCTGATGTGATCTTTCCGTGGCCTATAAAGGTACAGAGCAGGCTGCACCTGTTTCCTCCCAAATGGCCATCCAGATTCATGCGAGGATTTCCGATTTTGTAGCTCTGGATCTGCTTGTATGTAATGCAGAATATAGATTCTGCCTCAAATGCACCTTTCTTGCAAAGGCCTCTAAATGTCCCCCTGGGTGAAATTCTCACACCCCCATGGATTTTTTTCTTTGCATTGGCCTAGCCATGTCTTCTGGAATAGTATTTATACCTGCACCAGTGTCCTGTTAGGGAGAAATGGGCTTTCCAGCAGCATTCACCTCCTCACACCAGGGAGCAGTAGACACCCTCTGCTCTGCACTCTGGCTTGCAAACGCAGCGCCACCAAGCAAAGAATTAAGTTCCTTGTCCTGCAGCCAGCAGTGCAGAGGCAAATTCAGAGGTGCCGGGTCCCTTCATGACAGTCACAGTTGCGCCCCCTGCTACGATTGTCCAACCTTGTAAGATATACAGCCTTCAACTGGGATCCAAAGACAGTGCAGCTGAGAGTAAGGCAGGGGTATTTTAATTGGATGTCGGAGAAAAAAGATGCAGGGGTGTTAAAATCTTTTTCACCGACCCACCCACTCACTCACTCACTCACTCACAAACATTTTAGGTTTTCAAAATATGGTACTCTATGGAAGCTTCACCCTCTCAACTCAGCCCTCACGGACAGATCCCTTCTCATTTAAACAGCCCCCTTGCACACTCCCGTAGCACCCCAACATTACCCATTAGCCTTCCCTAAGCTCCTTCATTATATTTCCCCAACCCCCTCCAACAGAAATGCCCACACATCCAGCTGGATTGAAACACACACACACACACACACACACACACACACAGTGGTATAATGGTAAATTTGGAAATGCAGGAGCTCACTGTGACAGTCTCCAAGGGCGGTCCAAAAATTTCAGGCAGCTGTGTCTATCCATATCCACAAACCAGTTCTAGGAGTTTTCATCTCCACCAGGCGCACCTCTTTGGTGAAGCGACTAGGTCTTAATTGCCCATTCCAGACCAAGTCATCCCAAATATTTGCATTCCTACATGGAACAATATATTGTTGCTTGGAAAATTCATCCCCCCACAGCTACAGTGAGGATTGCAGCTAAGCCCAGAGGGAACAGGGGATTCTGAGGGGGCTGGCAGATGACATCAGAGTCCCTGCTAATGAAAAAGTGCCGGGGCTGCGACCCTGCGAGCCCGGCCTCCACTACACCACTGCCTGCAGCTGAAGTTGCGTGCTTGGCACTGCACAGTTTTGCAAAGTGATATTTTCCTGAGCAATTTAAACAAAGAGCTCCATATGCTGGGCCATTCCTGGGGCTATGGCTGGTGCCACACTTGTTGCAGGCTTTCCCTTGTGCGGAGGGCTTTGCAGGAAACTTTGTTGCTTGTCATACTCCCCGGGCTTGCTTTTGAGCTACTGCATGTCCTTGCCTCTGCAAATCCAACCCTCAAGTGCTGCGCTGCTGCTTCTTCAGCTCTGCAAATATCTAGCACTTGAGTCAAGGTCAAATCATGCTCCCTTAGCAACCAGGCCTTCAGCCTGTCTGAGCTCACTCCACAAGCAATACACTCCGTAATGAGGGAATCACACAAGTCTCCGAACTCACACGTTTGTGCCAGGAGTGTCAGATCTGCAACATAAGGATAAAAAGTGTTCATCAAACATGAACGAAAGTGATTGCCGGGGTGATATCATCTGGCTGTATAAGTGGTGGTGACATAGAGCATCTCTACACCAGCCTAAAATCCCACATTTAAAATGGGGCTTTCTGCTTCTGTTTTAAATGTAGGATCACGACGGACTCCCTTTACATGCATTTCCTTCCCCCCTTCCTTTTCCCCCTTATCTGAGTCTTTTATATGTTTCATTATACAGCCGCTAGATGGCGCTGTGGTCTAGCTCCTCTTATTGCATTTTTTCCTCTTTTCAGTAGGGAACTCAAGAAGAACTCAAGCACTGTAATTTGGTAGCTCACTATCTCCAGTCTTTTAAAAAATGGAATACAGGTCATTTAGTGCGGGAGATGCCCTGGAGGTTGACAACATCATCTAAAGGGCCTGCCAACTTCCATGAGTAACCAATCTCAATAGTAGGATAAAAGCTCCGTGTGAAGAAGCCCATAGCCTCCACAAATCAACCACAGTGTCTGGAGAGCCCCTTAATAAGGGATAAAGAGAGCATTTGTTGTGCCTTTCCATTACAGATACGTCATTTCAGCACCCAAACTTCTCCGTGTTGCATCATCTGAGAAGGTGGTGATCCAAGCCTTCGGATATGAACAGGAGTTTCCGGTGACAATATCTGTTAAAAGTTTTCCAGATAAACGAACTGTTTATGCCCTTGGTCGCACTCAGCTAACTCCTGCCAATCAGTTCCAAGGTTCTGTAATTGTAACGGTATGTAGTTAAAACTGTTTCTGGTCTACTTATGTGCTCGATTTCTTTTGTAAGACTAGAGCTGTGATGCTAGGCACGCTTACTTGGGAAGTGCTGCTGAACTCAGTGGGACTCGTTTCCTAGTAAACATGCCAAATTCCTGCAGGCTACCAGTCCTGATGGCTATGTGCTACCTCCAGGATCAGAGGCAGTATGCCCATGTACACCAGTTGCTGGGGAACATGGGCGGGAGGGTGCTGTTGCAATTGTGTCCTGCTTCAGGGTTTCCCATGCGCAGCTGGTTGGCCAATGTGTAAACAGAATGCAGGACTACACAGACCCTCGGTCTGATCCAGCATAGCTCTTCTTATGTTTTTATGTTCTTAAGGGATTTTGCAGTGTTAGCCGCACCATTTCAATACATATGGTCTGGATCGTAAAGAAGTTTATCTTGTTCCAGACTGGTGTAGCTTGGCAGGATGGAAGGACCATGAGTTCATGGAGGAGCTGGGTAAATTCAGGAGCGACACAGGGTTTCCAGCTCCATCCTTCTGAGGAAACCATTGGTATGCAAAGGGTTCCAGGCACTGGCTGCAATGTTGCTGGGGCCTCCAGCAGCCCTGGGAGGTGATGTGGTAGCAGTGTGTGTGGGAACACCCTTTTGCACTGCTGAGGGTTGGACCAGAGGAGACTTCAGAGTCAAAGGAGGGGGACAGGGCTACCCCCTCAGGCCACGCGGGTGAATTCATTTTTGGCTCCTAGGACTCCCCAGCCCTTTGCTGGATTTGTGGCTCCTGCCGGGTCCAATTCCTGCCCCCAGTCATCCCCATCCCCAGAACAACAACGAAGAGTCCTGTGGCGCCTTAAAGGCCAACCATTATTAGTACAAAGTATAAAAGGCACAAAATATTCCTTAACAAAAACCTGTTAAACCAGAGAGAGCACGCTAAGGGAAAACGTTACAGGATCTTTCATTACATATACGGATAATTACATTCAATAGCACATAAATAATAAAAATTCTAATAGGCCTAGTACTATAAAATATATTGCAACATGAGCCAAATGTGTTTCGGCACAAAACGTGTAATTAGTGCGGCCTGATGTCCTGTGACACATTTATTATGGCACAAGGTTTGGTGGACTAGAGTTTATCAGATGCCTCTAGTCCTTGAAAAGGTATGCCGCCACAAACGTGTGAGTCTTTAAAGTGCCACAAAGGGGGTGGGCCCGAGACATTTTGCTGCCTGAAGTGAAGAACAAGATGGCGCCCCTCCATTCCATGTACCAAAGCCAGCTGGACTGGCTGATGAATCTGGCCTCAACAGTGGTGATGGGAAAGCATCCTTCACCACACCTGAAGGCAGCGGGCTGACTTAGGGGGTGCAGAGCAGGCCACATAGCACATACATCTCTCCTCCAACATCCGCAGCCGCCTCCTGGAATCTGCCACCTGAAACAACTAATTCATTCTGCCTAATGGTAGAGCCCGCCTCGTCCACAAAACTCTTCGTTGTTTTTACTGCCGATATAGCTGCCATAGCTGGAACTCTGGAACTTCCCATCATCAGCGGCCTTAAACCCCTCCTCCGATAGTAAGGCAGCCTTCCCCAACCATGGCTGGCTGGGGGATGCTGGGAGTTGTAGTACAGCACATCGGGAGGACACCAGGTTGAGGACGGCTGTAGTAAGGTGTCTTATGCCTGAGGCATAACAAGAAGTTGCATATAGCAAGGATAGGCATTTTAAAAGATCCTTTAAACAACCAGTAATATGGATCTTGACTTGATTCCTCCAAAACTGCAAATCATGGTATCAAATTTGTTACTCAGGAATTTTTTTATCACTCTTAATTAACGAGGGGAAATTATTCTATTGTATGATTAGTTCACTGCTTATTTGTTAAAATATTTCCCTCCATTACCAGATTCAACCTAAAGATTTATCGAGCAGAGACCCCAAGAATCCAGTAGAATATGTATATCTGGAAGCTACTTCTCCACACTTTACAAAAGAGAAGAAAATGCCCATTACTTATGAGAATGGATTTCTCTTTATTCAGACCGACAAACCTATTTACACTCCTGATCAGTCAGGTGAAGTCACTTTTTTTATTAGTAAACACGATACTGAATTTTTAAGCCAATTTTTTTTAAGGGCTGTAAAGTTTAATCCGTTAATCGGTTGGATTGATCGATCAAAAACATTCTGTCTAAAAAGACTGCTGAACAGTTTTATTTCCCCTGCTTCCTGTTTTAACATGATCTGTGATTTTATCATGGTGTTGTTTTGGATGTATTGCTGTTGTTTCATTGTAATTTATTTATTTATTCAGTCCCTGTAAGCCTCCCACAGTGAAACACCACAGAGCAATTCCCATTAGCCAGACAGCAAACTCCAGTCCATGCATTTTTCCCCCTTAGGTTGAAAAGCAAAGAGCACCACTGATTTACCTTTTTCTCCTTCTAATTTTTTTTCTATCTTATTTTCTCTTTTCCTTAATGTTTCCCACCTCCTGTTTAAAACAGTTGTGGCGACAACAGAGCTGGTTATGGGGGGAGCACAGATAAGGCCTGGGGCAGGGGGACACATGCATCTCCCTGGCTGTGAGTTGTACACCGCTGGTATAAACAAAAACTCTTTGGCAATCCAAAGAGAGCGTAGGAGGGAGAATCCATGGTGGAAGAACTGCCAAATCCAGATCATGCTTGTGGGGCGGGGGGAACTGGAAGGAAATGAAGTATACCAGCTTCAGGGCTGGCACAGTTTCCCCCCTGTTCCACGGTTGTGTTGTGGAAATGGGAAAACCCTGGAACCGGTGGATTCAAAGCCTCCCCAGGTCTGCCTTGGCGTGCTCCCAGAATGCCTCCCTTTTTCCACTACCGCCATCGGAGCATTGAGGGTGAACCAGCAAGGACAGCAGAGCTGTCACCACTTGTAAGGAGGGGGCTTGTGAGGGCAGACCTCCTCTCTGTCTGTGGACCTTCCTCTCTGTGGGTGGAGAGGGAGGTGCACATCATCATATGGCTCCTGTGACACCCAGCCAGGGACTGTAGGTGTGCAGCCTAAATGACGGCAAGCACAGTCTCAGAAGAGGCATTCCCCCTTTCTCTTTCATGTAGGAGGGAATGCCTCTTCCAAAATGATGCCTCCTGCGGCAAAGGTTTAAATGCACTTTTTAATGAAAAGACTAGAGTTTGATCTATCTGTGTTTACTTTTGGTTAACGTCGGCTATTTTTTATTGTTTTGGGGCTGCTCTTGGATTTTTTTTCTGATTGTTTGTGGTTTTATTGATTTTAGCATGATATTGTGTGTTAGCTGACCTGCGGTTCCCAAACTGGCTGGAAGGCATACATTTCCTGACAATTAACTTTAATTTATTTGAAATTATCACTGCAGTGAAGGTTCGAGTCTATTCCTTGAATGAAGAACTGAGGCCGGCACGAAGATCAGTAGCCTTGACTTTTGTGGTGAGTGTTGTGCCTAATTAAATGTAAACATATACGGATTCTAAATTTAAACTTAAGCAATATGGAAACAGGAAGAAAACATGCCAGCATACAAACTAGGCTTTGGTACTTAACTTTAAAATATTAGCCTGGGAATCTGCTATTACAATTCTGAAAGTCAGGGCTTTTCTACACAAGGCTTTTAATCCACTGTATCTCCTTTTGGTTTTGTCACAGAGTTGAGATCTGAGCACCACACCAGGAGTGTTTCCTTCCCGCTTTTCTGCTACATATCTCTAGGTGGTACTGCGCTATAGCAGAATACTGCAATTGCAGAAGTGGGAAAAGCATTTTCTTTCACTTTCAGAAAGAATACTGCATTTTCCCTGCTCTAAAAAAAAAAGGTCACCGAATGCTCTTCAAAAACAGAAGTGAAACTGGAGGGTCACAACATCATCTAAAGAACCCGTAAACAAACGTAGAGTAGGGAACGATGAGCACAGAATAAATGCCTCATGTGGAAAAGCTCTTAGCCTTTTGGACAGGGGTGGGCAATTTATAGCCCTCCAGATAGTGTTGGACTGCAACTCTCATTGTCCCTGACAATGAGAGGGACTATGGCTATGCTGGCTGGGGTTGATGGGGATTGCAGTCCAACAACATCTGGAGGGCCACAAGTGACCAACCTCTCCTTAGGACAAAAGAGTGTGCAGCGACTTCCCATTTGGGCAGACTGCTTGCTTGCCTGTTAACTAGTGGTTTTGACATTAGCAAAACCACAGCTTCCTAAAGACATACAGACAGAATTGTTTGTCCCACATGAAGATTCATGTCATTGTAATCCTGTCTTTATCATTTTGAGTCATGGCTATTGTTAACAATTGACAGGAGAAAATAGGGAACTATTTGCAATACCGTGCCCAGGGCCAGCACTTAATGTGGGGGCTGGAGCACAGGGGATTGATAGGAAGCTGTTAACCCAGCAAGGGTGCAGAGCAGACGGAGCGGTTTGTATCCGCACTTGCCAGCTCCTCTTCTTCCTGGTCGTCTGCTGGATCATTGTTTACAGCTGCAGCTCGTCCCTCTTCCTGAGGAGACCCCTAGAGATCGAGCAGACTTCCCCAACCTGATGCCCTCCAAATGTTTTGGACTACAACTCCCATCACCTCTCACATCCCTTACACATTGCTGAAGGTTCTTCACCGTCTGGCTGCATGCCAGATTCCTGTATTCCGCGCTTCTCCTGTCCTCCCCCAGTTCAAAAGTCAAGAAGGTGATCTGGGTAACGTTATTCTGAACAACATGCAACATAATGCCCTACGGGGACTCCAGATGTTGTTGGACTCTAAAACTCCCACCATCCCCAGTCAGCATGGCCAATGGTCAGGGATTATGAGATTTCTTATCCAGCAACATCTGGGCATCACAGATTTCTCCTCCTCGCAGTAAACAAATGTTTGGCGTAATTGAAATGAGACTCTCCTCCCCACTCGGGGCTCACGCGCCTCCTGCACTCCTCCCATGGCACAGCTGTCCAGTTCAACTTCACTATGGTTTGTTTGAAACAAGCTGGGAGCAGTTGTTCAAGCTTTTAATGAAAGACAATGTCTTGCCTTATGATGCAAAGGCTATTCTGGTGCTGATTTCGAGGTGCTGTTATTGCTTTATATTTCATTCTAGTACTGTTTTAAGTCTGTTGTAGGCCGCCTTGGATATCATTTCATCAAGAGCCAGGTATAAATCTTTCAAGCAAACATCGCTTTTGGGTTTAGTCAGTTCTGATTATCCAGAGACTTACACACACCCTCCTTAATTTGGACTATTTTAAAATGTTTAATTACACATTTATTTCAAAGACTTAACGGCCAGCTTTCAGGGCCAAACGCTCCCAAGGCGGCTTCCGTCAGAACAATATGCAAGTTGTCAACAATCAATAAAAGCTTGTATTATCTCTGTTAAAACTGCTAAGTTCATTTTTATTTCTTATAAAGGATCCAGAGGGAGTAGAAGTGGATATTATAAATGAAGATGATGTCACTGGAATTGTCTCTTTCCCTGACTTCAAAATTCCTCCACACCCTAAGTAGATCTATTCATATTCTAAATGTTATGAACTAAAACCTCGTCTTTGTTTGCAACTGAAATGTGTCAACGCTGCTATCTTTCAGCCAGTCAGATTTAAAATGCAGAAACCTTGGATAGCTCCTTTAGAGATCTGACTGGTTCTGACTGAAACCCAGAGCAGATGCACTGCCCCACTAACACTGGAGCCACCAGCCTCCACTGCAACGTTCTGTATATCCTGAATTCGAATGGATGGGTTTAAGCCAGCCTTCCCCAACTTGGTGCCTTCTAGATGCAATGGAGTACAGCTCCCATCATCCACAGCCACAGGGCATTCAGTGCATCTGGAGGGTAACCACGTTGGGGAAGAATGATTTAAACCCTGGCCCCATAACTGCAATTCATATTTGTCGCTACAATCAAGCCAATCGTACTGGAGTCCTGAAAGGGTGGAAAATAATTGGCACAGTATTACTTTTCAAAAAACTCATCAGTTGGATAAATCTTCTTGGAATCAGAAACCAACATTTGATACGAATGGGATGGAATTAGATGGGGTACGGAGAAGGAATTCTGTAGCCCTAGCTGAAATCCATAATTTCCTAGCACTGTTCTTTAAAGGGCCAGACTAGATGAGTTGCCATTCATGCAAGTAATGGCTTTTTAACAGCAAATAGCTGGTGCGATCCAGTCTGGGATGCTGGAGTGGCAATTGGGGGACTTTAACCGTTCTCCCTTGATCTGTATGCCCCGGCCCATGCCTGCTGGTTGCATTGTGGGGGGAAACAGCTCTCTGCATTTTTAAAAAAGCATGCATGTCAAATTTCAATTGTGCAATTACTGTTACATTTAGTTTGGCCCTTCAAAACGCCCTAAGGATGCAGTAAAGATGACTTGCAACAGCCTGGATATATTTGCTCGAAGAGGGTGCAAAGCATGTTCCCATTTAGCCCTCTAGGGGATGCTGGCAGTGCAGGGAGCACAGGCATCTTCTTAATGAGTTTCTAGCAGAAGGAAACAAGAGAGAGGCGGCTCTGTTTTAAAAGGCTGGATTCTCCTAGGTCCCCACACCCAGCGTGCGCTGGTTCAGTCAGAAGCGTCAGACTTGACTGACTGCAGTCGCACACTTTTTCATAAATCGTTTCTGAAGAGTGACACTTAAATGTCTGCACGATGCTGCAAATAAACAAGGAACATAGGAAGCTGCTTTATATGAGTCAAACCCTTGGTCCATCTAGCCCAGTTATGTCGACACTGACTGGCAGCGGCTCTCCATGATTTCAAGCAGGAGTTTTTCCAGCCCTACCTGGAGACGCCGGGGATCGAACCCGTGACCTTCTGCCCTGAAAGCATATACTATACCACTGCGCTATGGCCTCTCCCTCAAAAAATTGAACTTGTCTTTTATTTATTTATTCATTCATTTCATTTCATTTCTATACTGCCCAATAGCCGAAGCTCTCTGGGCGGTTCACAAAAATTAAAACCAAACAGCACACAATAAAACAATTTAAAATATATAGAACATTAAAACCACAGTATAACAATACAACCACAATAAAGCCTAGCAGCAGTGCAGGAGTTTAAAATACAGATTTAAAACAGCAAAGCTAAAAATTTAGAATGCTAAAATGCTAAAATGCCTGGGAAAATAAAAAGGTCTTCACCTGGCGCCGAAAGAAATACAATGTAGGTGCCAGGCGAACCTCACTAGGGAACCTCACTAGGGAATACCTTTTATTTCATTTTCTTACTTTGCTCACTGAAGACTCCTATCCAGTGAGGGCCCTATATCGTTAAGTAGAGTCCAGATGCAAAGAATTGTGGGAGAGGGCAGAAAGGATGGGGTAACAGAACAATTTCAGGGGAATGGCAGGGAAGTGAATTGTGCTCAGAAAGACCTGTCCTTCAATGTGCTTTTCCTGAGCTCAGTCTCCCCTTCCCCAGTGCAATTGCTTCAGGCATAGGTGGGGGAAGCTTCCCTCCGTCCCAAGCGATCATGGAAAGAGGAGGGGAGAATTGGCTCATTTGAAGCCATTGTGGGGGTTTGTGCTAGGCTGAAGGCAAAGAAGCCACAGGCTGCTTGCTTCCTTTTAGCCCTCCAAGCTCGCAGCACTAGCCAGCCAAGGGTTTGTGCCTGCGTGCTGCTCCTTGCTCTTGGGGATATACTCTGGCTGTGCCAGGGCAGCATGCCCTCGGCCTATCCCGGGGTTTGGGAGGGTGGTTGGATCCCCTGCTTTCCTGCCCTATGGAAGATTGAGCAGGGAGATTGGTGTTAAGATCCCTGCAATGGCACCATCTTGGTAGGACTTTGAGCCAGATATCCAAAGCTCCTCTCAGCAGAATGGCCCCCAAATGCAGCATGGCCGGCTTCCCACATTTTGAAGTTAAGTCCAGTAATACACATTACCTTCTAAAGAGGGGGAATCCCCCATTATACCATGAAGTGCAGAGTCTAAAGTTACTTAACTGCACGACTGGATTCCTGCTCAACAGTGGTTGAGTGTGGGTTGTTTTGAAGCATGGGTTGTTTGTTGAACCGTGGGTTAGCATGTTGTCTGAATGCATCCAGGGTGGCTTGTTAACCATGCACTGTGGCTTGTTTTCTCAAACAAGCCACCTTGACAACCCATGGTTTGTTGCTGGGTTGTTCAGGGTGGTTAACAAGCCACCCTGGCTGCGTTCAGACAACATGATAACCCACCCTGCGGAAAATGTGCTGCGTTCAGACAACACGCTAACCCATGGTTCAAAACAACCCACAGTCAGCCACTGAGTGTGGGTTAGCGTGTTGTGTGAACAGTCCCAGTATGTGGCTTTGGGATCCCCTTTCTCCCACTTCTAAAAAAAATGCTGTCATTAACTTTTTTCATAGATATGGTATTTGGAAAATTAAAGCCAAGTATCAGACGGACTTTGCAACCTCTGCTGATACATTCTTTCAAGTTAAAGAATACGGTAATGTGGATTCTTCCTGGAATGTTACTACTTATGAGTATTATTAAACCAGCACACTAATGCTTTCAGGGTGGGATAACAGTTTATGAACAGCGATGAATAAAGATAATGAATAAGAAAATTCATTAGCCCTGTCCCTGCACTTTTAACAGAAGCCTGAGGACCAAGTTGCATGGTAACATGCAAACATCTTTATTTAAACTGGTGCTGAGCTGAAGGTTTTTTGGAGTCATTTTCCTCCAAATTTGTGGGTGGAGTGAGTAAAAGAGTTATGTGAAAACTGCTGCCTGATTTGGTGGGGTGGGGTAAAAAATTCTTAAAATTCTGGGCAGTAGGGGAGGGGGGTTAGTGGAAGGTATGCAGTGGTGGCAGCTGGGTTCTTTTCCCTTTCTTTTCCTTGACCTAATGCTGTGGGCTGGCATATTTTCCCCACATTGCCTGTGGGGATTGACCCTAGTCAAAGGCTGCCATCTTCCTTCTACCCACAATTCCTTTGGAACAACATGCAGGAACATTGTACACCAATTGCAGTTCTGTTACTGCTTGCAGTAGCGAAGCAATTAGTTTAAGAAAAATCCAAGTGGGGTGGGGGTGGGGGATCCCAGTTGCCCCTTGTCTCCCAGTAAGCCTCTCTGCCTCCTCCCGTGCCTAGGTATGGATATATGTGTCAGTTTTGGTTTGTCCCATTTCTGCATCAGTTTGCAGTTGTTTACAAAAAAGTCTACATCAAAATTTACACTTTCTTGTATGCCTTTCTCCTAACAGACACATTTTTGTATGCACTTTTCTCTAATATACACATTTTTGCAGGCGATATCCCCATATGAAATGCACTCTCAAAGACGTTTTCACTAATATATGCATTTGTGTGCACTTTTTTTTTTTTTAAGGAACATTGAATCACAAAATTTGGAAAAGTGCGAATATCAAAGTATAGCTGTGTTTTGGTTCACTTTGGAAAGTACGAATTCGGTACGAATTTCTCCCCCACTCCTATCCGGCCCTGAATATTTGAAGAGTTTCTTCATATCCCCTGAGGAAAAGCCAAAGGTGCCTCCCTATTTCTGTGGCCTGTGACGGGCCCATTTAACTGAGGAGGCATTTTTTCCTTAACACTCATTTAAACCCCAAATGGCTACTTCTTTAATGCTACCAGCAAAATATAGGAGATCTGATAAAAGTCCCCCATAGACGAATGGTGCCATAAAATCTGGTGGGTTATAGCAATGAATAAAGTCTCTGCCTTAAGGAAGACGCAGGAAGGAGACTTTATGGTTAGCCAATGCGGAAAACACAAATTCACGACTTTCTGCAATGACAATATGCTCAGGAAAAGTAAACAACAATAATATCGGGTGCTTTTGGACAAGGCTTTTGTCATGGAATCACCCTGCCTCATTGATGGAACTTTATGGAGGTTTTCAACCTGTAATCATTTTCAACATTTTCAACCTGTAATCATCCCGAGCTTTTCCACCTCTTCTTCCATCCTATTTCTTTCCACAAAAAATCTCTTAAGGAAGAAAAGATGGAACAGCCACGCAATGTCTTTTGAGGGGGTAGCACTAAGGCCCTCCGTCTGAAAGAACCCATTGTTTCTAAGTAAACCTTGGTGCTCTCAGATCATTCAGTGTATATTATTGAATATGTATGTCAGCATCTTATAATTTAATGTAATTTAGCTAGCTAGCTGTGCATTGGTTGTTGCTGTTGTTTACATTTGGGCATGTTTGCATCTGATAGTTTTGTTGATATATTTTTCAGTTATTTCTTTTAGGGAAAAGCCATTTCAGGAAGGGGGGCATTTCCAGTGGGAAAACGGCAGGTGTCTGTGCTCTCAGTCCTTCTCCACCCACCATTTCCCCCTCTGCATTTGCTCCCCATCTGCAGCTCTTCCTGCAGCTGGCTTCCAGGCACACGTTTACCCTCGCAAACATGTGTCTGAAACCTTACAAGGGGAAAAGTTGCTTTTGGGGAGGGGGTAGTTTCAGGGGGGAAACAGTGCATAGAATAAGGTTAAGCACTTCTCTCCTGTCACTTCTTTGCTCTAAATCACCCCTGCCTGGTTTGGGGGTGGGTTTCCTCATGCATTTGCATGTAATGTTTAGTTGAGGTCTACCATCCTGAAACTTGCACTGGTGAAAAGCAGTCCCCATAACTTATGGAAAAAAGCCTCTTGCTTACCAGCATGTCAGGGGTTGGACTCGACGGTCTTATAGGCCCCTTCCAACCCTACTATTCTATGATAATGTTCTATAAGGGTGTTACTTAATTAGGCCCAGGAGCGGAAGGAATAAAAACAGGTGCCAACCCCTAGCAGTGAATGTTCTAGAGAAATCAATTTGTTGCTTTTATATTGATAATTAAAGGGGTCAAATGAACTTTCTTCTACTTAACATTTCAGCCATGCCAAGCTTTTCTGTCACTATAGAACCAGAAAGCAACTTTATCAGCTCTCAGAAATTTGAAAGATTCAGGATTACTATCAAAGCCAGGTAAGACAGGCGTGTCAACTTCACCTCTTACCTTTTTGTGTTCTGGTCTACCGTTTATTTTGCAGGGCGCCAGTTGCAGCCCAAGAGTTCTGTCTCGGCTAGCATCCTCGGCAAAGTTGTAGTGGATTCCGGGATGTGCATCTTTGGCTATATAGTGTAGCCTCTTGGACTGGTGATGTAGTTAGGCCAACCCTGCTTGCTTCCGCCACTTTATACATCTCTCATAATCGTTCCCTCTATAAATGAACTTCAGAAGTGAGTGTGGATCTTTATGTAGCCAAAACAGCACCATCCACGCACGAGACTGGGGACAAGGGAGGGCAGAAGTATAAAAAAAATATTTAGGAAAAAAACTAAACACGGGTAGGAAACCCAATAACAGCCCAATGGGGAACAAGCATGCCCTGTGATCACAGAATTCTGACTCTCTGTTGTGGGGTGGGGACCAGAAAACTGGGTGGGAGGGAGAATGGATGATCACAGAGAAGGTTACAGCTGACTGACTGGAACAGTGGATAGGAGCACTGCAGACTGCAATATTTTGTTGTTGCTCCCACTTGTTCCCTCTAACAGTGAACTCAGTTGGTGAGTACCGACAGCAGTCTTTCTGTCATAGTCCTGACAAAAAACTCTTCTATGAAGCTGCTATCTGCATTTCCCATTGGCACCGTTAGAGGCTTTCCTTGCAATGCAAACAGCAGCTCCAGGGAGAAGATTTTTGTTGGGAGAGAAAAGAGTTAAAACTCCCCCCCACCACCACCACGGTCCCAAGGCTAGTAAGAATTCCCTGCAGCTACCATGTTCCAGGGCCAGCCCAAGACATTTTTCTTTTTGAGGTGAAGGATGAGATGGTGTCTCCTCCCATTCCATGTGTTGACTCTTTCTTCGAAACTGGCAGTGCGACAGGCCCCTGCATCACACCTGAAGGCAGCAGGCTAGTTTAGGGGACTAAAATCTCCCTACTGTTGCTCCCGCCTCTCAGCATCCACTGCCCAAGGCAACTATCTCACTCTGCCTAATGGTAGGGCTGGCCCTGCTATGTACATAATGTAAAACCTGCACACTTATTGCATTCATATAATAAACATCATGTCTAGTTTAAGCCTCAGCCAGCCTTCTCCAACCTGTTCTGGACTACAATTTCAAGCATTCCTGATCATTGGCCATGATAGCTGGGGTTGATGGGAACTGAAATCCAAAACATTTGGATTTGGTCGTGGAATGACCTGCCTGTTGAAATACATCTGATAACCTCTTTGTATGTTTTTACGCGGGAATTGAAGACGCTATTATTCTGGCAGACCTTCCCTTTTAAGAATTCTCATGGCTTTTCGCTGATCGTTGCGTACTGTTTTTATGCTGTGTTGTTTTTATTGTTGATTTTCTTGTTTAATTTGTTTTTAACTTTGTTTGCTGCCTAGAGTATTTTGTATATAGGCGGGATATAAATTGAATGAATGAATGAATGAATAAATAAATAAATCTGGAGGGCGCCAGGTTTGGGAAGCCTGCCTTAACCCATTCCTCTTTGTCCAGAGCATGGTTCTGTCCAATCTGAAATAAATCAGTTCTGATTATGTGCCCAGCTTCTCATTCTCCATGCAGCAGTGACAATAAGGATGAAATCTTAGGTGTGTTTAGACAGAAAAAAGTCCTACAACTCCCAGCATTCCCTTGGAGTGCTGCGAATTGTAAGACTTTTTTCTGTCTAAACACATACAGGATTGCGCCCTGAGTTAAGTCACGGGGTGATGTGTGCTTCCTTCCCCCCACCTCTTTTTGCTCTTTTTTTCAAGATATTTTTACAACAAGGCATTGTCTAGTGCGCACGTTTATGTCCGTTTTGGAATACTTCAAGGGAACCAGAAAACCATGATGCCCAAAGCCTTGCGACTCCTTGAGGTAAGTTTGTTGTTGTTGTTGTTGTTGTTGTACTGCCCAACAGCCAAGGCTCTCTGGCCAGTTCACAACATATACATGGATCAGGTCTGCTCCAGTTCCCAGTGGAGCTTCTGAGATTTAGATCTGGCTCAGGGTTTACCGTGACAGTTATTCAGTGTCAGCATTTCCATTTTAAACTACTATTATCGGGGGGCGTAAGGAAAGAAAAACGCTCTTTGGACTGAAATTTAGCAGACTGTACCTCATCCAGAGAGCAGTTTCAGCTTGGCTCAGACAGCCAAGCCACATCAGTAGAGGCCTTGTTGATTTTCCATCAACGATCATAAGCTGTTCCTTAGTAGAACCGTTACTTAAAACACACGCACACATGTTACTTAAAACACATGCACAAATACAGCAATTTATCAAAAAGGTGAGGGGCCTGACTTAAGGCAAGTTTGGAACCCCTAGACATGGATCTTCTGTCTATAGGTATTACAGTTATTAGAGACCAATAAATGCATACTTTACTTTTTAAAAACTTGGGTCCAAAAAGTGCCCGTTCAGATCTCAGAATTGTCACCAGGTGCTGTCAATGTAGTGATGGCCACCAATTTGGATGGCTTTAAAAGGGGGTTAGACAAATTCCTAGAGGAGAAGGCTATCGATGGCTGCTAGTCCTGATGCCTATGTGCTACCTCCAGTACCAGAGCCCGTAAGCCTATGTACACCAGTTGCTGGGGAACATGGGTGGGAGGGTGCTGTTGCGCTCATGCCCTGTTTGTGGGCTTCCCGTGAGCAGCTGCTTGGCCGCTGTGTGAACAGAATGCTGAACTAGATGGACCTTGGTCTGATCCAGCAGGGCTCTTCTTATGTAATGGTGAATGGCTCAGGTGTGTATTTAAGTTATCGGGTTTCCCTGTCGAGAACAAGGAAAGGGGTGGGGGGGTTGATCCTTTACTGATTGCCACTTCTGGGTGTATTGCCTGAAAACATGCCCAGTCAAAATGCATGTTGTTGTTGTTGTTGTTGTTGTTATTAAATATGTTTCTATACCGCCCTATAGCAGAAGCTCTCTGAGCAGTTTACAAAGGTTAAACCATTACAAGTACAATATGCAAAGTTTGAAATATAAAAACACGCAGACAGTATACACAAAGACAACATATATCTAAAAACAACTTTGAGCAATCAACCTAACCATAGAACAAATCCAGGATCAATTAAAAGTCATCACATGCTGACAAATGCCTGGGAAAAGAGAAAAGTCTTGACCTGGCACTGAAGAGATAACAATGTTGGAGCCATGTGCTCTGGAGCCTTACCACTAAAAACAAGTTCTGGAGCTGAGCCAGAATTATTAAAAGTGCCTAGAATTGTTTACAGGGAGATTGTGTTGGATCCATTCCTTAATCCTAGCCAGGATTCTAGATGATCCTTAAAAGTGCTGCCCTTTGCCTTACTAGTCCACTGTAAGCTCTAGAATGGAATGTTGTTGTTCAGTTGTTCAGTCGTGTCCGACTCTTCGTGACCTCATGGACCATAGCACGCCAGGCCTTCCTGTCCTGCGCTCTCTCCCGGAGTGTGCTCAAGTTCATATTCATTGCATCCGTGATGCTATCTAGCCATCTCATCCTCTGCCGTCCCCTTCTCCTTTTGCCTTCAATCTTTCCCAGCATCAGGGGCTTTTCCAGAGAGTTTTCTCTTCGCATTAGGTGGCCAAAATATTTCAGCTTCAGCTTCAGTATCTGTCCTTCCAATGAGCAGTCAGGGTTGATTTCCTTTACGATTGACTGATTTGACCTCCTTGCAGTCCAGGGGACTCGTACGAGTCTTCTCCAGCACCACAGTTCGAAAGCATCAATTCTTCGGCGCTCAGCCTTCCTTATAGTCCAGCTCTCACAGCCATACATTACTACTGGGAAAACCATAGCTTTGATTAGATGGTCCTTTGTCGGCAAGGTGATGTCTCTGCTTCTTACTGTGCTGTCTACTTTGCCATAGCTTTCCTCCCAAGGAGCAAGTGTCTTTTAATGTCATGGCTACAGTCACCGTCTGCGGTGATCTTGGAGCCCAAGAAAATAAAATCTGTCACTGCTTCCATTTCTTCCCCTTCTATATGCCAGGAAGTGATGGGGCCAGATGCCATGATCTTAGTTTTTTTTTAATGTTGAGTTTCAAACCAGCTTTTGCACTCTCCACTTTCACCCTCAACAAGAGGCTCTTTAGATCCTCTTCACTTTCTGCCATTAGGGTGGTATTGTCTGCATATCTGAGGTTGTTGATAATTCTCCCGGCAATCTTAATTCCGACCTGTGATTCATCCAGCCCAGCGTTTCTCATGATGTACTCTGCATATAAGTTAAATAAGCAGGGCGACAATATGCAGCTTTGTCGTACTCCTTTCCCAATTTTGAGCCAATCGGTTGTTCCATGTCCTGTTCTTACTGTTGCTTCTTGACCCTCATACAGGTTTCTCAGGAGACAGGTAAGGTGGTCTGGTACTCCCATCCCTTTCAGAATTTGCCACAGTTTGTTGTGATCCACACAATCAAAGGCTTTAGTGTAGTCAATGAAGCAGAAATAGATGTTTTTCTGGAATTCCCTTGCTTTCTCCATGATCCAGCGAATGTTGGCGATTTGATCTCTAGTTCCTCTGCCTCTTCGAAACCCAGCTTGTACTTCTGGTATTTCTCGGTTCACATACTGCTGAAGCCTAGCTTGTAGGATTTTGAGCATAACCTTTCTGGCATGTGAAATGAGCGCAATTGTATGGTAGTTTGAACACTCTTTGGCATTGCCCTTCTTTGGAATTGGAATGTAAACTGACCTTTTCCAGTCTTGTGGCCACTGTTGAGTGTTCCAAATGTGTTGGCATATTGAATGCAGCACTTTAACAGCATCATCTTTTAGGATTTTAAATAGCTCAGCTGGAATACTGTCATCTCCGCTAGCTTTGTTGTTAGTAATGCTTCCTAAGGCCCACTTGTCTTCACTGTCTAGGATGTCTGGCTCAAGTTCAGTGACTGCACTATCATGGCTCTCAGGGACATTCAGATCTTTCCTGTATAGTTCTTCTATGTATTGTTTCCACCTCTTCTTAATCTCATCTGCTTCTGTTAGGTCCCTGCCTTCTTTGTTCTTTATCATGCCCGTCTTTGCACAAAACGTTCCCTTGAGATCTCCGATTTTCTTGACGAGATCTCTAGTCTTTCCCATTCTACTGTTTTCCTCGATTTCTTTGCATTGTTCATTTAAGAAGGCCTTCTTGTCTCTCCTTGCTATTCTCTGGAACTCTGCATTCAGTTGGATATATCTTCCCCTTTCTCCCTTGCTTTTCACTTCCCTTCTTTCCTCAGCTACTTGTAAAGCCTCATCAGACAGCCACTTGGCTTTCTTGCATTTCTTTTTCTTTGGGATGGATTTCGTTGCTGCCTCCTGAACAATGTTACGGACCTCTGTACATAGTTCCTCAGGCACTCTATCAGGTCTAATCCCTTAAATCTATTTGTCACTTCCACTGTATATTCATAAGGGATATGATTTAGGTCACACCTGAATGGTTTAGTGGTTTTCCCTACATTCTTCAATTTAAGCTGAAATTTTGCAAGAAGCAGCTCATGATCTGAGCCATAGTCAGCTCCAGATCTTGTTTTTAGTGACTGTATAGAGCTTCTCCATCTTTGGCTGTAAAATACATAATCAATCTGATTTCGATATTGACCATCTGGTGATGTCCATGTGTAGAGTCGCCTCTTGTGCTGTTGGAAAAGAGTGTTTGCTATGATCAGCTTGTTCTCTTGGCAAAACTCTATTAGCCTTGGTCCTGCAGTGATCCATGAAGGGGAGAATGGAATAGCCTGCAATTAATAATGGCCTCCTGGAATCCTGGCTTGGATCAAGGAATGGAGTCATCATTTCCAAGGATCTTGATCCGTGCTCTTCAAAAACCCCAAACCAACAACTTAATCTCATTCATATAAATGGTTCTACTTGGAAGCTAGTGGTTTTCATATTTTATCCTAACAGCCCATTCCACAAATCACTTAATCATCGGTGACTTGGATTTAAGCCAATGTAGTCATGACTTCCAGTGAATCCCTCCCTTGAGTGGATGAGAGTGCAGAGTCTTTGAACTGCTCCCAGCTCTCGTAGTTTCTGGGAACTTGGCTTGAAATATTTCCTATTACTTGGTCAGGCGCCAATATATTTTCCAGGGAAGGAAAATGTTGGTGTTCTTTAGTATTTTTATTCGTCAGGGCCGTTAGAAACTAGAAGTGTCCTGCATAGTTGCCAGGATCTATAATACGGTAAATATCTCCCAACTATTTTGGCCCACTTTCTCAGAATTTTAGTCCCACAAACTAGGTCAACGCATGAAAGGTGTTTTTGAGTGGCCTGATTTTGAATGATGAATCAAGGAAGCAAGGCACACTTTAGAACTAGTGATGGGTGTCATTGCAATGGTGCAAAATAGCTTGTGCTGATGTAGCATCATGTAGAATTATGTGCAAGTAATCCAGTGGATCAAATCCATGCTGCTGTGTTCCTTTATGCTTTAAAACACCATGTTGATATCCCATGAATGCTTGTAAGAGAGACTTTAGCAAGGGCCGTTGAAGTGTGAGGTATACATTTTAGAAATAAATTAAAAAATGGGATTTTATTTCTGTTTTATTAAGGTTTTCTCACATGCAGGGCTGCACCGATTTAGTGCGCAAACCTATAGCCACTGGGAAGGCATGCCAAGGGCCATAGGTTATTGTGGGCCTCTGTCTCTGCAAGCAGAGAGGAAGTCTGTTATATGGAGGAGGAGATCCGATGTCAGGAGCTTCCATGTTTGGATGGCAGAAAGCTCTGGTGCCATTACTCCCCCACTGTTGGGGTTCTTACGGCAGTAGGAGCTGAAAGGGAATATGCTGGGGGAGGTTTGGGGGGGACCTTGCATCTGCTGGATCTAAAGCCAACCCACTCCCCAGATATGCCTGCGACAAGTTGGAAAACCTACAACAGCCCTCGTGCAGTTCTTTCCCCTCTCAATGGAAGCAATCAGAGGGGAAACAAAAAGAAAAGTTGCCCATAGCCAATAAAAAGGCAAATAAGTTTTTAAAAAGCCCCCCGCCTCACTTACTGCCCTGGCTTACACAAGCCTGACAGGACTTTGGATGCGGCCGTTCTTTTGCCAAGGATTTTCCCACCCCTGTAGGTTTGCTTTACCCGCTGTCATTTTGCTGTCTGAGGGCCCAACTGAAGTCATAGATCATAGAATCACAGGGTTGGAAGGGGCCTACAGGACCACGAGTCCAACCCCCTGCTCCATGCAGGAAGCCTGATTCCCAGGCAGTCTCCCATCCAAGTACTAACCAGGGCTAACCCTGCTTAGCTTCCAAGATCAGAAGAGCTCAAGCGCATCCAGCCCTTTGTCCCATCAGCTTATCTGTAATCGGATCCCCCATTGTTTAAAAAAGTTTAATAGCAGCTGCGGTGTATGTGTACAAATCTGACTGGGACCGTAGTGGTGGGGGAATAAAAAGGTTCTATATATTATTCTTATTCTTATTCCTGTTATTTCACTTGAAATAACAGCTTCTGTTTAAAAATTGAGGTACACCACAGGCTTACAATCTAAGAACCCTCCTCCCTCAAAGCTGCTATTTGCCCTTGCAGCAAGCTCAGAGGTAGGAAAGCAATCCAGTCCTACAGCACCATAGTCCCAATTGGATTCCCCCCACGACTTGCAAATTGCCAAAAAAAGAGGACACGCATCACCCCCCAAAGGACACCTGTTTGCAAATAATTTGCATATGCTAACTTATATGTGTAGATGCAAATTTAGAAATAGCTATTATAATTTAAATAGAAATATGGTACACTCATCATAGTGTGGAAGGCAATGGGCTGGTTCGCACGGTCAAACACGCCTCTGAGCCAGGTGCCATTTCCTTAACTGCTTGGGCATGGCGTGTCATGTGTTCTGAACCTGGGCAGCATGGCTTGTCTTGAGGGGGGGGGGAAACCTCCAAATAATCCTACAGCAGCCCGTGGGGTATTTGAGGGTTGATTCTCCCCCAAACCATGCGGCCCAGATTCAGACAACACATCAAGCTGCAGCCTGCACCCAGGTGGGTAATTAGAGAAACAGCACCCAGCACATGCTGGGAATGAAAACAAGCCACCGTGGCTTGTTACGATTGTGTGAACTGGGTCACTGGCCCTGTTCACACATAACATGAAGCCACAATGGTTAGGGAATTTCCGCTTACCACTATGGCTTTGGGTGTCTCGTAGGGGGAGAAAACCACTTTCCTCATGGTTAGTAAGCCACCCCGACTAACCACCCCCCTGCAACAGAGCTAAGGGCCCCTGGGGTGGCTTGCTGTGTTGTCTGGCGGGCTTCCCAACGGTTGGAACGGCCTCCAGAGGACTTCTGGGCCGTGAACATAGAGTCCACCGCTTACTTCCGGCAATGCTCCAGCCTCTACAGACTTTTTCTATGGTTACTAGAGCATCAGAATGCTGGAGTGGCTGGCCTGAGGACCGCTGGGATCACCCGCGGCAGTGGGAGGATGGTTAAGGGAACTACGGAGGGGGGTGGTTTCCAGTCTTGTGACTGGCGCACACGTCATGGTTGCGCTACCCCCCCACTGTAGTTTCCCTAACCACCACCACCATCACCCGTGCGTGTCTGAGCAGGCCCACGGTGTGCCTTGCTTGGTCTGCTGACCAGGTGCTAACTCTGGCTGGGCAAAGTCAAGGCCCGGATCGTCCTTCTGACATTTCTTTCTCTTTATATGGGACTTCGGGGCGGTCTAGGCGCTTTGTAAACGAAACGAATAAAACTGTCTCTGTGCCTGCACTGGATCTGATGCTTTTATGTGGTATAATTTCTTTGCTTTGGTCTTTGTCATCAGATGGAGGATGGCGTTGCCCAGCTTCATTTTAACAGCAAATGGGCTGCCAGTGAAATAGGCTATCATGATCTCCAAGAGCTCAATGGCGCAAGACTTTACATTGTCGCTTCAGTGCTGGAAATGAGCGGTAATTCTCTCCGCCTCTCCCTCACACACAACCTGTTTAAAAGCACTTATGGATTCCCAAATAACGGTCAGGTACTCCTTCTTCCTCAGCCTTGGCAAGACTAAACCCTGGCAGCGATAGGGAGGTGAAGCAGCAGGCCTGAATGAGGGAAGGTGGTTGTAACGTTTCCAGGAAGCTGAAATGTAAAAAATAAAAAATCAGGCTGTGGGCAAACTGGGAGGGTGGGTGGCCTGGCAGAACAAGCTAAGGATCAGGCAGGTGGCATCATGTTTAGTAGTCCTCCCCCTTCGCAATCAACAAAACAGAGACTTGTAGTTCAAGCTGTCACGGCTTCATTATGCTAAAGGCAAGCCTTTCCACAATGCACATTCAAGGAAGCTCTCAAACTGCCCCAGGCTGTAAACGATTATTCTAAGATCTGTATTAGGGAAGACAATCCACAGGGTAGTGAAGTTGCTGACAGTTTGCTTGTGGTCAGACTTTCCTCCCAGTGACGCCCCTCCTGTAGGGCGGCTCATTTCTACGTTGGCTTCTAAGAGTGGTTATCCTTGTGGAGTGTCATAGCCCCGTCCCAAACCCTGCCCGCTTCGACTTGCGATGGGCTCTGGCATCTCACGTCGTGCCCCTCTTCCTCCTCCTGGGAAACTTGGGTTCTCTTGGTGGAGGGGAGAGGCAGCAACTCAGCCTGGGCTGAGCACCTGCTTTTCCTGCAGAAGTTCCCAGGTTCGATCCCCAGCATCTCCAGGTAGGGCCGGAAAAACGAAAAACTCCTTCCTGAAACCCCGAAGAGTCCCTGCCAAGTTCACATTTCACCGTAAGGAATGCCTTCTCTCCTAGCAAGCTGCCTGTGCTGTTAGGTCATTTGCCAAGGTCCTTCTCTGAATGCCCCCACCCACCTGAAATTAAACAGGTGGCAATGAGAGAAAGAGCCTTTTCAGTGGTGGTGCCTCAGCTACGGAACACCCTCCCCAAGGAGGCCCGCCTGACATCCACATTACTTACTTTTAGTCACCGGGGGAAAAGCCTTTTCTGTTCACCCAGGCTTTTTACCTTGCCAGATGTAAGTTCTCTGCCATGATGGCTGGGAATTATGAGAGTTGTAGTCTGACACATCTGGAGGGCACCAGATTGGGGAAGGCACTGACGGTGCAGGAGGAAACACACCAAAGACTGGCTGCTGGAGGCTCAGATTCAAGATGACCTTCCTCCCACCCAGTGATCGAGGCAGACTCCTTCCGTGGGGGCCCTTGGAGCCTCTGTCCAAGGAGTTTGGGAGCTGAGACATGAAGCCATTTTG
Source organism: Heloderma suspectum (assembly GCF_057233095.1). NCBI lineage: Eukaryota > Metazoa > Chordata > Lepidosauria > Squamata > Helodermatidae > Heloderma > Heloderma suspectum. Next base: position 7,300,216 of record NC_139471.1, on the reverse strand, counting down.
TGAAAGCTCTTCTCACAAGAAACCCTTTGATTTTGTCAGGTGGCCACAGCGAAGAGAGCGAATTGTCAACCATCTTGTACGTCGTGACTCCTTACAAACTGAACTTGGTCGCCACTCCTCTCTTTGTGAAGCCTGGACTTCCCTATTTTATTAAGGTTGGTTGACGTAACCAAGGCAAATGCAGACTCGGTGATATTGGTGTAGAATAATTGTAATCATGCTAATAATAATAATGACGAAGTTACCAGCTCCCCACTTCTCCAAGCAATGGGAGGGCAGGGGCGGGGGCGGAGGGAGCACTGCTTACCGGAACTGGGTTTCCTTGGGAAGAAAGAAATGACTGGATACTTAAAGTATTCCTGTAATATCGTGTTTATTTATGGATATACCTCTTGAGCACAGGTGGAGACACAGCTTAACTCCTACAAACAGCCAATTCTGCGGCTGCGCGTGTCATTGTTTGTTCTGCTTCAACCACCTCCGTGCTTTTGCTGCTTTTTTTCTTTTTTGTGACCTGTGATCTAAGCAGATACAAGAAACGTTGTAAGGAACTAATAATTACTTGGCATGAACCTATTGTGTTGCCCTCTGCTACTTGGTTTGAACTTAATGTGTTGCCCTCAGGGGGCAATTTTGGGGCCCTCCAAGGAGTTGGGGCAAGGAGTGGGCCCCTGGGGGTGATGTCTCTCTCCACCCCCCACCCCCAGACCCTCTTACTGGAGCAGAGGAGAAACAGAAATAGGAAGTCTTGGAGAAAGCTCTGGTGGGGGCAGGCGGAGTGCCGGGACAGTGTCCAGGGCTTTCCGTCCTTCCTTTTCGCCCCCTTCCCCTTGGGAATGGCCTTGGAGGCGCCTGGTGCTGCAAAGCCATGCCTGTGCTTAACCTCTTCTGAACTCAGATCCCTATCTTGGAATCATGAACTTGGCAATATAAAATGAGGAGAAGAAGGGTTTGCGTTGCTGCTGCATGTTGCTGTCTGGCCGAGAAGGCTGTGATGGAAGGGGCGGGGTTCGAGCTGATGACCAGTCCCCCGCCCCAGAAAGCACTCAGATGGTGCAAATACCGATCATTCTTCCTCTCCTGTTTTGTGCCAGTGTTTCCCCGGGTTGCCTCTCCTTTGGCAGCCTTCTCCTCGTCCCCCGGCTGCTGTTTCTTCCTGGATTAGTCACTAGGGTAGCCACTGACATATTGCCAGAGAAAGAGGCAATGCATCACCCAGAGAAAGAGGACAAAGGTCTGCATGAAATGGGCATGCGCTAATTCATAGCACTAGATGCAAATTTAGAAAGAATGACTGCAATTTTAATTGAAATACAATGTAGGGAAGATTGTGACTGGGTGAGCTGTGTGCCTGCAGCTCAGTCAGCTGCCGAGGTGGTGCTAACTGTGGATAGAAACTCCCCGGCCCCGGGTTCTTCCTTCTTAGGCACCTTTATCTTTAAACTGGACTTGGACCGGACAGCCCTTCAAACAGAGGATGTTTTCAACTAAAGCACTGTCCTCTGAAAGCTTTACAAATAGAGGACTGCCCTCTGTAAAGTGGGACACATGGCCACCCTGTTAGCCACATGGGTTTATTTTATATATTTTATATTTAAATTTATATCCCACCCTTCTGGTGGCTACATGCCATTTAGGGTGGCTCACAACAATTAAAACCAACCATAGGTATTTTTAAAAAGTTAAAACCATAGGTATTTTTAAAATATAGGTATTTTTAAATACATAGGTATTTTTAAAATACCAACCATAGGTATTTTTAAAAAGTTAAAAAAAACGATGGAATAAAAACAGAGATGAGTGCCGGAGATAAAAACAGAGGCATCCGATAAAAACTTGTCTATCTGATAAAAGAAATGCCTGCCTAAACGAGAAGGTTTTTTACCCCATGGTGAATCCAGTGGAGGCTGGTGGCTCTGAACCCAGTGGGGTGGTAAATCTCCTCCAGGTTTCAGTCAGCTTCGCACCTTAGATAGCTCCTTTAGAGTTCTGACTGATTCTGACTGGAACCCGGAGTGAGTTCACTGCCCCACTGACATCAGAGCCCCCAGCCTTCACTGGGTGAAACGCCATAAAAGAGGGGATTGATCCCCCTCAGTCATGAATCACACAGTGAATGGAATGACATAATAGTGTCACACGGCCAATCTGATTTGGCTGTGGGATAACCTCACTGTCCGCAAATGAGGGCAACTGAAAGCAAAGGCAATGTAAATAAGTAAACAAACTTTTTCACTCAGAGTGCCAAAAAATTACCAAAGAGTGGAGGGTTTTCTTTGTCAGTTTTCCTGACATGGCTGATAATCATAGAATCATAGAATGGTAGGGTTGGAAGGGGCCTACAAGACCATCGAGTCTAACCCCCTTTAATGTTCTCAAAGCATGTGGGGTAGTTTTGGATCAGTTTTAGAAATCAGTGTAAGCAAAACTGTAAACCACTTGGGAATACGTACCCAGCCCTACTGTGTTCATGACAACCATCAGTTGCCTCTAGCTCCTGATAATAAAGAATGCAGATATTTCGTACTAGTATGGTAGTTTAAAGGATAGTAATATGACAATAAGCTGAATTATTTTTGTACAAACAGGTGCAGGTGAAAGACACAGTGGATGCGCCTGTTGGAAATCTACCAGTAGCATTCACTGCTGCTGCCTTAAACGAGGAACTACAGAAGACCACGTTAGTTGAAGAAGGCTCAGAATCCGGGATAAGACAAACAAGCCAATTTGATGGAATGACTTTATTTGTGGTTAATATTCCTATTGGCACCAAAATACTGGAGTTTCGGGTGAGTTAAATTCCTTGGTGTTTCAGTTCTTGTACAGTGTGTACTTTGAGATTTGTATACTTTGGCCAGTGTGCAATGCAGTTGGGAAAGGTGTTTTTTTTTAAACACTTGGACTAGTGAACTTAAAAGCTGTTTCTTTAAAAAATTTTTTTAGAAAAAACAGAAAAAATACTATTAGAAAGTATGCTGGCTGCAAAAGAAGTTACTCTATGCTTTGTTTAAACTCGCTTTTCCCAACCTGGGGTCCTTCAGATGTGTTGGACTACCAGTATCATCATCCCCAGAATGATGCCAGCAGGGTTAGGGGTGATGGGAGTTGTGGTCCAACACATCTGGACACTGCTGGCTTGGGGAAGACAGGCTTAAACCATATTTTGGAACTTTGCAGCAAGAGGCATGGGAAAAACAGGGTGTGCATCATGTTAGGACTAGAGCTACAATCTTTAATGGGTGGGGAAAGCAATCCTGTGGCCCCTAGACAGCGTCTGGGGGCCACAGGATAGTTCGGATTCCTGGATCCGAGGTTGGAGACAGCGCTCCAGCCTCCGACCCAGGAGTCTGAGCTCCCCGTCCCCTCCTCCTCCTCCTCCTCACAGCTGGCACGGAATGAACTGTGTGGGCTACCTCTCCGACCTCGGAGAGGAGGGAAAGGGGGCGGTTCTGTGGGCGGGGAAGGGAGGGGACCAGGGAGGCTGGCTTACAAGGCATTCTCCAGCCTCCCCAGCCTCCCTCCCTCTCACTCCCCAGAGCCCCAGCAAGACAGGCGAAAATGCCCATCGAGCGAAAATGCAGAGCGAGAGGAGCGTGGAGGCAAAGATCGTCTCTGCGCTCCTCCCACTCTGCACAGGATGCCTGTCAGCCTTCCAGTTCACACCCTGGATAGCTCCTTTAGAGTTCTGACTGGTTCTGACTGAAACCCAGAGTGGATTCAGCTCCCCACTGACATCGGAGCCCCCAGCTTCCACCGCCTGCCACTGAGCTACCATCCTGTCCCTCAGCCCATGAACTTGCCAAAAACGTTCCTTTTGGAACTTTCGGCACAACGCTGCTTTCTAGCCAGATATGCACTGGTGTTCCAATTCCTCACGCCGATTTGTACTTTTTCATGACTATTCTTGCTTTGGGTTTCATTTTGTATGCCCTCATTTTTAGATAACAACCGCAGATACCAGGTTACCAGAAGAAAACCAGGCCAGTGAACTTTATGAGGCAAAATCATATGTTTCTCGCAGTGGAAGCTATCTGTATATTGACTGGGCGTCAAACCACAAAACGCTACTTGTGGGAGAAACTGTGCACATCAACGTATACCCGCTAAGCCACTACATCGATAAAATACATCACTACAGCTATTTGGTATGTACTGGAAATGCATAATATTTCTGTCTCCACCTTCCAGGTTTCCCCCTCCCTTTAGGAGCGGTGAAGTGGTGACCTCAGCCAGTAGATTTTGGTTGACACTAAAGAGCAGCAAAATAACAAATATCTAAATGTGTATTTTATTCTGGCTTGCTTAGATGGCACATACACTAAAATAAATAAATACATGTCAATAATACAGAGAAGATTAATAGCCTCCCGCCCCCCCCCCAAAGATGACACATAATTTGTGAAGTGTTCCGTTTAAAAACCATTGTATTCTATTTCTGCTGCAAAAGGTGAGGGCGTCGTACGGATTTGGCACAATTAGGTTTGTTCCCCGAATTCCCCTCATCCAAATTTATTTCCTGATTTTGGACTCCTGAATGTAAAGGTCTTGTTTCCAAAGTGAAGGCAATGTATTAGGGTTTCTCCTCCCTGGTTCTGTTCTGACAGCCCCAGACTTTGTGCTCCCCTGCCCTTCTCCCCTTGCATGCTCTGACTTCTTCCCTAATTTCATGATGAAATTAGTCAGGAATGAATCTGAGCGTGTGGAGATGTCTGGCAGGGCAGCTCAGATTCAGCATCAGAATGGGAACAGCAAGAACAGAGGGAGGCACCTCTGGGGAGGATGTGTGTCCATGAAAGTCTTGGCTTGGGGCATGCAGGTTCACAGTTGTCCACCTCAGGGCCAGTATCCAGAGCTAAGAATCCAGGTTCAGAACTTGATCCTGTTCTTTAGCTGGCTGGCAGTGTGGCGGCCACAGACTCAGTTTGCTCCTCTTCCTTCATCTCCGAGCTTTGGCTGTCACTTGGGGCAACCATGGCTTGGGTGTCATGAGTGATCTGAGCCAATGGGTTGAGCCATAAGAAATAATCCAATTGTATTGTGTGTTGGGCTATAATGCCGTTTTTCTTTGGTCCTCTGATGAACCACATCCGATTAGTTTTTAACCAAATTCCTTTCCTTCTTTTGTTTAGATCTTATCCAAAGGAAAAATAATAAGCTATGGGACTCAGGGGAGGATAAAAGACACCAATTATCAAGGTCTACAGTTTCAACTAACTAAGGAAATGGTTCCTTCAGCCCGCGTTCTTGTCTACTACATAGTCACAGGAGAGGGAGCTGCAGAGCTGGTTGCTGATTCAGTCTGGTTAAATATAGAACAGAAATGTGGGAACAGCCTTGGGGTGAGTAATACACAGTGTTCTTTATCTATTAATTTCTCTATCCATTAAAAAAGAATATGGGCACAGTGCAGAGAGTGCTTGACACATGCTTGAATCCCATTGAAATGAGTGGAATCATATTTGTTTGTAGTGAATCATATTTGTTTTTTCCCCTTCACCATTACAGGTTCAACTGTTGAGAGGAAGAAACCCTTATAAGCCAGGAGATGTCATTTCACTTTCCCTGCGAAGCCAGTTTGATTCCCTTGTTGCTTTGTCTTCTATGGACACGGCAATTTATGGAGTTACAGAAGCAAAGAAGAAGCCCATGGAAAAGGTTACGTTGAGTCCAAAAGGAAAACAAAACGTTATTGGCACGGTGTTCCATATTTACAGCATTCATAGTCAGACTAACAATAAATGTAGTATTTGAGTAACTTCATTTGGTCTGGCACATAAAACAGAATATAGGCAAAAGCCCTCACTCTTGCATCTAAGACAAATTTAGGCCTCTTCGCTTATGATGTCGTTGTTTCCTATACAGGTGTAGGAAACCTGTATGGCCGTCTCCAGGTTTGAATGGGTGGCAATGGGTAAAGTGCTGTCTCGTAGGCCCCTATGTAGGCTTACCTCAGGGGTGGGCAACTTCTGGGGGACACTGCCCTCCCCTAGAACCCACCAGGAACTGCACCCCACTGCTGCTGAATGTGCAGATGGATTTGCTGCCGCGGAGGCCAACGTTGTGTTATTTTTCCATTGAAACAAGGTGAGTGGGGTGCATTCGCCTTGTTTAAAGGCAGAATCGTGCTTCTGAGAAGCTTCTGGAAGCGCAATTCTGGTTGCTAATGGCGGGTGCACCCCACACACCTCGTTTCTATGCAAGATCACCACAATTTTGGGTGGTGCTGCAGCAGTTTTGGTGGCCGTGGTGGAGGCAGGGTCCACTAAAATGGGTTGGGGTGCAAGTGGCCCATGGGCCACGTGTTGCCCACCCCTGGCTTACCTGGAGGTTGCCAGAGTTCTCTGAACAACACCAGGTGTCTGGGGGCTTCTTCACACGGAGCTTTTATCCTGCTATTGAGATTGGTTACTCATGGAAGTATGTGGGTCCTTTGATGATGTTGTCAACCTTCAGGGCGTCTCCCGTGCTAAATGACCTTTATTCCATTTTTTTGAAGGTCGGAGATAATGAGCTTTCAAATTACAGCGCTTGAGTTCCCTCTGCGAAAAGAGGAAAACTAGCAATAACAGGAGCTAGACCACAGCGCCATCTAGCGGCTGTATAATGAAACATGTGGAAGACTCAGATAAGGGGGAAAAGAGGGGGGGGGAAAGCAGGGGAAGGAAGCACGCGTGAAGGGATTTCATCATGATCCTGCATTTAAAACAGAAGCAGAAAGCCCCGTTTTAAATGCGGGATTTTAGGCTGGTATAGAGATGCTCTGGGTCTACCCACCATTTTTAATTCCCACAATGCCATGATGCTGTGTTACTCCAGGGCACTGTGGGGAATCCGAATAATGGCTACATTCAGCCACCTGGTGCCACTCAGAGTACCAGGGCAGGATAATGTGTTCTAAGGAGGAACTCAAGTCCGGCTTCAGTAGTGGACCCTGCTGAGGCGCTGATGCTCAAAGATGCCAGATGCAGATGCCAGCCCTGGAAACCCACACGCTAGAGATCATGAGGTGAAGGCCCCAGGGCCAATCTGCTCCCCTGAGCAGGTCTTCTTGGCTCCCCGAGAACCCGACAAAACTCAATAAACCTTGTCTCTTCCCCCCTCCCCATGTGCTCACATGGGCCGTCGGCTCAGAAGGATGTGAGGGGAAACAAGAGGTCTTTGTGCCACTCCTGTCCCGATTTAGCCCCCCCCACTCCATGTTGTGCTGTCACTTGTGCTGTGAGCTACATAGCAACAGCCAACCTCATTTGTCGCTGCCATTTTTCACCAAACCCTGCAGTTCTGATCCTGTTGTAACTCACTCTCTGTGATAAACAGTATCCCATATAGCCCTGTTCAGGCGTTGTGCCTGAACAGGGTATAATGCACGTAAGAGGCAGGGGGTCGTGCCTGCAGGAGAGTAGGTTCTTTCTTCAGATCTTTCCACTGAACTCTGCAAGATCGGGAACAGGGAGGGTGGGGCTGGGGAGGGTGGGGGCGGAGCCAACCCGCCCAGGCCCCCTACACGTGTTGGTATACTCTGCTTAATAATGCCTGAAGAGGGCTTCAGGGTTTCTTGTTGTTGTTTCATAATAACGTATTAATATGAGACATATCCGACATAATCCTTAGCTTCAAATACAGTTGTATCGTCACAGCTTCCAACTTTTACAAATATGGAACAGTATGATAATGAGTAAAATGACAGCCTGCAAACATCTATGGGAAGGAAAGAATAATACAATGGAGAAATTTCAGTATACTTGGTCTTGATTTGTTCAGTTCTGGAGTAGCAGCGCGCCCAAAGATCTTCTGAGAATATGAACTCTTAAGATGTAGAATCTCAGACTCTCGACTTTATAAAAGTTGGAGGGCTTAAACGGGATGTACTGTATCTCACCTTAAAATTAGTTTTTTGCCCTGTCCTTTTTGCTTCCCGCCCCCCCATGCCCCCCCACAATAGGCTCTTCTGAAATTGGAAAATAGCGACCTTGGGTGTGGTGCCGGTGGAGGAGAAAACAACATAGATGTGTTCCGAATGGCTGGCCTCACCTTTCTGACCAACGCCAATGTTGATGACTCAAGAGAATCAGGTGCCTCTCTCTTACCTGTTACCCATGAAAGTGGGAAGGGGTGCCCGCCGAAAGGCAGCACCGCTACATTTCAGCCGTTGACTCAGAAGGAACAGGTGCCTTTCTCTCTCTTACCTTTCAACGAAAAGGATCAGTGATTGCCCCCAAAGTCTAGATCACCCCAAATCAGGGCTGTTGTGTTGGGACTTAATTTGTATATAGATCATAGGTACCATAAGGAGGCTGAGCTGAAACATCGCCAAGTCAATACTCTGGGGCAACTTTTGGGGATCGTATGGGGTAAAAAGGCCCCCTTGAAGCCTACACCCCCTTTTCACTTAAGCTAACTTTAGTTCATTTGGGGGGAGACTGCTCAACTTCGCAAACATAGCAGACCTGGAAGAAGTAAGTCTGCAGTGCAGTTCTGGAGTCGCCTGGTAGCCCAGGCAAGGCAAGGATCCTTCTCTATTATTGTTGTTGTTGTTCTTACTGTTATATTATTATTACTCCTATTATTAATTCTCTAAGCCTTTCTTTCAGTGGGTGATTGTTCTTTTTATTGTACGTTTCCTGTGAATTTATATGATTTTAGACTGCGTTTGCTCCTATATTTCTTAAAGTTACATTGTTTTATTGTGTTTTTATTGTTTTATCTTGTATTTTAGAGCCAAATGGGATATTATTTTATAGTAAAAGCAGTGTGTCTGTCTGTCTATCTCTGAAAGTAAGGGCGCAATCCTATGCATGTTTAGACAGAGAAAAGGCCTACACCTCTCAGCATTCCTCAGCCAGCAGCTAGCTGGGGAACGCTGGGAGTCCAGGCCTTTTCTCTGTCTAAACATGCATAGGATTGCGCCCTAAGCGAGTTATGAAATAGACAGGGGAAGGCTTTTCATTTCCCAGGCAGAATTACAGAGTCCTTTGTCTTGTCATTGTCACCACTTTGTTGTACTTTATTTGTTCCAATAGATGAGGCTTGCCATGCTGCCTTAAGATCATCACGGTCCGTCCTGAACAGTGAAATTGAAAACCTAGGTAGGTTTTTTTTGTTCAATTTTTTGTTCACTAGCAAAATTTTTGCCAATTTTTTGTTCACTAGCATTCATATGGGCAGAAAAAAAAGACAACCCAAGAGATCTGTGGGAAGTATATTAAGAGTTTGGGGTGTTCTTTTTACAGTGCAATCCTATACATGTCTACTCAGAAGTAATTTCCATAGAGTCCAATGTGATTTGCTCATAGGGAAGAAGTATATGATTGCTGCCTCAATAATTTATATGTAGGATATTTATTTATTCAATATAGATCCTGCTCATCCACCTATAGCAGGAATGGGGGAACCTCCATCAGCCCCAGCCAGTATGGCCAATGGACAGGGATAATGGGACTTGAAGTCCAATATCTAGAGGACCACAGGTTCCCCACCCCTGACCTACAGACATCTAGGGCTTTTCTACATGAGGCTTTTCACCCACCACTTTACCGAGGCTTCTGCTTCCAGATTCTTTGTGGGGTTAAGCTCAGCTCCTTTACACGTGCTTTTTTCCAGGGGTTTTCTTTCTCTGCTTTTCTCTAGGTTCCATTAGATAACCACTGGGTGGTGCTGTGGTATCGTGAAATTGTGCAAATACACTAGGGTTTTATGCCTCCATTCAGATTATACCAGACTTTCATTGTTAGACCCACCCACTGACCCCCGCTATAATGGTTGCAAAGCACAGACGAGGCTCTGGAGTATAATGGTGTCATGTAAAGCACTTGAAAACTACCGAGCTCACAATAAATCCCTCATGTAGAAAGGCTCCTAATTCACTTTGAACTCCTCCAGGTTTCCTATGAGTTTGTGCTGCTTGCTGGCTGGGAAGGTGTTTTTATTTTCCCAAGAATTGCCAGATTATCAACCTATCAAGCTACTTTATACTGAGCTAAACCATTTGGTCCATCTTGCTCAATATTCTCTACTCTGACGTGTAACGACAGAAGTCTTCCCCAGTTGTGCTGCCCAAGATCCTTTAACCAGAGATGCCAGATGGACACACACTGTTTGTTTTACCTTCCAGACACCATTTCCCCCAAACCCTTGAGTTTTGTTCATCATGGGTTCATCCTGCCACAACCAGTGTTCTCTGAGATGAGAAATATAGGGCTATGCGGGGTTAATGGAAGGGGGCATTCTTATGAGGCTCCAGGGCAAAGAAGCATCTGAAAACTGGTTCTGGGTTTGCGAGAAATGGCTACCAGTTGTTGGACAGGGGCATAAGTTGTTGTTAGATTATTAAAGCTAAGCAGGTCTTAGCCTGGCCAATGCAAAGATGGGAGTTTGCCTGGCAGCCCCATGTATATAGATTAGGGATGGCAGAGAATTCCGCCACGGATCACGGTGAGGCCGAATGCCAGTGCATTCGGCCCCCCAAAATCTGTGGCGGAACGGCCTGCCGCCCCCCCGCCCCCCCGCGGATCCCCCCCCCCAGGACGAGACTTACCTGGGGTGGACGAGACTTACCGGCAGCGGCTCCGGCGGCGGCAGCGGTGGCAGCCGGTCAGAAGACCAGCCGCTGCCACCGCCGCCATTTGCAGTTTTTTTTTATTTTTTTACAGAGATGTGATAGGCTACATAAGTTTTTACGTAGCCTAAAACGTCTGGGTAAAAAAAAAAGCATACGCAAATGGCGGTGGCTATGGCCGCTGCCATTTGCGTTCCTTAGTTTGGGCCGTCTTAGTCTACGTAAATATTTACGTAGACTAAGACGGCGAAAATAAGGGGAACGCAAATTCCACCCCCTCCCCCCGAATGACACACACCTTCTGCTGAAATATCTCTCTTAAGGTTCCCCTTATGACCTGGACCCCCTGAATAACTCTGTAAGGATCTCTTTCCTCCTTAAGATTCCCACCCTCCTTCTTTTAAACTTCCCCTTCCCAGTACGGTGGAGGTTAGGCTGTAAGACGTGGGGTGACTGACACTCTAGATACGGGTTTTAACCACAACAGTTTCCTGATAAATTAAAGCAAACAAATTGCAATTAAAGGTATTTACACAATAGAGCTGAGCGAACAGAAAATGAAAATGAACAGAAGTCATTAAAAGAAAATGAAAGTCGCAAAACGCAAGTTCCTTTACCCTACCTCTGCTTAGACTTCTCCAGGCTGCTTCTTCCTGCTCTCTCTTCACGCTCTGCTCTCACTGTTGCTCTTGCTGCTGCTCTTACTGACTCTCTTTTTATACTCTCCTCCCCCAAAACTGAAAGTACTGCTGTAAAGCTGAAGAAATGAAACTTGCCAGGGGAACTGAAACAGAAACTTAACCAGAGAAATGAAAGTACTTTTCTCAGGGATACCCCCTCCCAACAAAACCCCCCAGGCCTCTAAGCCTGACCATTTTCCCTTTTGCCTCTGTAGGCCTTAAACCTTCACAACCACCCTCCTACCACTATGATGTGCAGACCTGCTTTCGAGAGCAGTAACTAGTTCTGGGCTCATTAAAGGCAGCCTTGAAATAATTCTAGATAGGTCGTTCTGGGCTTGGTGTTCTGCAGCTTCATGCATTCATATGTAAGTTTAATAAGGGTGCAATCCTATGGCTGCTAGTCAGCGGCTAGATGGCCGTAGGATCAGTTGGTTCCCAGGAAACTACCTTGGAGCCCACGCTCTGAGGTTGGTTCCCAGGAAACTACCTAACCTCCACCCCCTCCGCACCACCTCATAGGCAGTGTGGATTGGCCCCCACTCTGTGCTCAGAAGAACAGCATGGAGTGGGGAAATGGGGGCATTCCTGGTAGTGGGATGGGGTGGTGATGTTGGAAGTGCTGGTATGACACTTCCCCTGTGTTGTCCGGCTGACCCTTCCTGCACTCCGAGGTCCCGTGGCTAGCCGGCCAAAATCGGCTGTCTAGCCGTGAAAGCAGGGCAGTGGGATCATGGAGGAGATGCGCTCCTCACCACTCCTCCCACCCTGCAGTGGATAGGCGATTGCCCCCTGGGTCAGAGCCGACCATCGATCCGCATAGGATTGCTCTCTAAATTGCCAGTAAGAGCTTCATAGCGAGCATAGTGCAGGGCTGGACTAGTCTCTTTCTGCTATTTACTTGCCTCTCCAGTGAGCCAGGACCTTAAAGCATGAAATGTTTTCCTGCCCACCTATCTAAAATAATGAAAGTTCTGGCTTTCCCCTGTCTGCTTTGTCATCCCGCTAAGGACACAATTTCCCTTCCTGGCTAATTCAACTATATCTAATGGGATGACTACTGCTGGCTCCAGCAGTCGACATGGTCAGGCGCCTGCTGAGGTCCACAACCCTGCAGGGACCCATGGCCACTTCCTAGAACTTCCAGGTGGTCCTCCCCCCGCCCCCACCTTGCTGTTGCTACTGTTCACTTGCCCCTCTCTGAGCATGCAAGCAGTGACAAGAGCGAGGGAATGGAGCAGCATCTTCCACTCAGCCTAAATTCTCCTTCTGGGCAAGGGCAAGAAAATGGGCAGCAGTAGCAGTGGTGGGTAGGAGGTGAGCCCACTCAGCAAAGGGGTCCCACCGAGGGTTTCTCCCCAAAACATGGTGCTGGTACTGATGGCTATTGCGCCCCAAGAAAAAGATAGTGAAAGTTCTTCCTGCCATTTCAGCATCCCAGTTTAAACACCCAGAAGTTCAGAAGTGCTGTAGGTCCGGAGCAGAGGCATATCCCATCATGGAGTCCTGCGCTCAGAGGCTCAAGCGCGTGAGGAGTGGCGAAAGGTGCAGACGGGCCTTTGAGAAGTGTTGTAACTTTGCAACCAAACTGCGCCAGAATGAGACACACAAAATTTTAATGCTGGCGAGACAAGGTAAGTTTACAGATGGCACTGGTTGGAATGTGTCGCTGTGTTGGGCGGGCAGCCACAATGCGGACCTCGGCCTAATTTCAAAATCCCTCTGCAAGCAAACAGTTCGCTCTGGCAAGAGCAATCGGTCCCTCTCTTGATAGCCTGCTGGGTGGCGAGGAACAGAAAAAGGAGAGGCAGAGAGAGAGAGGGAGACGGGGACAGCCCACTGACTTTTGGTTCTGACCCTGCTCACTGCTGGCTTTCGACTCGCCCGCTGCTGGGGGGGGGCGGGGGGGGAGGTTCTTTACCCTCAATGTAGGATTTTAGATGGATGTAAAGAACAACTGATTTCACTCTGCCCGCTGATTCATTGCACTTGGAAATATGGACTGGAGCATTCAAAGGACTTTGGGGCTGATGGCATTCTTGCCAGCTGTGCTCACTGTCCTGCGAGCAGGCAAAATATTTAAAAGTGCTGTAGGAGGATCTGTTTGGGGAGGTGGGCAGGGTGAATCAGCACAGGTGCTGCCTGCCAGCCACACGGTTCGGGGGCCGATCCCCACACAGAGCAGCAGGCTGATGTGCCGTTGCTCTCATGTCCGGTTTGTGGGCTTCCCATTGGGGTATTGGGTTGGCCACTGTGGGAACAGAATGCTCCATCAGGGCTCTTCTTCCAGTATTTTATTTCTGTAGTATTGTACTTGAAGTTTGAATTCTTACGCCTGTACAACATCCTAGAATCCATTTTGGATGAAAAGCCATCTTTGGGTTCCTGGGTCTAGCCCCAGTAGCTCTGGATTGGTCGACATGCCTAATCTCTTGGAATTGCTTCATAACTTCTTTTTCAGCTTTTGCTGTCCTGTTGGATTTGGATCCAGAGGTCCGAAGCTATTTTCCTGAAAGTTGGCTTTGGGAGGTCCACCCAGTTCCTAGGTACAGCACTCTATACAAGACTCTATAATGTTGATTTCAAATGTGGCCTAGAATCTAATTTTCTCTCTTTATTGAACTGAGATATCCACTGAGGACATCCTCACACAGTGGCCCTGTTCACATGTAACACTAAGCCATGATGGTTAGGGAGTTCGCAGTAACCATGGTAGCTTAGTGTGTCGTGTGGGGGGAGTAGGGATGTTGGAGAATTTCGCTACGGATTCCAGGGCGGCCGAATGCCAGCGCATTCGGCCCCCCAGAATCCATGGCGGAATGAAGCCACCCGCCCCACCACCCCACAAAATGGGCCCAGAACGGAGCCTACCTTTGTCGGCCGTTCCGGTGCTCCTCGAATGGCGGCCGCGTCTGCGGCCACCATTCGTCTCTTTCGAATGGCCGTGATAGTCTATGTAAGTATTTACATAGCCTATCACGGCTAACGCAGGGACGCCATTTGCGTCCCCCTGGAGGCCATGATAGGCTACGTAAATATATACGTAGCCTATCACGGCAATAGGAAAGGAAAGGTTCCTCCTGTGCAAGCACCTGGTCATTGCTGACCCCTAGAGGGATGCCGCTTACGCTGGCGTTTTCATGGCAGACTATAGCGGGGTGGTTTGCCATTTGCATCCCTGTTTTTAGCCGTGATAGGCTATGTATATATTTACGTAGCTTATCATGGCAAAAGACAGGGGCACAAATGGCTATGGCGGCTGCCATTTGCGTCCTTGCGCAGCCCAGCAGCCGGATGTCCGGCTGCGGGTGGCCCCGGCCAGCAGCTCCACGGAGTCGCCACAGAGCGCAGCCGGCTGGGGAGGATTCCGGGGGGAGGGACGGAGTGCCTCCCCCCCACCGTGGATTGCCTGGTGCGGAGCCAGGTAAGAGTTTCATACATCCCTAGGGGGGAGAAAAACCCACTAACCATGGTTCTGGAACCACCCCGGCTAACCACCCCCCTGCAGCAGGGCTAAGCCCCCCCCCCCGGGGCAACTTACTGTTATGTGTGGCAGGCTCTCTGGTGGTCAAAATGGGCTCTGGGTAGTTTCTAGGCCATGACCATAGAGATGGTGGTCTACAGTGTCCTGCATTCTGGTGATGCTTTAACCAGCGTGGACTTTCTCTATGGTCACTGTTGCATAGCGATGGATGGAGTGGGTGGTGCGCATGTTTTCGCGGTGCAAGGGCCGCTGGGATCACCAGTGGCAATGGTGGGAGGATAGTTACCGTAACTACGGAAAGGGGTGGTTACAGGAACCATGCAGCGCTGCGTGATTCCTGGTCGTGTGACAGGCAAGTGCATTGTGGTTTCACTAACTCGCCCCCCCTCCGTAGTTACCCTAACTACCCTCCTGCCATGTGCATCTGAACAGGGCCAACGGATAATGACGAAACCCTGGAGAGCTTCTGACAACTAATGTAGACAATACTGAGTTAGATGACTCTGACTCTGAGTTAGATGACTCTGACTCTGTAGTCATACAACACATGATTTGCATGCCAAAGGTCCGAAGTTCAATCCTTCGCATCTCCAGGCAGGGCTAGAAAGACCCCTGCCTGTAGCCCTGGAGAGTCTCTGCCAGTCAGCATAGACACTACTGAACTAGATCGACCAATGGTCTGGCTCTGTATAAGACAGCATCCTGTGTTCCTAATTCAGGGAATTTGCTGCCATAAGTTGTGGTGAAGTCCACTCTTCTGTGGCGGCACCTCAGCTCTGGAATGCTCTTCCAGGTGATGACAGATTCTCATAAGCCATTCTGAAAAAGGAAGTGGTGCATGAAGTCATCTCAGTTAGGCTGTCTCCTTCCTATTTATTATCTAGGATTGGGAGACAGGCAAATTTATTTGTGGACTTCCCTGCCCCAAGAGGTTTTGTCTCCCCCCACCCATCTGTGTTCCTACATCAACTGGATTCATTTCTTTTAAAATAAGCTTTTGAATGTTCTTGTTTGAGTTAACTTATTTATTGTTCGCTTTACCTGTGATTTTTGCTCTAGATGAGGGATAGAACCTTTTTCAGTCCAAGGGCCAAATTCTAATCTGGGACAGGTCTCAGGGGCCACATTCTCTCTGTGGGCGGGGCCAAAGGCAGAGTGGGCAGGGCCAAAATGTGATTTTTAAAGCTCAATCCTAAGCATGTTCAGAGAGAAAAAAGTCCTGCAACTCCCACCATTCCCCAGCCAGCATGCTGGGAGTTGTAGGACTTTTTCTCTCTAAACATGCATAGGATTTCACCCTTACTGATTTTAAGAAATAAGCAGGACAAAAATCTGCATGCCTGCTGAGAATCATGAGCAACATACATAGTCACAGGTAAGCAGGACAAGCCTCAGAAGTAAGCAGGACTGAATGACTCAGCGGCTTCTTCCCCAGGAGAGCAAGGGAGACTTTTCCAATGCTCAGCAAGGAAAAGCTCTTATCTCTGATTAGCTGCTGATCAGAGATAAGATCTTTTCCCTGCTGGGAGAGTGGTCAAGGCCCGGGGAAGAAGCTGGCAGGAAACCTCTGTGGGCTGTATCTGTTTCATGGCTCAGAGGTTCCTCATGCCTCCTCTAGATACTGCTTCTGGTAATGTTGTTTAATGATGCTCATTATTTTTATTTTTGCATCTGTTCTCATTCTCTCTCTCTCAGCATAGAATCACAATTTCAATAAAGTCAATTAAAAGTGAGGAGAAAATGATAAGCTAAGAACAGGCAACCAAAACAGGTCTGAGAGAGATAACATTTAATTTTTTTTGCCACCTGCTCTGTAATAATGATGTTGGTTCCCTTGAGAAAAATACTCAAGAGGATATTTAACCATCAACCTGGAAACAATCTCATATGAAGATAGGGATAGGAGAGAAATTCATTTGGTTTGCATTTTAATACGAACCAAATTAATTCACACTCCCTAGTCTGATACATGATCTGGAATGCAATTATCCTTTGGGTCGTTGCACTTCTTTGAATTTTGCAGTGCAATTCAATCCAAAACTGCTTACAGAAATTAGTATATTAGAGGGCAATAGCTTGCAAAATGGCATATATTCGGGGCAGCTGCTTGCAAAAATGCCCATATTAGGGGAATATATTTTCATGTGTATGAAAATGTGAGTGTGTCATGCCTGGCCCAGGCCAGGATAACTCTTTGGACAAATACCCGGGCATTACAGAGCCTAAAGACCTTGTGGAACCCCCTGACCTTAATGAAACCCCAGGCAGCTCTGGCATTGGTGGGGAAACTACATTGGGCCCTTCAACAGCTATGGACTCTAAGGAACTCTCAGACAGGACCCCTGAGGACTGCACCTCACCTGTGGGGTCAGAGAAGGAGCCCAAGCATCCACCCAGACCTAGACCATGGCGGCTCCAGAAGGTGGAGGCACAGGGCGCCGCTTGGAGGCGAAATACACCCCTCAAGACCCGTGCAACTAGACTCCTCAAGAGTAAAAGTCTACCCTAGGGTCAAGGTCTACTCCAGAGTCAAGATCTCCTCAGAAGTAGGAAGACTTTAAAGCCAGCATTATCAGATTGCAGCTGTACCTGGGCATGGGCTGGGAGACTTGACTATATAAACTCTCAGCTGTGGCCTGATAGTTGCTGGAACAGCACCTTTATTTCAGTCCCCAGTACCTTGAAACCTTGCTTCCTTGAACCTGGGACCTCCTGCATGCAAAGGACATGGTCTGTCACACTGAGCTGTAGCCCCTACTATTTGATCCAGTTCTTTCTGAGGCTCAGTTTAAATGTTACCTTCAGCAGACTGGTTGTCTCCTTCCTCCTCATTGCTCCCATTGCATTCTGGATAAGAGTATTTCTCCACTCATTGAATAGGGTGGATTGCATGGTTATGGGGCCACCCTTCCATATGTCCCCTGATGGTGTACATCACCCAGTCCACCCTGACTGCATGATGGAGGAAATCAAAAGTGATGTGAGAGTAATCATGGGGGAAGAAGCAGCCACAGTACTGAAAGTGATGTCTAAACCAGCTCTCTGTTTACTGAAATCCTTATGTCAAAACTTTGTGCTGAAAACCCACTAGCGAAACTAGTAAATCAACTGCTCCATATTTTGAAACTTTGTGCTGAAAACCACTAGTGAAACTAGTAAATCAACTGTTACATATTTTTTTGTTTTAAATTAATACAGGCTTAAGACTCTTCCTGTGACCCTGCCTGATTCTCTCACCACCTGGGAAATACAAGGTGTTAGCATTTCAGATGAAGGTATGTAAAAACATCTTAATCCATATAATTGTTTTAGTTTGCAAATGGAACTCTACATGGAAACTGAGACAACTGGAGTTTAACCATATGATCTCAGGCTAGGGCAGCTCGCAGTCCAAGGGCTCATCTACGCTGGGCTTTTACTCCAGCTCTGCTCTGCCCCCAAGCTGAACGAGTCAGATGATATATGTCCCTCCCCGTAGCTAATGCGGCATTTCTTGCCCTAAATCCGTTTCTTTAAAAAACGCTATTTGTGGTGGGTTTTCCAGTCACAGTAGCTTGTGTACAGTTTGGGAGTCCATCTGATCTCAGCTGGCTTCAGCACGGGTTGGTGGAAGCAGTGCTGATTTGTGGAAGGGAAGCGTCCGTCTTGAATTTCCCCAGCATCCCTATGTCAGTTTACATTTTCTCTTTAAAATGTGTACTGAAATGTGTATTGAAGTGCATTTTTAAAAAATAAGTGAAGACCTTTTTATTTTCCCAGCATTTTAGCATCCTAGTCTTTTAGCTCTGCTGTTTTAAATCTGTCCTTTACATTTCTGCATTTCTGCTAGGTTTTATTCTGGTTGTACTTTTATATTGTGGTTTTAAGTGTTCATATTTTATATTGTTTTATGCTATACCTTGTGGCTTTACTTTTTCTGAACTGCCCAGAGAGCTCTGGCTATTGGAGCGATATAGAAAATAAAAATAAAAATAAAATACACTTCAACTGTGTCACAATACTCAAGATAAGTGGGAGATCTCTTGGATAGTTAAGTTCTTAAAAAAAAATTAAATTAGTTTTCCAAAACAAAATCAACCAACCCCACCTCCTGAAAGGATCAAGAAAAACAGAGAAAAAAAGGAAGTAAATAGCTAAAAAGAAATACATTAAGTTTAAATCTCGTTTTCGACAGTGGGTAGTACATTTAACAGCTATTCATATTTTTCTGCTTTACTTTATAGATCAAGATAAAAGTGGAATCCATAGGCTGCATAAAAGTTTTCACTGTAATTCTTCAATATATCAAATTTATATTTAGTCTCTTTTCCATAATCTGAGGAAAGGCTTTCACAAATACTGCTGCGTATGTTTGAAAAATACTTCTATGTATGTCCCTGATCACTATATAGAATAAAATCCTGCCATATTTTATAACAGTCACATATTTTGTCTTTGCCTGTAGCTAGAGGTCTACAAAATTATGCACGGTGTGGAGAATGTGGATAGGGAGACATTTTTCTCCCTTTCTCAAAATACTAGAACCCGGGGTCATCCCATGAAGCTGACTGGTGGGAGATTCAGGACAGATAAAAGGAAGGACGTCTTCACACAGCGCAGAGTTAAACTATGGAATTTGCTACCACAGGATGTAGCAAGCAAGGGCCACCAGTTTGGATGGCTTTAAAAGGGGGATGGAAAAATTCCTGGAGGAAAAGGCTATCAATGGCTACTAGTCTTGATGGCTATGTGCCACCTCCAGGACCAGAGGCAGTGAGCCTATGTACACCAGTTGCTGGGGAACACGGGTGGGAGGGTGCTGTTGTGTTGATGCCCTGCTTGTGGGTTCCTGGCAGACAGCTGGTTGGCCACTGTGTGAACAGAATGCAGGACTACACAGACCCTTGGTCTGATCCAGCAGGGCTCTTCTTATGTTCTTAATTTCAGCTTATATGTCAATTTTTCTGCCATGGCTAGTTGCCGTAATTCCATATACCACGATTTCAATGTTAAAAGTTCTGCGGTTTCCCAACTTTTAGCCATGACTCTTTGGGCTGCTATCAGCATCAACGCAATTAAATCTTTTAATTGATCAGGATGCCTCGTGTAGAAATTTGCAGCGATCAAATTCCTGAAGCATCCCTAGGCGGAAACCCATATAACATGTACACTACACCCCACCCCACCCGCCTTCTGTCCTCACCACAGTCCAAGTCTGGGCCTCGGAATGCGCCAGTATTTGCTCTCTGTCTGCACCCGCGTGTTTATAGAAAATATGATTGGTTTAAAGAACGTCATTAGTAAATGCTTTTTACCGGTGATGCTAGCTGTTCGCTTCTTTGCTTGTTTTCACACAGGTATCTGTGTTGCCGATGCGCTTCAGGTGGAGGTACTGAAAGAAGTCTTCATAAGCGTGCATGTTCCTTACTCTGTAGTCCGTGGAGAAGAAATCGAATTGCGAGGAACGGTTTACAATTACAAAGCCGCTAAGATTAGGGTAAATCTCTTGGACTGAAACCGTTACTAAGAACAACCTGTTCTTTCAAGCTCAGTGCAAGCTGTCCCACCCCCTGAGGCAAGAGAGTACATGTCCGGCCCAATTTCCCTTCCCTTTGCTCTATTGTGCCTCCTTCCCTTTACTGCACCATGGCCCCTTCCCCCATTGCATCCCCCCTTCTTGCTGCGTCGTTCCCCCCACCCCTTAACTTCACCGCTGAACCATGCATCCAGAGGAATCAGCTGGCATGACTCTTCAGAGAGCCCACCAGGCCCAAATGCCTGGCTCTGAGTGGGTCCTTCCTCAGAGTGAGGCATAGGAGGGGTATCCCCGGAGATCGCTTGTACAGAGGGTGGCTCTGCGGCAAATGCAATGGTGGAAGAAGGGCTGGCAAGACTCTTCGGAGGGCTTGCTGGAGAAGGCATGCCCTTGTGGCGGGGAGGGGGGGGACTGCAATTTGCCACTCTGCCACCTGAAGCAGGAGCTTCACCTTGCCTTGTGAGAGGGCCAGCCCTGCATTATTCACAAGTGACCAAATTTAACACATGGGAAAGCCAGTTGTTACAACATGCTAGCCCTGCACCTTTCATTATGTATTTTGGTTGGAGTGCCCTACTTCCCCCCATGATGGGCAGCTCTTACTTGACTTTGATTTCCTTTGGAAGGAGAAATTGCTGGAGACTTCAGGCATTTCTGTAACATTTGGTTTTATTTAACAATATACAAGCAGAGTATGGGTGGAGGTAAACAGCTTCACACTGCAACAGCTGCAAAATCGCTGCGATAGAGGGCGGTTGCTCCAGAGAGCCCCGCCAGCAGCTTTCTCACTGCGGCAAATGCAAAAGATGCCCTTCTGTTGGCAGGCAAAGAGATTCTTATTCAGACAGGTGTTTGGCTTTTAAGCTGACTTGTCTGTTGGATGAAATAGGTTTTAACAGGTGGGTGATATTTATTTCTTAATTTCATCTATGTGGGTTTTTTTTTTTTTACTGATTTGCTTTTCAGTTCTGACTATAACTTTGTATTTTATCTTATATTTTATTGTTATAAGCTGCCTTGAACAGCATTGCGGTGGAAAGGTGGGATTGTTGTTGTTGTTCAGTCGTTCAGTGGTGTCCGACTCTTCGTGACCCCGTGGACCATAGCACGCCAGGCCTTCCTGTCCTGCGCTCTCTCCTGGAGTGTGCTCAAGTCCATATTCATTGCATCGGTGATGCTCTCTAGCCATCTCATCCTCTGCCGTCCCCTTCTCCTTTTGCCTTCAATCTTTCCCAGCATCAGGGTCTTTTCCAGGGAGTTTTCTCTTCGCATTAGGTGGCCAAAATATTTCAGCTTCTGCTTCAGTATCTGTCCTTCCAATGAGCAGTCAGGGTTGATTTCCTTTAGGATTGACTGATTTGACCTCCTTGCAGTCCAGGGGACTCGTAAGAGTCTTCTCCAGCACCACAGTTCGAAAGCATCGATTCTTCTGCGCTCAGCTTTCCTTATAGTCCAGCTCTCACAGCCATACTTTGCTACTGGGAAAACCATAGCTTTGATTATACGGACCTTTGTCGGCAAGGTGATGTCTCTGCTTCTTACTATGCTGTCTAGGTTTGCCATAGCTTTCCTCCCAAGGAGCAAGCGTCTTTTAATGTCATGGCTACAGTCACCGTCTGCAGTGATCTTGGAGCCCAAGAAAGTAAAATCTGTCACTGCTTCCATTTCTTCCCCTTCTATATGCCAGGAAGTGATGGGGCCAGATGCCATGATCTTAGTTTTTTAAATGTTGAGTTTCAAACCAGCTTTTGCACTCTCCACTTTCACTTTCAACAAGAGGCTCTTTAGATCCTCTTCGCTTTCTGCCATTAGGGTGGTATCGTCTGCGTATCTGAGGTTGTTGATAATTCTCCCGGCAATCTTAATTCCGACCTGTGATTCATCCAGCCCAGCGTTTCTCATGATGTACTCTGCATATAAGTTAAATAAGCAGGGCGACAATATGCAGCCTTCTCGTACTCCTTTCCCAATTTTGAACCAATCGGTTGTTCCATGTCCGGTTCTTACTGTTGCTTCTTGACCCTCGTACAGGTTTCTCAGGAGACAGGTAAGGTGGTCTGGTACTCCCATCTCTTTAAGAATTTGCCACAGTTTGTTGTGATCCACACAATCAAAGGCTTTAGCGTAGTCAATGAAGCAGAAATAGACATTTTTCTTGAATTCTCTTGCTTTCTCCATGATGCAGCGAATGTTGGCGATTTGATCTCTAGTTCTTCTGCCTCTTCGAAACCCAGCTTGTACTTCCGGTAGTTCTCAGTTCACATACTGCTGAAGCCTAGCTTGTAGGATTTTGAGCATAACCTTGCTGGCGTGTGAAATGAGTGCAATTGTACGGTAGTTTGAACACTCTTTGGCGTTGCCCTTCTTTGGAATTGGAATGTAAACTGACCTTTTCCAGTCTTGTGGCCACTGTTCAGTGTTCCAAATGTGTTGGCATACTGAGTGCAGCACTTTAACAGCATCATCTTTTAGGATCTTAAATAGATCAGCTGGAATACTGTCTTCTCCGCTAGCTTTGTTGTTAGTAATGCTACCTAAGGCCCACTTGACTTCACTGTCTAGGATGTCCGGCTCAAGTTCAGTGACCGCACTATCATGGCTATCAGGGACTAGGGATGTCAGAGAATTCCGCCACAGATCTCAGTGAGGCCGAATGCCAGTGCATTCGGCCCCCCGAACTCCGTGGCGGAACGGCCTGCCGCCCCCCCGCGGATCCCCCCCCGGGACGAGACTCACCTGGGGCGGATCTTCCGGGCGGCGGCAGCTCCGGCGGTGGCTCCGGCGGCAGCTCTGGTGGCAGCGGTGGCGGCCAGTCTTCCAACTGGCTGCCACCCCCGCCATTTCCAGGCTTGTGTGTAAAAAAAAAAAAAAAAAGACGTGATAGGCTACGTAAAGATTTACATAGCCTATCATGGCTAGGTTTAAAAAAAAAAGAAAAATAAGACGTGATAGGCTACGTACATCTTTACGTGGCCTATCATGGTTGGGTGGGTTTAAAAAAAAACACCCGCATACGCAAATGGCGGCAGCTACGGCTGTTTGCGTTCCTTCTTTTTGGCTGTCTTAATCTACGTAAATATTTACATAGACTATGATGGCGAAAATAAAGGGGAACGCAAATAGCGTAGTGGGCGCTATTTGCGTCCCCTTTTGATTTGCCGTTTTAGCCTATGTAAAGATTTACGTAGGCTAAAACGGTGAATGAAAAAGGGACGCAAATAGCACCCACTACGCTATTTGCGTTCCCCTTTATTTTCGCCGTCATAGTCTACGTAAATATTTACGTAGATTAAGACGGCCAAAAAGAAGGAGCACAAATGGCAGCGGCCATAGCTGCCGCCATTTGCGTACGTGGTTGGTTGCTTTTTGTTTTGTTTTGTTTTGTTTTTACCCAGAGCTCTCCACGGCCGGAAATCCGGTTGTGGACGGCTCTGGTCTGGCCGGGCCAGGCCTGGCCGGCTGCTCCGCAGAGCTGCCGCGGAGCACAGCTGGCCGTTCGAGGATTCCAGGGGGAGGGACGGAGTGCCTCCCCCCCGGCCAGGATTCCGGGGGGAGGGACAGAACGCCTCCCCCCCCACCACCATCAGCATAATCCGCGAACAGGTAAGTGATTTTCATACATCCCTATCAGAGACATTAAGATCTTTCCTGTATACTTCTTCTGTGTATTCTTTCCCCCTCTTCTTAATCTCATCTGCTTCTGTTAGGTCCCTGCCTTCTTTGTCCTTTATCATGCCCGTCTTTGCACAAAACGTTCCCTTGAGATCTCCGATTTTCTTGAAGAGATCTCTAGTCTTTCCCATTCTGTTGTTTTCCTCGATTTCTTTGCATTGTTCATTTAAGAAGGCCTTCTTGTCTCTCCTTGCTATTCTCTGGAACTCTGCATTCAGTTGGGTATATCTTCCCCTTTCTCCCTTGCTTTTCGCTTCCCTTCTTTCCTCAGATACTTGTAAAGCCTCCTCAGATAGCCACTGGGCTTTCTTGCATTTCTTTTTCTTTGGGATGGATTGAGTTGCTGCCTCCTGAACAATGTTACGGACCTCCGTCCATAGTTCCTCAGGCACTCCGTCTATCAGGTCTAATCCTTTAAATCTATGAAAGGTGGGATATAAATCTATAAACTACAAATTTCCAATTGTAGTGGAAATGTGAGATATAAATTGGTCTGATCCAGCATGGCTCTTCTTACGTTCTTATAAAAATGTTTTAAATAAATAATAATTATATACATATATTTCTATGTGCAGACAAGGATAGGTTGGATCCAGATCCTATGCACATTTACCTGGGAGTAAGCTCCATTGAAGTCAATGAGACTTATTTCTGTGTAGACATGCGTAGGATTGCACTGCCAGTCATACTTGGACTAGGTGGATTAAAATCAATGGGACTTCAGTTAGTTATGACTAACAAATCCCATTGATTTCAATGGGTCTATATATCATTTTGATTGTTCATGTCAGACAGAAACTGCATGCAATGTCAGTGTTGTTTGTACTGATGCTTCTCCCATGTTCTTGAGCCAGCTGACAAAAGGTTCTCTAATGCTTTCTGGTGCATGCTTTAGTTTTGCGCGACGATAAGTGTGGGCAAAGGAATCTGCCTGTTTGGAGCCTCCTCCACCAATCAGCACGGTATACAAAGCACCAGCTGTGTCCGTCCAAAAGAACTCCAAGGCTTTTCTACCGCCTTAGTAAAATTTAAGATTCTTCCTCTGGAAATAGATCTCCACACCATCAACTTTACCCTGAAAACTGGTTTTGTCCCTGAAATCCTCGTGAAAACCTTAAGAGTTGTGGTAAGACTGAGTCCCTTGTCTTGACAGCCCTTTTTCCAGGCGAAAGTAAATAAGGGTTTTTAGGAGTGCGTGGTTTTTCTCCCTCTTGAATAATGTTAGCACTTGGGTGGGTGGCTGGGTGGGCTGGGTGGTCATCTGAAGAAATTGTGGGACAGTAGATTCAGGACAGACGAACGAAAGGACTCCTTCACACAACACGTATATGACTTGCAGAACTCCTCGCCCCAGGATGTGGGTATGGGCACTAGCTTAGGTAGATTGAAAAGGAGAATAGGCAAATTCATGGAGGAGGTTCACTCTATTTGTGACCATTAGCCATGATGGCTGCTGCTGCTGCTATTATTATTATTATTAGTAGTAGTAGTAGTATTACTGCTACTGCTACTACATTTCTATACCACCCAATAGCCGAAGCTCTCTGGGCAGTTTACAGAGATTAAAATCATTAAAAATACAGTATACCGAGATTAAAAACCATTTACATAAAAGCACACACAAACAGACAATATACACAAGAGAACATATATCTAAAATAACTTCAAACAAGTAGTCACAAGCAAATTACCATAACCGTAAGACAATCCAGGATTGATTAAAATGTATCATATGCTGCCAAATGCCAGGGAGAAGATAAAGGTCTTAACCTGGCGCTGAAAAGAGAACAGTGTTTGCACCAGGTGGGCCTCATTGGGGAGATCATTCCATAATTGGGGGGCCACCACTGTGAAGGCCCTCTCCCTTGTTGCTGTCTTCCGAGCTTCCCTCAGAGCAGGCAGCTGGAGGAGGGCCTTATATGTTGAGCGTAGTGTACAGGTAGGTTCGTGTCAGGAGAGGCACTCTGTCGGGTACTGTGGTCCCAAGCTATGTAGGGCTAAATGGAGCCTCCATGTTCAGAGGCACTATATCTCTGATGCCAGTTATTGGGGAGCAACAGGGTTATTGATGGGATTATTTAGTAATGATGCCTCCTGTTTGTAAGGCAATTAGCAGAGGAAAACAAAAAAGGCATAACAGAATGAGCGTTTACCAGTCCCCCATGAGCACAAGACAATCTTCATAAAAGGAGACCACACCCTTCTTTGACAAAGTAAAGAAAACCAGTTTTACTCAGAATATTCTTGCATATATTCTTGCAAATGCAGGTACAACATAGAATTTCAAAAAGGGTTTGTTCAGTCCATTTTGTGTTCCATTGCACACAGGCAGGAGCGCGAGAGCAATTACACAAGCTCCCAGCAATGGTGGAAGTCAGAGAGAAACTGCACAAAAGCCGGGAAACCATTGGGGTTGGGGGAACAAGGCAAGGCCACCTGCAGTTGCAATTTTTGTCACTTGGCCTGCTGCAATTGCAATTTTTGTCACTTGGCCTGCACATAATGTTTGTTATAATTTCGTGTTTTGCTCTGTTGGCGCGGTTAGAATGAAGTGGCTGCCAGCAGGGACTTTAATCCCAAAATAAAGTGGTGTGTGTGTGTGTGTGTGTGTGTGTGTGTGTGTATGTATACAACTGTGGAAATTTTAAATTATCACTGCAAATTTAGAAAAATAATGATTATGCAAGGGTTTATCTCCCCATTTCTCGGTTTTAGCCTGAAGGTATTCGAGAGGAACTTCATGAAGGTCACACATTGGACCCACAAGGTGTTTATGGTATGGCAACTGACTGTTCTAAAAATTATTCATTCTACTTTTAGATCATAGAATCATTGGGTTGGAAGGGGCCTACAAGGCCATCGAGTCCAACCCCCTGCTCAATGCAGGAATCCAGGTCAGAGCATCCCTGACAGATAAGAAGCCACATGCTTATGCTGGAGGAGAATTCCTAAACATTATACCAGTCATACCTCTGTTTTTTTTCTCCTTAGGAATTTCCATCTCCCAGCATTCCAAATTGCTATTCTTGCTCTCCATTAACATCACACCTACTGATGAGGGTGGAAGCTGAAACTTTTAGCCCTAAATGTATTTTGAAATTACTTGTGTGTGTGTGTGTGTGTGTGTGTGTGCATACACACACACCTGAGAGAGTGCTTCTCCCTTACCAACCTGCCAGGTCACTGAGCTCATCAGAGGGCATGTTTCTGGTGGTTCCACATGGACCCATGGCCTGACTGGAGTTCACCAGGAAAAGAACCTTCAGTGCGGTGGCCCCCCTTCCTGTGGAACTCCCTGCCTTTGGAGGCCGGGCAGATGCCAACGTTGTGTTGCTTTCAGCACCTCCTGGAGACATTGTTATTTCAGGAGGCCTTCCTTGGCGGTTCATCAAAACCCGGTTTGTCAGAACTCTGTTCCTTTTAAAAAATATTAATTATTTTAACATGGTGTGTATATTCTTTTATCCTGTCTGCTGTTCACTACTCCGAGATCTTTGTATGCAGAGCAGTATACAAATGTTGTAAATAAATAAATATAGAGAAAGACTAAATTTCATATTAAATTTTTTTTTTAATATATATATATTTTTAAATTTAAGCTAATGTTCCAGCTTCCGCCCTTATCAGTAGCTGTGCTGTTAAAGGAATACCAGGAATGGCAGTTTGGAATGCCTGGAGATGAAATTCCTTAGGAGTAAAGACAGAGATATGGGTGACGTACTGCTTACAAATTGTCCTCCAGATTAAGGCCAATTAATCACATATATACATATACATATACATATACATATATATATATATATATATATATATATAATCTTATGGCCATTGAGGGGTATTCCATATCACTGACATCTTCCTTTAGTCCAGGGACAGGGAGTCTTTTTCCTGTCAAGGTCTATATCGCCTCAGTCAAAACTCACCATGGTCCATATTCATGAAGTGGGTGGGCCAGAGCCCAAAGTGGGTGGAATTGCAAATGTGACTCTTACCTTTATTCACTAAGCAAGCAACAAAAGAAATCTTAGCCTGATACTCTCCTTCCCCAACTTGTGCAAGGTTCCTTCTGTCAGCTTTGCAGTTCAGGACAGAGCAGGATGGAGATGAAGATGTGCATAAATAGAGGAAAAATATACCTTACTATTAAAGGTGCAGGAGCCCCTGTTTTGCATCTGGCCTCCCTACTTGTACTTAGGTTTACAGCACAATCCACTCAAGATTAAGTCCCATTGTGTTCAATGGGCCTTATTCCCAGGTATATCGGTGTAGGATTGAGGCCTTAATTTCAGGGTGGCTGAAGTGGAGAATGTATGGTGGCCCTCCAAATGTTGATGGACTCCAATTCCCATCAACCCCAGCCAGCATGGCCAATGGTCAAGGATGCTGGTGGTTGTAGTCCAGCAATATTTGGAAGGCCACAAATGTCCTACTCTTCCAGTAGGGGATGAACACTAAAGGCTTCTTGAGGTAGCATCAGTATAACTGGAACAAAATAAATTATTCTGATGTAACTAACGTGATTCGCTTTCGCATATATTGTCAATGACAGGCACGGTAAAAAGGCAACAGGAATTCCGTCGCAGGATGCCATCAAATATAGTCCCAAAGACAAAACTGTACAGAGCTGTGAGCATTAAAGGTAAAGTGGAGTAAGAGATGGAACATGCTGTATTTTATTTTCCCGTGTTTTACCTCTAAATATTGTGGGCAAATTCAGCCTGTGATCAGCTTTCACACAACTTAGTTATTTATTAATTTAGAATATATTGTTTAAAATCCCGCTTCTCTATCAGCAGAAATCAAAGCACTTACAAGTTGTAATAAAACAGCATAATATATCTATAAGAGAGTACACTCACAGCACATTCCCATACCTGTCTCCTCAGAAGGAAGCCACATTCTTGAGCTCATGCTTTAGCCCAGCGAATCACCCTGAGGAGGGCCTTCCACATTCTTGAGTGCCACTACCAAAAAGGCCCCGTGTCTTATCCCCACCCGCCTAGCAGCGGAAGGCAGGATTTCATGGTACGATTTTTAATTTTTTTTAACAGGACTCCTTTTGGGTGAAGTGATTGATGCAGTTGTCAGTCCAGAAGGGCTCACACTTCTTGCTAATCTCCCCAGGGGGAGTGCGGAAACTGAACTTATGAACATCGTGCCAGTCTTTTATGTCTATGACTTCCTGGAAAGGACTGACAGCTGGGATATTCTTGGCCAGGGAAGTATAATTCCGAGACTTAACATGAGGAGGAAGATCAAAGAGGGTAAGTTAGCATGCCTTGAGCTGATCCAAGCTTCCAGGGACCTGCAAGCCTTGCAGGACAGGAGGAAAGTCAATCTGATATTCACCGACAAAAATACTCCTCCTGATGATGGATTGGGGAGGGGGGTGTTAAGGGAGGGCCTGTATGTTACTGATATCTCTGTGGAGGGGAGTCAGTATACAAGGCCAGCCTAAGACATTTTGTTGCCCAAGCAAAGGACAAGATGTCCCCCACAATTCCATGAATAGATGGTCTCCAGCCCGGTCGCTGGGCCTTATTTCAACAGTGGCTGTGGCTCAGCCTTCTCTACCACGCCTGAGGGAAGCATGTTAATTTAGGCTGCATGATACAGCTCTGTCCTCCAACGCTCCCCAGCCAGCAGCATTTGCTGCCTGAGGCAGCTGCCTCAGTCTGCCCAGCAGTAGGACCGGCCCTGTCTATAGGTCTCTGAGCCATTGGCACCCACACGAGGAGGCTGCTGTCAGGGCCCAGCACAGTGAGAGAGACAAGCAGTGTGACTGAAGACAGGCTGGTGGTTTCAGAGCAGGCAAGGATCCAGGAGAAAGAGAGGATATGGTCTAAGATGGGGCGGTGCTGGAATGGCGTCATGGTGGAATGATCTCCGGGCCCCTGACAAGGCCAGCCTGGCACCAGCGTTGTTATCTTTGCAGTGCCAGGTTGAGACCTCGCGCTTTTCCCAGGCACTTGGCAGCATATGATGGATAGTCCTGGATTTGTCTTTTATAGTTGATTGCTCAATATTGTTTTTAGATATATTGTCTTCGTGTATACTGTTTATTTGCGTGTTTTATGAAAATAGTTTTTATGCTATATTTTATTGCTCCCCCCCCCCACTGTAATGTAATGTTTAATGTTTTTAACCTTTGCAAAAAGCCCAGACAGCCTTGTCTATGGGGCAGTATAGAAATGTAATAAATAATAATAATGAGTAAGATGCGGAAGAGCGCCTGGAATCACAGCTTTATGCATTTCCTAGGCATCATCAGCGTCCTGTCCTTCCAGCAGCCAGATCACTCTTACAGCATGTGGAAGAACGGGGAGTCCAGCGCCTGGTGAGTTATAGGCATTGGACAACCAGGCACTTTCAAAATGGTTCAACTCTGATGCTATGCAACAGCTACTATTATTTGCCAAGTGCATCTGATGCATGTTTGTTTGTTTGTTTATTATGTTTTTAATAAGCCCAGTAACAAATGTTGTCTGGGTGGATCACAACGAGGTAAAAGAATACGATACAAAATAACAAACAGCACAGGATATAGAAGAACATAGGAAGAGCCCTGCTGAATCAGATCAAGGGTCCATCTAGCCCAGCATTCTGTTCACACAGTGGCCAACCAGCTGTTGACCGGGAACCCACAAGCAGGACACGAGTGCAACAGCACCCTCCTGCCCATGTTCCCCAGCAACTGGTGTGCATAGGCTTACTGACTTTGGTACTGGAGGGAGCACATAGCCATCAGGACTAGTATCCATTGATAGTCTTCTCCAGGTATTTCTCTAACCCCCTTTTAAAGCTGTCCAAATTGGTGGCCATCACTACTTCCGGAAGCAGCAAATTTCATAGTTTAACTATGCGCTGTGTGAAGAAGGACTTCCATTTATCTGTCTTGAATCTCCCACCAGTCAGCTTCATGGGATGACCCCAGGTTCTAGTATTATGAGAGAGGAAGAAAAATGTCTCCCTATCCACATTCTCCAAACCAAGCCGTAACGTTTGAGAACTAAGTCTCTAATGCCTGGGAGAGAAAATAAAGATGCTGAAAAGGTAACAATGTAGGCACCAGGCAAGCCTCCTTAGGGAGGGCCTTCCGTAAATGGGGAGCCACAGCCGAGAAGGCCCTCACTCTTGTAGCCACCTGCCTAACTTCCTTTGGCAGAGTGACCCAGAGGAGGGCCTCCGGAGATGACCGAAAGGTCTGAGCAGGGGCTTTCAGGCAGAGATGCTCCTTTACATACGCTGTTCCCCAGCCATTGAGGGCTGTCAGGGTGAGCACCAACACTTTGAACTGGGCTTGGAAACAGAATGGAAACAGGCACAGCTGACAAAGCACTGACATCACGTGATCGTATCAACCAGTCTCAGCTTACCCAGGTTTGGTTTCCTTTTGGAAGGAGGTCACTGGAGGCTTACTGGCAATTTGTAAATCTTTGTATATTTACAAATATACAGGTTGAGCATAGGAGGCAGAGGCTCAATTTTAGCCTTCCCACAGAAGCCAAAGTCCACCGCTCCCATGTCAGAATTTCAAGGGAGAGACAGACAACATCCTCAAATGCTGTTAACATACAGGAGCTTTCCCCGATCTGGTGCCTTCCAGATATTTTGAACTGCAGCTCCCATCTTTTCCAGCCAGCATGACTAAGGGTCAGGAATGCTGGGAGTTGTAGTCCACAATGTCTGGAGGGCAACAGGTTGGGGAAGGTGGACTCGCAGTATCCAAAATCTCATCTCTGGCGAGCCAGCGTGGTGTAGTGGCGAGAGTGCTGGACTGGGAGTCAGGAGATCTGGGTTCTAGTCCCCACTCGGCCATGGAAGCTCACTGGGTGACTTTGGGCCAGTCACAGACTCTCAGCCCAGCCCACCTCACAGGGTTGTTGTGAGGATAAAATGGAGGAAGAGGAGGGTTGTGTACACCGCCTTGAGTTCCTTGGAGGAAAAAAGGTGGGATATAAATGTAATAAATAAATAAATCTCTGTCTTTCTTGGTCTGCCTCAAACTGCAGTCTTTTGTTCACAAATACAATCAACCAGTTACCTCATCCTTTGCTGGGGGTGGGGGGGTGGGAGGATTGCCCCCTTTTCTGATTATTGTTTTTCTATTCAGAACATTCCCCAAATTATCCTCTATAAAGAAGCCAATGGCTTCCCCCAGTTCCTTTAGACTCTCAGATCCCAAATGAGAAATTCATTTCAAAACTAGCCTCAAAGAAGATTTTCTGAGGAAATACCTTGATTTTTACTCTGCTTGTCATGGCAGGCTGACTGCTTTTGCCTTAAGGATTTTTGGACAAGTTCATCAGTATGTGGCCATCAATCGGGATTCTGTGTGTAATACTCTGACGTGGATGATTGACATCTGTCAAATGGGAGATGGATCTTTCAGGGAGGTTGCAACTTACCGGCCAGTAAAACTGCAGGTAAGGAAATGGACCATTAAAAAAAGAAATCCTAACAACACCTTACCAAAAATATGACTGAGATGACGAGGCGTGCTTCCTCTCGCATAAAATGTATATAAAATGCATATTTTACCATAAAGCACATACACAAATGCATATGAATTTTTGTGAATATTTTTTTCCCTACCCCCACATTAATGTGGAAATGAGACAGAACTGACTTATAAATGAACACACACAAAACTGACATGGGCCAAAAAAATATTCTGATAGGTCCACCCCTAAGCTATGGTAATGAGAACTCCCATACATTATAAAAGGAGCCCACTTTTCACTCAGAAGTTAAAGGTGGGTCAAAATTACATTCCCATTTTTGCAGGTCCTTTTATCCCCCTGAGAAAATCAGGGTGGGGGAATATTTCAGCTCCTTTCAGGGGGTGGGCAAAGTTCTATGGTGTTTTTGTTGGGGGACGGATGACTTTATTCAGAAATAAGGCAGGTTTATCTCCACCCCACTTTATTTCCACTTTTTGAGAAGCCTCATCATGGCTGCTTATACAACTTCCTGCAGACTTTCGTAGACCAGAATGCAATGGGAACGACATCACGTTCATCCCCATTACATTCTGGTCTGGGAAACATGGCTGGAGGCTATGGACCAGAAAGACTTGTGGTGGTTGCTAAATGAGCAGCCGAGGCTTTTAAAAAAGGATAAATAAAGGTCCTTCTGTTTCCACCTTGTCTTCTAGAGTAAGGGAAGCAACTCCATTGAAAATTTTTCCTGCCTGCCAATTTTCACAGACGGGGGTTGTGAACCCCCCACCACCACCAAATTGCCATATAAAACAAGGCCACTAAATTCTGAAGTAACAGACCCCTAGCAGTTTGTTCAGCCATGAGGAAATTCAGAAGCACAGAAAAAGTTTGAACCTCAACTTGTTGCTTGAAAAATTATTCTGGGGATTCTGATTCCAGAATCTTTAACCATAAGTGTGAACAGACCCACAGCATATGAAAGAAATCTGTATACATCCTGCATTCCAACAGTTGATTGTATTATCTGTGGTTCTTACAGGCCCCTGTTGCTCTCAGGGGCACAGCAGCTGTGTCGGATACACACACAGGGGGCATGGATTTACTTGGATGAGGGGGCTAGAACTCACCCTCACGAAGGGATGTCTGCATGGAGCTTCTCCACCCATTGAAGTCAAGCAGCCCCTTGCTTGCACAGCTCCATCTTCACACACACGTGCGCACACACGTGCGTGACTGCATACAGAGTTCTGGATCAGGGTGGTGACAGATAATTTGACCTGTCCTTAATTACATTTTGTATATGTTGTTTTTGAAAGGGGACATTGCCTAATGAAAACAGAGAAAACACTTTGTACCTCACCGCTTTCTCTCTGATTGGATTTGAAAAAGCAATCAATATATGCCCACTGCAGGTGAGTGTGGTCGCTTCCTTCTTTTCACTGGGATCCCTATGGCTGTGTTTTTCTATCGGTCTGCACGGCGGCCCAAAGTCTGTGCCCTGCTTGGGTCAGCATGCAGAGTCCAGAGACATGGTGATCGGCAGGATTTAAAAGTGCTTTCAACTGGCAAACCATTTTCAGCTCAAGGGCAAAATTAGTCCTAGGCCAGGATGTCGGGGGCCACAGAGCAGCAGTGGACAGAGCCAAAGTGGACAGAGCCTCTGCTTGCATGTGGACTCCCCCAGACACACACACTTTCCACACATTCATTCTCTGTCTCTCTCCCTCTCTCTCTGTCATATATGTACACACATGCATACACATTCATCTTCTCTCTCTCTCTCTCACTTGTGCGCGCGCGCACACACACACACACACACACACACACATTCATCTTCTGTCTGTCTGTCTGTCTGTCTCACACACACACACACACACACACACTCTCTCTCACTCACTCATGCACACACATGCACGCACACTCACATTCATCTTCTCTCTCTCTCTCTCTCTCTCTCCCTCCCTCTCTCTCTCTCACACACACACACAGTCACACACACACAGTCACACACACACACACTCACATTCATCTTCTGTCTGTCTGTCTGTCTGTCTCACACACACACACACACACACACTCTCTCTCACTCACTCATGCACACACATGCACGCACACTCACATTCATCTTCTCTCTCTCTCTCTCTCTCTCCCTCCCTCTCTCTCTCTCTCACACACACACACACACAGTCACACACACACAGTCACACACACACACACACTCACATTCATCTTCTGTCTGTCTGTCTGTCTGTCTCTCACATACACACACACATGCACACACTCTCACACACAAGCACTCTCACACATGGATACTCACATTCATATTCTCTCTCTGTCTCTCTCTGTCTCTCTCTCACACACACATTCATCTCTCTCTCTCTCTCTCTCTCTCTCTCTGTCTCTCTCCCCCCCCTCTCTCTCTCACACGCACGCACACACACACACACATGCATCACATCTTCTCTCTCTCTCTCTCTCTCTCTCTCTCTCTCTGTTTCTCTGAGCCGGCTTCACTTGGTCCTCACCTTTCCCATCAGGAGAGGGGAGCAGAGCAGACTAAGCTGTTTGCTCCAGGACAGCTCAGTTGGGAGCTGCTCTTCTGACCCCTCTCCATTATCAGAGGCGTCAGGGCTTCGGGACGGGTGGAGGCCTCGTGGGCCAGATGGAGAGCCCTAGCAGGCTGAATTCGGCATAGGACTGTAGGTTCCCCATCTGTGGATTGGCCTCACCTACTTAACAGGGTTGTGAGAATAAAAGGCGGTGGGGGGGATGCTGCCCCCTTGAGCTCCT
This sequence comes from Heloderma suspectum, assembly GCF_057233095.1. Lineage (NCBI taxonomy): Eukaryota > Metazoa > Chordata > Lepidosauria > Squamata > Helodermatidae > Heloderma > Heloderma suspectum. Next base: position 7,265,076 of record NC_139471.1, on the reverse strand, counting down.
TAGAAGATGGGTAGGATTATGAAAAACCCTCAATAATAAACAGAACAAACCATTTCCTGTTTGCCTTTGCCTTTACAGAGAGTTGAAGACGCTAAAAATAAAGCTGCAAATTATTTGGTGCAAAATTTCAAGTCTGCACAAAGCACATTTTCCTTGGCCATAGTTACTTATGCGCTGGCTCTGGCAAGGACCAACCAGCACGGTACACGCGCAGCCTACAGTCTGCTGAAGCAGGAAGCTCTTGTGAAAGGTAACGCTCAACCAGTGCTCTTTTCCCAACCTGTGGCTACTCAGGAATGGATACATCTGTCAGTTTCACTTCCGCCCAGGTTCGAATTGTTTAAATCTCAAGTTCCATCAATCACATTTATGAAGACATTTGCAAATGTTGCCAAGTTCTTATCAGAAAATTGAACTGAATGAAATTCTCACCCATCTGCACCGGCTGAATCCAATAGATACAGCTATTCCTAGCACAGAGAGGATCATGTTGTACCTGCCTGCCATATAGCTGTTAAAGATGAGGAGCGTGTCAAAAAAAATAGGGATGGCAACCCTTATTCAGCACCATAAGCACAGCTGAATACACAGGGACTCAGTCCCAGATGTTTACAAGCTAAGCACTTAAAGCCTAACTGTCAAGGGCTCCTTGGAGGGTTCTCTCAGTCTAATCCAGTACCCAAGTCCAGACACAGACAAAGGGATTCTTTTCAAAGCTTTATTCTTCTTTTACAACTTAACAACTCTACAGGTAGCAACTCGATCTGAGCAGCAGCATCCCTATGCCCTAAGTTGGAACAGTTGGTCCCTGTTTGAAAGGCAATTAATGTCAGACCCCTGAATATAAGGACTAGGGAGAATCCCTCCCCTTTTCCCTTGGATCCTCTGGGCACAACCGTTCTTTGAGCGCCAACCGGGCACTACGCCTCCTTTCCGCGCCCTCCATTTGGCGCCTCTCTCTGCATCTGCGCCGCGCATCCACCCAGTCTGCTATCTGTGCTGGGTCACTCCCTGGACTAGGGGTGCACGAAAGTCACTTACCTGGTCTCGCAGCTTGCTTCACGGTGGGGGGGAGGCGCTTCGCTGCTCCCCCTGAAGTTCAGGCCAGGGGGGGAGGCTTCCCTCCTCGCCCAGCCGAAATTCAGGCTGGGGGGGAGGCTTCCCGCCTCGCCCGGCCGAAATTCAGGCCGGGGAAGAGGCGCCTCGCCTCGCCCGCCGCGAAATAAAAAGTAAAAAAAAACCAAAACGCCCCCGTGATAGGCTACGTGACGATTTACGTAGCCTATCACGGCTAGATCTGCAAAGTCAGCCGTGATAGGCTACGTAAATCGTCACGTAGCCTATCACGGGTAACTTAAAAAAAAAAAAAGCGCGTACGGCTAATGGCGGCCCCCATAGGGAGCTGCCATTCGCGTTCCTTATTTGGTCGCTGTAGTCTACGTAAATCTTTACGTAGACTACGGCGAAAATAAGGGCAACGCAAATAGCCTATATTACTACAGCGTAGTAAATACGTAGACTACAGCGACCAAATAAGGAACACGAATGGCGGCTCCCTATGGGGGCCGCCATTAGCCGTACGCGCTTTTTTTTTTTTTTTAAGTCACCCGTGATAGGCTACGTGACGATTTACGTAGCCTATCATGGCTGACTTTGCAAATCTAGCCGTGATAGGCTACGTTAATCATCACGTAGCCTATCATGGGGGCGTTGTTTTTTTTTTAACTTTTCTTGGAATGGCAGCGGCGGCAGCCGGTCGAAAGACCGGCTCCCGCCCCTGTCGAAGACCTGCCGAACCGCTGCCAGGACCCGCCGCCGGGAGGGACATTTGTGAAAGGTAAGTCCCATCCCGGGGGGGGGTGCGGGGGGGGTGCGGAGAATTTCTCCCCAAAACTACTTTGGGGGGCCGAATACGTTGGCACTCAGCCCCCCGAAGTTTCGGGGAGAAATTCTCCCCCATCCCTACCCTGGACTGCTTTCTAACCTAGGAATGTTGGTGGGAGGAATCTCTGTCAGCTGCAGGCCCTGGGAAAAAGGGGCGCGCTCCTCTCCCAGGAGCGACTGCTCTTCCTCTGAATCAGAACTACTCTGGGATTCTATGGGCACAGTGTCCACTCTGACACTAACGCACTTGGCAGTTGGAGCTAAATGTTCTTTCTGGCACGGAGGGAGAAGAGATCTCCCTGCAGCTGCTCTTTCTCTGACCGATGGGTGGGCCCAGGCTGGTCTTCCCCTAGGGATGTCGGAGAAATCTGCAACGGAGCCACATGAGTTTGGATTTTCATGAATCTGACATGCAGTTTCCACAGTGGACTGTTTTTCCCTGGATTCTGCAGACTTGCAGACCGATTTTCTAACTTTCCCAAATTTTAAACAATTGTTGTCATAGAAAAATACACACAATTTAAAAAGACCTGCCCCCAAATGTACATTTCTCCCATAGGCTAAAGCATGACAATGCACATTTTGGGGAATTTGCTCATTTTCGAGCATGCAAAATTGCACACTTGTGCAAATGTGAATTTGCGCAAATTTGGAAACAAAAGAGCTGATTGTGTCGATGGGCAGACAATGGAATGAAAGGCACCTGACAATCCATGAAACACAGACGGAACAGATTTTACACAATCCGTACATCCCTATCTTCTCCTAGCCAGGATGCTCGGCATGGGAGGCCCTCTAGTGGCCCTTGTTCCTCTGGCTGATGATGGCAGAGACCAGTGTGTGTTTCCCTTCAGCTCTGAAGTCTCGGGGCAATTCAGATTAGGCAATACAACACACTGGAGAGGGTAGAAGTAGTCCCAATACTCAGGGCCGGCCCTACCATTAGGCAGAGTGAGGCGGTTGCCTCAGGCGGCAGATGCTGGAAGGTGGCAGCAAGATGTTGGAGAAGAGAGCTGTGGGCAATGCGTCTTGCCCTGCACCCCATAAGTTAGCCTGCTGCCTTTGGGGGTGGGGTGGAGGATATTGTCCCACTGCCAGTGTTGAAGAAAGATTCAACTGCTAGTCCGGTCAGTTTTTGTATGTGGAATGGGAATGTACAAATTACACATTTGTAATGTGGAATAGAGTTCCATCTAGCCCCTTGCCTCAGGCAGCAAAATATCTTGGGCCGGCCCTGCCAATACTCCTGTCTTGTGTTATTGTATGTAAGCTGCTGTGGGGATCCAACAAAACGTGAGGTAAAAGTCAATCAATAAAACTGATGCATGGAACCAGGCTGGTCTTCCCCATTGTCTTGATGTTCCTCCTGAGATGCAAGGGAAGTAGCCTCCCGGTGTCCCTCAGCCCCTTAGCCAATGGGTCGGGCCGGAGCGTGCTGCCCTTCAACCAGCTCTGCCATCCCGGGGTAGCTCTTTGCCTTGCTATTCCCCACTGGCTATTCCATTTCCATCCCTTTTATAGTGGGCCCACCTATGTTTCGGTTTTGGAAAGAATCTTCCAACAAAGTAGATCGAACCTCTCCCTCTGAGGACACCGCCAGGATGGTTGAAACCACCGCCTATGCCTTGCTCACCACGTTGCTGCAAGGAGACAAAGTCTACGCGAATCCGATCATGCGATGGTTGTCGGAACAACAAAGATACGGGGGTGGATTTTATTCCACACAGGTACTTCGCTTCCAAGTCCTCCCAAACACAGAGGGTCATTATTTGAAGGACCGCTGAGACTACCAACCATGTATGGCCATTGCCTGAGGCTTTTATCTGTGTCCCTTTGCCTTCAGAGGCATGGTTGTTTGGGACCTGGGATGGGGCCCACTTAGTATTGGCACCAAAACTGTGGAACACTCCTCCTCAGAAAGCTTGGCTGGCTCCTGCCCTTTTGTTATGTATTCATTTGTTTTATATATTTGTATACTGCTCTTCATCCTGTGTAGGATTTCAGTGTCCAACCATATTAAATCACAAATAAAACAACATACATCCATAACAATTAAAATGTGCAACTCATTAAAATTCCTACGTGAATTAAAACATTTTTTCCTGGTATAGGGGCAGGTGAGCCTCTTTCAGGAGGGGATTCCATAAGCGTACGTGTGAGTGCCACTGCCAAGAAAGGCTTCGCCTTCACTATTGAATAATGTATCTTCAGGAGCAACCTGAAAGGGCCTTGGCAGGCTATCCTAAAGCACAGGGTTGATATGAGCCCTTAGGTGAATGGGCAAGAGATTTTTATTTTTCCAGGCTTTTTCATTGTTTTACCTTTTCACCTTGCTGCTGCAAACGGTTTAGCGTCAGTCTAGTTATTAACTCTCAATTCTTTTGTACTGTATGGTGATACTAGTAAACAGACCTGGCTCTGCATGGGTTAGTGTGGCCCTCAATTTGATGCAGCAAAGCCTTCAAGCAAAGTTGCACAGCCGGCCAAGATGGACACATTGTGTCCACCCCATCTGAATGAAGTTGCACCCACTGGCACCCTTAGACACGCACCCTTGGATTAATCCTTGGATTCCTTGCCCCCTGTCTTCAAACACTACCGCTACAAAGCTTTGCGCTGATTAGGGAAGTTTGCCACCTGGTGACTGAAGATGATACTGCAGGCTTCAAACGCGTGGACATATTTAAATTAATTCACATTAATGTGTTTTAAAAATCAGATAACCCTGAGGTGCACACCTCTAGAGTCCCTTTAGTATGCTTGCCAAGTTTCGGGTGGCTAGGTTGCACAGTATTGGACCTATGGCAGTGACAGACAGACACACCTATTCTTTCATTGTTATAGACTAGTGAATGGACCTGGCTTCTCATGTGTGGGAATAGCCCTTACTGATACAGTGAAGGCTGCAAGCAGCTGTGGGGGTTGGACACATTCTGCTTGCCCCATCTCAGTGAAACTGCTCCTGCTGGCACCCGAGGGCATAGCCCCTGCCACTGTGCATCCCTAGTGCCCCCTAAAGGAGGGGTCTGTCCACTCCATTCCCCTGAGAGGGGGCTGCCCCACAGTAGAGGGGAGGGGACAGTCGTATAACCCTGTCCTTCACACAGGTTGGAGTAGCCCATAGTTTGATACGGCAAAGCCTTCACAATAACTGCGCCTCTGAAAGCAATGCAAACAGCCCTCCCCAACTCACTGGTTGCTGTCAGCTGCTTCCCCCAACCCTCCTCCGGCTTACCGCTGCCCTTCCTAGCTTCCAAAGCTGGAAGATGAAGCAAAGCTAGTGGAAGGCACCACCTCTAGGAATCCCCCCCCACACACACACCTTCACAAATGGAAAGGTTGGGTATAAACATCATGAGTAAATAAAGCAAACTTGGTTCCTGTCCCGTTTCTAATTTGTTGGTTGCGGTTTTCCCTTACTGAATTTAACAGGATACTATCAATGCACTAGAAGCCTTGGCTGAATATTCCATCCTCGTTAAACGGCTGGACCTGGACATGAATATCAAAGTGGCCTACAGGAATCACGGCGACTTCCATCACTACAGGCTTACCAGAAACAATTACATTGGCAAGCCTGTGGAAGTGAGTGGATTAATTCTGATTAATAACAACCTTTTAAAAGTATATAAAATGGGGTGAGGTGGTGAGACTGTTATGAAATGCTTTTTGCATGTCTGTCTGTCTGTCTGTCTGTCTCTCTTTCTTTGAGATACTTGAGAATCCAAGTCAGGCCCCTGCTCCATCAGGGGTGGCGTTGTCTTCTCTGACTGGCAGCCCCTCTTTGGGGCCTCGAGTAGGGCTGGGCCAAAGCTTCAGCCTAGCTGAGTTCCAGCAGTTTGGGGTCAAAATCCCTCCGTTAAGATCAGGGGAGTGAAAGATTTGGGTGGGAGGATGAACATTTGGAGTACAGGGAGATCTGTAACTTAAAAGTAAAGTAGCAAACATACCCAGCTTTGCACAGATGGGAACAGCCCTTAGTTTAATACAGTGACACCTGCAAGCAAAAGTTATGTAGCTGTCAGAGTTGGACGCGTATGAGAGAAGCCATGACCATTGGTGCCCCAGGCATCATGCCATGGCAGGCACCCATCCCATGGTGCACCCCCATAGTCCCCTGAGGGAGGGGTCTGCCCAAGCCATTACCCTGAGGAGTATGGGGAGGGGGCAGGTGTGTAACTAACTGTGTCCTTTGAATTTCTCCCCCCAGCTTCAAACTGTACTGACTGCAAAGCTGTGCGCTGGTTAGGGAGGTAGGGCACCTAGTGACTGAAGATGGTGCTGCAGGCTTTAAGCACACAGCCACATTAAAAGTAATTAATGCATTTAAAAAACCAAATAACCCTGAGGTGCAAAATGCTAGGGTCCCCTTACCGTGTTAGCAAGTTTCATGTGTCTATTTTTACGGTCTTGGAACTACGGTGCTGACAGACAGACAGACACATATGTTCTGTCATTGTTATTATTGATGAAGTGTCTCATCTTTCCCCCTTCCAGTACAGTACCCTTGGAACTATACTATGTCATCATGAAATGTAGTTCCCAGGGAAAAGGAAAGGAAAAGTTCCTCCTGTGCAAGCACCGGGTCATTACTGACCCCTAGAGGGACGCCGCTTGCGCTGGCATTTTCGTGGCAGACTGTAGCGGGGTGGTTTGCCATTGCCTGCCCCAGTCGTGACTACCTTTCCCCCAGCAAGCTGGGTACTCATTTTACCGACCTCGGAAGGATGGAAGGCTGAGTCAACCTGAGCCAGCTACCTGGGACCCAGCTTCCGCTGGAATCAAACTCAGGTCGTGGGGAGAGTTTCGGTTGCAATATTGGCGCCTACCACTCTGCGCCACACACGAGGCTCAGTTCCCAGGGAAGCAAGCTTTAAAAAAAGGTGGGTGAAGGGGGATCTTCGCCCAGATCTAGTCTCCGGCAGCGAGAGGTCATTTTTACCTCTCTTATCTGTGATCCTTATGACTGAGGTTGAACCTGGTGTCTTCTGCAGATAAGGCATGTGCTGTACAGCCGAGCTGTACCCAGGCGATGTTCCTTGTGACATTTCAGAGGTGAAGTAGGAAGGTATTTTCAGGGTGAAGTACGAAGGTATTTTCACAGTCTTGTCCTCTGTCATTTTCTAGGGATGTCTGTCAGCGGGAAATCTGGCTGTTCTGGGGCTTGCCTGGACATCCGCCAGATGGTCTGCGGGCACCTAGCGATAGCTCGCAGTTTCCTGATTTTTCATGAGCTGCCATTTTGCACAAAATCGTAGCCATAAATAACACAATTCGAGCAAAATTGCAGATATAAATGGCAAATTTTGCACAAATCACACTATTTATGGATGCAATTTTGCGCAAATTCCAATTTCCATAAATAGGTTGCCTGCGATTCTGTGCAAAATGGTGGCTCACGGGAAATGGTGAGCTTGCCCGACTCGAGGCGTGCTAAGTCAGGCAACCTCAGGGATCTGCAAGCTGGCATCCGGGGGGCCGAGCCGGCGAAAACTCACTGAGCTCCACCCCCAGAATGGATTCCTATGTCATCCCTACCTGTTCATCTAGTGTTCCCAAGCATGGGCCAGGAGAGGTGAAGGGAGCACTCCCTGAGGTTTCTGCAGATCCCACTCAAACAAGGCCCTCTGCTCAGAACGACCCCTCGGCCACCTAGGAAAGTGGATTTGGGGAAGTGAGCGCAGGGCAAAGAGAAGAAGTGTGTCTCTCCATTCCTTCCTGATAACCAGTTCCTGACTTCTGGTTCTCTTTTGAGCCGTACACACAAGGGGACAGCGTCAGGCACTGCTGTTCCACAGAGTGCAGAAAAGTGTGGTGGGCCATTTGTGAGTGTTATCGGGCCCTCCAGTCTGATTGGTGCCACAAGAGGAAAGGCTTCAGGAAGAGGCCCGGCACTGAGCTGCAGCCTATGAGGCCTTTTGCCAGAGTCCTGTCTTCCCTCCTCAACCAACGATACAGACAGCCTTTATACAGATGGCTCTGGCCCCACCTCTCTACTAAGAGGTAACCAGGGAGCGACGTGGACCCTGCCTGCTAGCTCCAACAGGGATGAAACTGACTTTCAGACAGCAGGAACCAACTGTTTGGTCCCTGATTTGCAGCACAAGTCTGCCCACCTCTATCTTTTTGGCCATGCGCATTTACCGTACTGCTTTGCAGAATTCTGTGTGCAAGGCGAACAGGGCTCATGCAGTTCTAATGTATTATATCTATGAATGCAAAACTGAATGAGAAAACCGCTGGTTGGAACAGCATTGCAAGGACCTCACATCCTGGGGATTTGCATTAATGTCAGTTTTCCGGGTTTCTTTGCATATCCAGGCTCCTTTTGATGACGACATAGAGGTGCGCACGGGCAGCAACACAGGATTAGCAATAGTGAACGTAAGTGAACAAAGCATCTTGGGATGCTTCTTGCACTACATTACATCTGAACACGCACAGTATCTGAAGATATTTAGTCTATGTTTTCTTCTTGCTATTCAGGACTTTTAAGGTTGATGCCTCCCTTCCTCCTCATATATAATTGAGTTTTTAAATTTGAAGTAATGTGGGGAGAGCAATCCTATGGCCCCTAGACAGCACCTGGGGGGGGCGCCCATAGGATTGTTCGGTTTCCTGGCTCCGAGGTTGGAGATAAGGCTCCGACCTGGGAGCCAGGAAGCTGCGCCCCCTCCCCCTCCCCCACCCCCTTGTAGCCAGTGCAGAGAGAACTGTGCTGGCTACCTCTCCACACTTGGAAAACAGAGCGCAGAGACATGGAAAAGAGGGCATCTCTGGGGGTGAGGGGAGAAGACTGGGGCGTCCATAGGAACGCCATTTCCTATGGACGCCCCAGCCTCCTTCCATCCTCTCCTGAGGTACTGCTGCTAGATGGGCAAAATCGCCCATCTAGCAGAAATGCAGGGCTGCTGGAGTGCGGAGCCTCTGCTCTCTTCCCGCTTTGCATCGGATACTCAGCAGTCTCTGTGTTCAGAGGCTTCCAGCTATCTGGATAGAATTGCCCCCCCAAAAGTCCTACATTACCAAATGGAAAACAAAAATGGGGGTTCTTACCAGTTCTGTTCCAATATGTAACAAAAGGAACCCATTTCTACAACAGTTCTTGTCATTTCAACTCCCCTTTCCCTTTGGAAATTGCATTTAATCCAGTTTAACTTGTCCAGTTTGTCTTTAGCAGAGCACAGTAATTCTGGTCGGCCTCTGGGCCCATGATCCTAAGAACTGCTATGGTGCATTCTCCAGATAGACAAACCGTATACTAAGAGCAAACACATTCTTCAAGTGCTGATTCTTACACAGCCAAAAAGGCATAATCCAGACACAAGGCGGGGGTGTTGGCAGGCTTAGGAGGACCCCAAAATTCACAGAACTAGAAAAAATGCTTAGAAAAAAATAACTGAAGGGGTAAAAAAAAAAAAAGACCCCAAAACAGACAAATGAAGACTGAGTGTTCTCAGTGGTCACAGGATACTGATCCACTGGTGTGGTGGTGGTGGGAATCGAAAACTGTGTGTTGGGGAGGGAGAATGAATGGAATGTTCTGGAAAAGGGGCCGGCCGGCTGGCACCCTCAACAGGAACACTCCACACTGAAACATTTTGTGTCATTGGACCGATTTTGAAATGGGTCCAAGAGCCAACAGGAGAATGGGGACCTGGGTTCAGGCACTCTAGCAGCCAGGTGGGGAGGGTTTTTGTATACCAGGGAACAGGACTGACAGAGAGAGCAAAGTCGGCAGTCACAGCATCACGAGAGTTCGGGCTTCTTGAGCTGAGCTCTCTGAACCGTTGTTTTGAGTAGGTCACAAAGCTAAAAATAAATGCATACGATTATCTCCACAAGTTCATACCTCATCAGAAGTGAGTTATGTATATATATAACATGGATTATAATAGCAACTTCATGCCTGCAGCTGAATTGGTGGCTGGTTAGTCCAAATCCTCTTAAAATTGACTTTTTTTCTCTTAATTTGGATATATACAGCTGAGGAGTGTGTATTATAAGAGCAGTACCTCTGAAGACACTTGTAACTTTGAGCTGAAGATTGATGTAAAGGCACCTGGTGAGAAATTAATCATTCAAAAATGCTCTAAAAGTAGTCTCTGGAGAAGAGCAGGGGGTTGGATTCGATAGCCTAGATGGACCCTTCCAACTTCTAAGAGGTGATAAATGAGCCATCTTCTAATATTTGAAGGATTGTCACATAGACGATGGAGAAGATCTGTTCTCTGTTGCTCTGGAGTGTGGGACCTGAATCAATGAGTTCAAGTTATAAGGGAGGTGGTTTTGACTTAGGAAGAACTTCCTGGTGGGATGAGCTGTTCAACAGTGGAGCAGACTACCTTGGGAGGTGATGGACTCTCCTTTGTTAGATGCTCTTAAGTAGAAAGAGAATGACCACCTGTCAGGATTTCCTGCATCAGCCGGAGGGTTGGACTAGATGAACTTTGAGGTCTCTTCCAGCTCTGTGATTTTATAAGAATAGTTTAGAAAGGCACAGGAGCCTTCTTAGAGTCTGGCACTGCTAGTTTAGGGTGGCCAGATGCAAACAAGGCTCCTGTAATCTCGAGAGCTGTGAAGAGAAGGAAATTTTGCCATACGCAGCTTTTCTCATCCCTCCTACTTGTGTGACAAGCTGTACTCACCAAAAACCTCCATCTTCTTCACATCTGTTGAAGGTACAGAGCCCACTTCTTATTTGCATGTGAACACCTGGCCTGAATTTGAAATGCAGAGAGGTGGGGAGCAAGGAAGTTTCCTTATGTGTGTAGCTTGTACAAATATACAGCCCAGCTCAATTATACGCAGAGTTAAACCCACTGATTTAAATGTGTTTACGTGCACTCAGGTCTGCATAGGAGCAGGCTGGTAACTTGCAATCACATCCTGTTTTTCATTGATGCAATGGGAATGCAACTGGGCAAAGGTGTCCAGGGCTGTAAACAGGGGGAAAAAAACCTTCTGCAAGTACTGTTAGCCTTCATCACAGAGCCCCACCCACTTTTTAGCCACACCCACTGGCACTATTCCATCCCATTCTTTCCAGAAGTAGCTATGAAATGATACACATTCACTCAATAAAAGGAAGGAGTTCTGTTGAACTTGGTGACGGGGAAGAAGTGTGTTTGGTTCTTATTTTAATACAAGCCAACCTAAAGGGGCCATGGTGGCTTAGTGGTTAAGACGCTGAACTGCAGACCGGAAGGTCGACAGGACAGCAGTTCGAGACCCGAGTGCCGCGTGACGGAGTGAGCTCCCGTCTTCAGTCCCAGCTCCTGCCAACCTAGCAGTTCGAAAGCAAGACATTGCAAGTAGATAAATAGGCACCACTTCGGCAGGAAAGGTAACAGCGTTCCGTGCACCTCAGTGTTCAGTCATGCCGGCCACATGACCACGGAAGCGTCTTCGGACAGCGCTGGCTCTTCGGCTTAGAAACAGGGATGAGCACTGCACCCTAGAGTCGGACACGACTGGTTGGGGACACCTTTACCTTTTTTAACCTAATTTACACTTTCTGAATGAATATGCAAAGCAGAATGCTATTACTCTCTGAATTTTGCAACGCAGTTCTCTAGGGGAAAAAGTAAATTAGGGAAAATTGCTTGCAAAAATGCATACAAACATATGTATGCATTTTCATGTGCACAAACACGCACACAAAAATGCGTACACATTTTCATGCTGACTTTTTGTTAAAAATTGTGAACTGATGTGGAAATGGGAAGGAACCAACATGTGCTTGAAAAAAAAACTGAGACCATTATAGAAAGTGAAACAAACAGATTTGTTCCTTTCCAGTTTATCTGAGCATTTGCACCAGAAATTTGATAGTTTGAATGTGCTCGAATGTAGCTTTGATGTCATCACTTCCCAGATATTTGCGTCCGAATGCTAAAAACAATTCCCCCTATAAATTGCCTAAACATTTGGGTGGTGGCAAATCCCATTTTGAACTGCATGACCCCAATTTTAAAGAAGCTCGTGAAATTGTTTGGGGCTTTTGGGTCAAACGTTGTCTCTTGAGGCCCACGCGGCCTTGGTGGCTCAGAGCACCTTTTACCAGCTTCTTCACCTTCCCTGCACAGGGATACTTTGGCTACAGTGATCCCTGCTGTAGTAATCTCCAGCCTGGATTACTGTAATGCATTTTGCATGGGGCTGCCCTTCAAAATAGTCCAGGAGCTTTAATTAGTACAGTGTTCAGCTGCGATTCTGGTTGGTTTGCCTAGATGGTGCTATATTACATCAGTTCTGAAGGCGCCGCTACTGCATTGGCTGTCTATTTGCAACTGAGCCCAATTCAAGGTGCTGGTGCTTACCTTGAAAGCCCAACATTGCTTGGGGCCCAAAGACCAGAAGGAGCACTTCCTCCGATAGCAACTTTCCTGTGCATTAAGATAATGTGTGGAAGCCCTTCTCTGTAGTCCTTCCATAAGAGGAGTACATTTAACATCTGGAAAAGAGAGCCTTCTCTGTGGTGGTGCCCTGACTGGAAGGCACTCCCATGGGAGATCCACCTGGCACCAGTGTGGTACTCTTCTGGGCACCAGGTGAAAACCTTTTTATTTGCACAGGCATTTTAAAGCAAACTTCCAATTTTCTTTTTACATTTTTAGATTCAAGTTTGTACATTTTTAGCAGGTTGAAATACTTTTGTGCCTCTCAATGTTACTTTTTGATGCACAATAAAAACAATGCAAACGCTTAACTGTATTGTATCGTTTTAGTCCATTTTGCATACACTGCCCTGAAGTTCTTTTGGGGATAACGTTTATTTTAAAAAATCAAATAAATACATTCATATATTCTTCTGGGTATGTCACACTGGAGAGCCTTAGCCTAGCAGTTGCAGGTTCAAGGGTCCAAGGTGGGTTCAAGGGTCCAAGAGTTCCAAGGCGGTTGGCACAAATGGGGATACAGCAAATGGCAAGGTCTCAGTAGCCCAGGTCACAGGCAACAAGGTTGCAAGGCAACAAGGTTCCAAGGCAACAGCAGACAAGGGGAAGGCAGAAGGAGAGTCAAAATTCACTCCGTTACTCACACCAGGAAACAGTCCAGAGTCCAGGCAAGCAAAACTGGATTCAGGAAGGTCCAATCAATGATGTTTCCAGCAACGCTCTCACCCTTACACAGCTGTTTTTATGCAGAGGCTGTCAGAGCCACACCCAAGCTGTGAACTGTTAGGGACTGCAGCTGAAAAGTCCTCCTTGTCAGCAAGCCTCCTATGTACAAGTAGACTTTTCCTCACAAGGAGGCCTCTATCTCAGCCTACCCTTCCTTCTGAGGTCCTCTCTTTCTAAGCTGCATCTCTCCCAAGAGCTGGGGAGTTTCTCTTCCTCCCTCCCTCTGAGGCACAGTCTTTGTCCTCCACAGGTGATGCCCTCCTGGCCATCGCCCCCCCATGCCTACTGGCTGAGCGTAGGCATTGCTGGTGGCAGGTGGTTCATGGTTCTCCAGCTCTTCCTCCAAGGAGGAGTCTTCCAACGGAGGCACGGGGGGGATAGGAGGGTGTGGAGGCCTGAGGGTTCCTAGTATAGCGGCCTCCCCACCCATGGGAATGCCCCTTTCCCTTCCCTCCGAGGTCCCTTTTGCGACCTCGGAGGGGCAGCCGGTGCGGTTCTTTCCATGCTGGTTGCAAGGGGGAAGGGGTGAGGAGCTCGGACTTCTGATCTGAGAGCCTTTTGTGCGATGAACAGGGTAAACATGCTGTGAGTGAGTGAGCGAGCGAGCGAGCGAGCGAGCGAATGAATGACAGGGTGAATATATGGAGTGAGGACCTATTGTTGCAACAACTTAGCTGTCTGCTGGCCAACTGTTCCTGAATACCTGCGTAAAGAACTCCTTCCCTTGCATGTGCAGAAATGTATGGTGAAATAGCGGAGGCTTACTTTGGGTCCCGACACGAAGCCAAACAGTTGACGGCCTGTGCAAGGTAAGTCCAGATAAATAGCGACCGTCACCGTGTGCCAATTAACAGAAACATCAGAGAGAAAACATGGAGGTGCCTTATTTCGGATGTATCCACGCTTCGCGGCCGCATTACTGCACTTTTGCTCCATCTTGCTTCTCCCGCTGTCATACCTCTCTCCCAGCTTTCACAGTCTGTGATCGCAGCCAAGATCTGTCCTGATGAAACGCCAGCTGCCTGCTGTTGCCAGTCCTGTTTCCCATAGCATAACGTTCCCTGGAAATTACAGAGAGGACCAGAGACATTTCAGACAGGGTGGCCATGTGTCCTACTTTACAGAGGGGAGTCCTCTACTTGAAGGGCTGTCCGGTCTGAGTCCAGTTTAAAGATAATGAACCCTAAGAAGAGAGAGAGCAGCCAGGGGCCTTGGAGCCGCCCGTCTCAAGTTGGCCCCTGGACAGACTCTGCGGCCAGCGCACAGCTCACCAGCTCCCAGTCCCCTGTGCTATGGTGAGACGCATTGTATTTCTATTGATAGAGGGGACAGGCAACCCAGAGATGTTTTGGACTACAATTCCCTATTGCTAAGCCGGGTCAGCCCCGGTTAGAACTTGGATGGGAGGCTGCCTGGGAATCAGGCTTCCTGCATGGAGCAGAGGGCTGGACTCGATGGCCTTGTAGGCCCCTTCCCACCCTGTGATTCTATGACGTTGAGCAAAGGGCTGGATGCGCCCAACCTCGTCTGATCCCAGAAGCTAAGCAGGGTCAGCCCTGGTTAGTACTTGGATGGGAGACCGCCTGGGAATCAGGCTTCCTGCACTGAGCAGGGGGCTGGACTCAATGGTCTTGTAGGCCCCTTCCCACCCTGTGATTCTATGAGATCCCTGTCCATTGGCCATGCTGGCTGGGGCTGATGGGACTTGTAGTCCAAGTCATCTGGAGGGCGCCAGGTTGGGGAAGGCTGAATGATAGCAATTCTTTCTAAACTCGCAGTTCGACATATAAATCAGCATAACTATGCACATTCTATGCAAATGTGTTTAGTCTTTGGTCCTCTTCTTTCCACGGTGATGCCTCTCCTCCAGGTCCTGCTGCTAGAAACCCAGACTCCTGGCCTCTTCCTCACAGGTCACCAGCCAGGCCTATTGGGCTAAGCTATCACTGTGCATGCATTGAGGGAATGCATCCTATCATGTACCTGACATTCCCCTTTGGTTGTGCGTTACAGCGAAGGCCTGATCATGGCAGACAAACACTTTTCCAGGCAGCTTGTCCTCCCTGACCCAAGTTAACCTCTAAGGCAGACTGGGTTTCCTAGGAAGAGTTTGAAAACCACTGCACTGCAGATAATCCAGCCCTCTGTGCAGAGCAGGGATGGTGAGAATTCTGTTCAGTTTGGTTTTTGATAAGAACTTACCCAAAATTGCACATGTCTTCATTAACAGGGTGGAAAAAAGGCTTTTAAAAATGGATTAGGGGGAGAAAGCAAAATGGACAGATTCATCCACCCAGGCAGAGCGTTTAATTAATTAATTAATTAATTAGATTTCTATGCCACCCAGTAGCCAGTGCACTCTGGGTGGTTCAGAAAACTTAAAACAATAAATATAACGATGTAATAAAACATCATGTAAGAACCTTTAAAAGTTTAAAACAGAATGAAACCAGAGTAAAAGCCAGTAGCAGTGTAAAGATCTAAAAACACAGTAACACTTTTTAAAAAAATACTGAAGGTTTAAAAGGCCTGGGAGAATAAAAAGGACTTTACTTGGTGCTGAAACACTACAATGTAGGCACCAGGTAAGCCTCTTTGGGGAGGGCATTCCACAATTTGGGTGCCCTCACTGAAAAGGCCCTCTCCTTATTCATTTATTGCATTTATATCCTGCCCTTTTTCCTCTTGCAAGGAACCCAAGGCAGCTTACATTCTCTTCCTCCTCCTCTTCCTCCTCTCCTTTTTAGCCTCACAACAACAACCCTGTGAGGTAGGTTGGGCTGAGAGTTTGTGACTGGCCCAAAGTCACCCAGTGAGCTTCCATGGCCAAGTGGGGACTAGAACTCGGATCTCCTGGCTCCCAGTGCAACACTCTAGCCACTAGACCACACCGGCTCTCCTTAGTAGCCACCTGCCTCACTTTGTGGGTTTATCCAGAGGAGGGTCTCTGGAGATGACCTTAAAGAGTCCAGACAGGTATAACTCTTAAATGTATATCTTTAAATGCTTAGCTTTTAAAAGCCTGGCTTCACAGCCTTGTGTATTCATCCATGTTTGTGGTGCTGAGTTAGGGTTGCCACCTCTCTTTTTTTTATGGGCTCCCCATCTTTAACAGCTGTATGGCAGGCAGATACAAACATGCTCTCTTTGCTGGGAATAGCTGCACCTATTGAATTTGGCCAGTGCAGATGGATGAGAATTTTGTTTGGTTTGCTTTTTGAGAAGAACTTACAACATTCACAAAGGTCTTCATCAACGGGATGGAAAGAACTTGCGGTTAAGGAAATGTGAATGTGGGAGAAAGTGAAACTGACTGATTTGCCCTGCCCTGCCCTGCCCTGCGTGCAAAGTTTGCTATCATCTACTCCAGGAGCGGATTACAGTCTTTGGGCTGTGCAGTCTACTTTGCCATTGTTGTTTTACTAGAAACCCAAGGTCCATCAGCCTTCAAGGTCCATCGATGGCTTGCTTGTAATACCAGAACTGGGGATGGGGAGAGGTGATTTCCATCAGGACCACAGTGCATGGAGAGATGAGGATTCTCTCCTCTCTCTCTCTCCTCTCTCTCTCCCCCCCCCCATTCTTCACCTCAAGCAGCCTAATGGGGACTGTGGAAGTGGGGTGGGGGGAGGAAGAGCCTTTTAGGGCGCAATCCTATGCATGTTTAGACAGAAAAAGTCCTACGACTCCCTATCCAGCTGCATTTCCACCGCAAAGAGCACCTCTATGCCACAGTTAATGCTAGCAGAAAAACTATCGCCAAGTGCAGTGCACGGGCAGGGATGTGTGTGTATGTTTTGGTGGGATCGCAGTGGGGAGGAAGGTTTATAGCAGGGCTGCAAAAAGGGCAGCAAGTGGCCCACCAGACCGCCCTGCATCTGCCCCTGCTGCTGACAAATCACGGCAGCAGTGCTTGGGGTTTCTTGTGCTGGCGTTAGCACTAAGAAGGGAGTCTTCCTTTTTTTCTGGTCTCTGATCAGAGACTGGAGATAAGGAACGGATCCCTTGGCTAGTGTTAGCACTAGGAAGTCCAGGCTTGTGTGTGTGTGTGTGTGTGCATGCGTGTGCATGAGTATGTGAGTACACGCACGTGTGCATCCCCTTGATCTCTAGTGTTGCCCAATGTGGCCCAAAAGTTGTAGACCCTTGATTTAAATCTTCCCCGTCCCCCATTGTCCAGGTGGAAATTGCTCCCCGCCCCTCCACCGCATCTAGAATTGCCTTTTTAAAAATCTTCTAACATAGCAGCATTTAAGGCTGTGCACTGAAGGAGCAGGGGTGCCTCTGAGCATATTGTTCACCTTAGGAATTTGTTTTCAGTGCCAGAACAGAGCTCAGAGTCCCTTCACACAAAAGTCCACCCTTGGATCCTCTCCTCTCCTCTCCTCTCCTCTCCTCTCTCTCTCTCTCCCCCCTACCCCATTCTTCACCTCAAGCAGCCTGATGGGGACTGTGGAAGTGGGGTGGGGGGAGGAAGAGCCTTTTAGGGCGCAATCCAATGCATGTTTAGACACAAAAAGTCCTACAAAAGTCCTACAAAAAGTTGTAGGACTTTTTTCTGTTGAAACAAGCATAGGATTGCACCCTTAGTTGCTGGGTCTGAAACCCTTGCAAATTCCCCTGCAAAACAGTAGATCCCAACATGCCTTCTGCCCTTCTCTGCTGTACTCCCATACAAACTCCTCTGGCTTTCTGCTGCAAACTCCATCAAAGTTGAAGTCAGATGTAGGGCTGTAAATGAAGGTGGCTGTTGCATGTCAGAGCCCTCGTGGGAGGAGGCCATTCTCTTGTGTGGGCTCAGGGCCGCTCCTGTCCTCTTTCCATTTTTTTCTCTGTGTAGGTACAAGCCGCATAGGTTGGAACCACGGTCTGACTCTGCCCACGCGGTGATGGACATCTCCCTTGTCACTGGATTGGAAGCAAACCCAGAAGATTTATCTACCGTACGTAAGGTTGTCACTAGGGATGGAGGGAAGTTTTATTTGGTCTGCAGTTTTAAGCAAACCCACCTAATTTTCACTACCCAGATAAATATGTGGATCAGAAAGCAGTTACCCTTCAGAGTGCGTAACTCTCCCAGTTTTGTGACATAGTTCTTGGCTCACAGGTTGGGTACAACGGGTGCAGAACCTCTTTCAGCCCCCGGGATGAATTTCATTTTGGAGAATCTCTTGTTGTCTCTCGGCTCCAATCGTGGGCAGTGCTGAAAGCAAAAGTGGCTGGGCAAAACCCCCCAAAATACCTTACTGCCAGGAACTAAGCCTCTGGAGAGGGGCCGTAGCTCAGTGTGATAGAGCACGTGCTTTGCATGCAGAAAGCCCAGCCCAGGTTCAATCCCTGGAAACTCCTGGTAGGTCAAGGAAGGAATCCTGCCTGAAACCTTGGAGAGCTGCTGCCGCCAGTCCGTGTCGACAACGTTGGGTGAGATGGGCCAATGATCTGACTCAGTATATCTATAAGGCAGTTTCCTATGTTTCTATGTTCCATTTCAACATTTTAGAATGGGGCGGGGGGAGAAACCACCAAACAATTACTGGTTGAGGGAAAGGGGGCAGGGCCAGGGGAAAGGGGGTGGGGCCTTCTGGGAGAACTCAGGGGCTGGATTGGGTCTCCAAGCCTGTAGGTCTGCACTCCTGATGTACAGTAATATGTGTATTAGGGGAAGCGGGTGGGGAGTGTATATTAAGGAAAGCTGCACACAAAAATGTGTATGTCAGGAAAAATTGTGTACAGAGAAATAAGTGTGTGTGTGTGTGCGCGCGCGCGCGCGTGTGTGTTTGAAATTCACAAGTGATGTGGAAGTTAGATGGAGCAGACTGAATACATGCAAAACTGACATGGACCAGGGATGGATTAATTCAGCCATCCCTTTTTGTCACCCCCGTTAAAGAAATCATGCAGCAAAGTGCTATGCATGTCTGCTCAGATTGAGTTCAAGACTTTATTTCCAGTCAGTGTCCCTTTCATACTTATAACCCCATTCCATCCTGTTCCTGCATTGATTTTTTAAAAATCCACACTGAAATTCACATTTAAATATCTATTTTGAATGTATTTTCTCACAAACGATACATTTCTAGACTATTTTCTCACAAAATACTCATTTCCAAATGTATTTAGTTTCAAAATAACACATTTTAAAATGCACGTTGATAACGCCTTTTGAGCTGTGAAATGCATTGCAAAGTTTGGAGAAGTGCAAAATCCAGAGGATTTTTTTTATCTGCACATCAGTCTGGAAGGTGCAGGTCAGGTCAGTTTGTACTGAAATATCCTGATTTATATCCTGCTTTTCCACCAAAAAGAATGGTGCTCGATAGTAATAAAACCAAGATTAAAATAAACTTAGTTAAATTAATAATGGAAACAAATAGATTAAAAATAGAATTGAAAAAAATAAAAGAAATAACAGTACCCAACCCATTATTGTTATCATTATTATTATCATGTGCCATCAATGCACATGGCACTGTACAGAATAAAACAACAAAACAACAAATCCCTGCCCCAAAGGCTTACATTCTAATAGAACCTGTTTCAGCAACAGACCAGTTTACATGGCAAAGCTGGCCTGCTTGCATACAAATGTCTTTGCCTGCCAGTAGAAGCACAGCAGAGGGAGAGCCCACCTAGCCTCCATCAGCAGGGAGTTCCAGAGTTTGGGAGCAACCACCGAGAAGGCCCTCCCTAACGTCCCCACCAAACTTGCCTTGGATGGCAGCAGAACCTGGAGAAGAGCCTCCCTGGAAGACCTTAAAATCTGGGCAGGCAGGTATGGGAAAATGCGGTCTTTTTGATGGCCTGGTCCCAAGCCATATAAGGCATTATAGGTCATAATCAGTATTTCAAATTGTGCCTGGAAACAGACCGGTAGCCAGTGAAGCTGTTGTAACAAGGGAGTCATGTGCTCTCTGTAACTGGCCCCCGTCAACAGTCTGGCTGCAGTATTGTGGACCAGCTGATGTTTCCAAACACTTTTCACACCAGCCTCAGTACATGTCTCAGGAAGGCATGTACGCCATTCCTGCCAGGGGTTCCATAGCCCCCTTTTTCTACCAATGGATGGGTAGGCAGACATATCTGGATCTACTGGTAGATCTTTGGGTGATTTGCAGGAAATCGGCAAGGATGAATAACTCCCAACTGTTTAACAACAGCAGCTACAAGATTACTCCCCCCTGCCCTAAATTCTGCTTCTGAAATGAAGAAAGCTTAGGGTAACCAGGAGCAGTTTTGTGTGTGGAAGGACTGTGAGCTCCATTCAAATCTGGTGCTTAAGTTAGAATTAATTCCTGGGCTCAGAACTCTTCAATTCGAAGTGTATGTCTTTTGCACCAGGTTCCAGTTGGTGAGTCTCAGGGTCCTAGTCAAAAACAATGTAGGTTCTTTAAGCCTGAAATCTGTCCACCACTGGACTAATGTAGCTGCTTTACTGGAATTTATCATGTGTCCCAAATTAATCGGTAAATAATTCTTCCTCTTCCTCTTCTTCTCAGCTTGCAAATAACGTCGACCAGCTGATTGCAGATTATGAGATAACCGACGGGCATGTTCTAGTGCAATTAGATTCGGTAGGTTCCCTTTGACTTCGCCGCGTGTTTTTATACTCTACGACATTTGACCCATTGCAGGCCGCCCTTCAGTCATTCTGTGCCAGGACTGCATATACTCCCTACTTTAAAATCAATCCTCCAGTCCATCAGAATTCTGCACCAATGTAACCCAAGTTATACACCAGTGGGTGTGGCTGGGGGAAAGGTGATTTGTGCATGTTCTAGATTTGCATAGATTTGTTTGTGTTGCAAATATATTCTGCTTGTGTCAGTCATGTTGGCAGGTGGTGGGGGTGATGAGTTATTCAGGGCACTGAAGCCTCCTAATCCGCGGGAACCTTCTTGAAGCAGTGGCCACATTCCAGGCACTGGACACAGACTTTCAGAGAAGAGCCCTGAAGCTTGACCAGGCAAAAGCCCTCTCTAGCCCAGCAATCTGTTCCCACAGTGGCCAGCCAGATGCCCCAGTGGGAAGCCCACAAGCGGACATGAGTGGAATGGCAGCTTCCTGCTTGCGTGCTCCAGCATCTGGTATTGAGAAGCATAATGCCCCTGGTACTGGATGGGATATATGGCCATTGTGACTCAAAGCCACGGTTAGCCTTCTCCTGCATGGATTTGTGTCATCCCCTTTTAAAGCCATCCAAGCTGGCGGCCATGGCCACATCTCACGGGAGCGCATTCCGCAGTTGAACTTCCCGCTGTGTGAAGAAGTCCTGCTTTTGATCTGTCCTGAATCTCCCACCCATCAGCTTCATGGGATGGCCCCTGGTTCTAGTATTATGCGAGAGGGAGAGAAACATCTCTCTCTACCCACTATCTCCACAGCATGCATGGTTTTATACAGCCTTATAATTTCTCCCTTTACTCACCTTCTTTCTAAGCCAACCCCCGCTCAAGTTGTAACGTTTCCTCATAGGGGAGTTGCTCCAGCCCACTGATGATTTTAGTTGCCCAACCTTGTTTGTTTGATCAGTACCCTGCCATTCAATCCCCAAGGATCCCCACGGTAGCTTACATTCAAAACAAATAAAACACCATCAAACTGGGGCTGCTAATCCCCCCGCCCCACCTCCTCGCATCACCTGGCATTGCTCTACGGTAATATACCTTCCCTCTGCCCCACAAACCTCAGTTCTCATTTGGTCCCTGTAAGTCTGTCTGCCTGCCTGCCTGCCTGCCTGCCTGCCTGCCTGCCTTCCTTCCTTCCTTCCTTCCTTCCTTCCTTCCTTCCTTCCTTCCTTATTTATTTTATTAATTGCCCATCTGGCTGGTCACTCAGCCACTCTGGATGATGTACAATAATAAAAAGTTTAAAACAATAAAACTCTACATTAAAAACATCATATTTCTAAAAATACCCTAGCCCACCCCAAATGCCTGCCTGAACAACCACGTTTTTAATGCACGACGGAAGCTCATTAAAGAGGGGGCATGGCGGAGTTCCCTAGGGAGGGAGTTCCACAGAGTGGGGGCCACCACAGAGAAGGCCCTCTCCCTCGTCCTCACCAGCCTAGCTGTCCTGGCTGATGGGACAGAGAGAAGGCCATCCGAGGCTGATCTTGTTAAGCAGCCTGCCTGGTGTTGCTGGAGGAGCTCCTTGAGATAGGCTCTTCCCATCGACACTCATCCCACCACACTATTCCAAGGGCTGGCGGTTGGGCGGCCTACAGCTTGGCTTCCGCCCAACTTCTTCCATGGCTCCAGGGCAGAGAGGGAAGGGCCAGGCACAGTGGCTGGGCTTCAGGTGAACTAAGGAGCGGTGGCCATTGGTCAGGAGCTGCTGGGACTTGAAGTGATCATTTTGGGATCTGTGTGCCCATGTGGTGACCTCACCAAACTGTGGGTTTGCAGCATCTACCTAGGCCAGGGGTGGGAAATGTGTGGCCCTCCAGAAATTCTTGGATGACAACTCCCATGATTCCTCACTACTGGCTATGCTGGCTAGGGCTGATGAGAGTTGTAGGGCAAAATATCTGGAGGGCCACCAGTTGCCCACCCCTGACCTAGGCAGTGAAATACCTGCAGGCCCTGGACTGACGCCGCCCACCCAGACTAGCCATTGGACACCCCTGGACAGGAAGGCGTATACACAGGCTTCCTGTTCCAGCAGAGCCTTGCCAGAGCAATGTTATCTTCTTGAGTGTTGGTGTGTTCCCATCTCTTTAGGTTGCTCTTTGACCCTGCCTCCTGGTTTGTTCATCATGCTTGACTTGCTCTCGCATCCTGAGTTCTGGTTTTGTCCCTTGACTGCAATCTGCTGGTGCAACTCCTGGCTCAGACCACTGCCTACAGCTCAGCCCTAGCGCAGTTAAAGGTTTTGTGGCCTGGATGTTCTGGCTTCACATCACATTCACATTTTACAGTATATTTTGAGATCTATTGAGTCATGAGGGCTAGCAACTTGTGGGTTGTTGTTTTTTTTAATATGCTGAGAACTGAGATACTTGGGGCCAAACAACACATAATACAGAATATCTGTCAGGGGTGTTTCTGAGTGCAGGGAGTGGCATAGCAGTTTAGATTCTGACGGAGAACCGTCAGACATGGGGGAGGTGTTTTCCCAGGCTAGTCCAGATATGACTAGGCCTGCTTCTCAGGTTACAAGCAGACAGATGGCTGAGCAGGAGGGTCCTTCCTCACCCCCCCTCCCAAGAGAGGCAGCGAAGTGAGCAAATAGGAGGAGGCGGGGTTTGGGGAGAATGACCTAATAGATGCCAGGAGCAGGCGCAGAGCAAAGAGACAGAAGATGGGGCGGAACTTAGACGGTCTACCTGATTGGCCTTGCATGAAAAGCTGCGCTTAGAGGCCTCACGAGAAGAGAGGGACCTCCCCCCCTTAAGTTAGGCTAGCGAGACCACCTCCCTCTTCAAATGGCAGACAACTCTCGTAAATTCCATTTGGATCCCCTGAAGGCATTCCTTGTAGATGGCGAGTTCTCTAAGAATTTGCATCTGTATGACCCTGTGAAGTAATGGATTAAAAGCTGTAGACTGAAGCCTCTCGTCTGTGTATGTTTGGGCACTGAAGTGAAGTGGGGGCTAAGGGAATCCTGACCATATCTGCGACCAGATATCCCAGCGTTCTCTTCTTTACTCAAATGCAGGTGCAGGGTGTGTGTATGCCAATTTGTTTGGGGAGGAAGAGGGGTGCTTAACTCTATCCCTGTGTGATTTTCCTGATCTGTGCTTGTATTTTTTCTTTGTCCAGCACCTTGGAGCAGGGAAATGACATTGGGGAGAAGGGAAGGATTAAATGCTTTCCTACATACTGCTGCCTGAGCAAACTGGCAGCCCTCTTTGACTTCATGATTTGAAGGGGAGAAAAAATCTAATCCTGTATCTTCAGTGACCTGTTGTAGTTTAACTTTTAGGGTACTGAATTTTGCATTCCTTATCAAATTCTTTTTTGGTGCCTGTGAAAAATCGGGGAGCATCATCAGCCCCGTTTGGTACCACATCTTGGCCATGCAGCACAGTTAAATTCGTATAACTTACACATTCAGCAGACCTGAGGTGGGCTAAACTCACGTTGACCCCCCCCCCCCCGCCCAGCCACCGCTGATCCATTAATGAACTTAGGACTTATGGATCTTCAATGCCAGGAGAATGAAAAAAGAGAGAGAAAAAGGCAGCTTGCAGTGAGAGAACATCTCATGTAAATCAGTCCTAACTTGTATTAATTTCTATAGGTTCCAGGGAGCAATTTCCTGTGCATTGGTTTCCAAGTAACTGAACTATTCCGTGTTGGAATGGCAAGCCCAGGAACCTTCACTGTGTATGAATATCACACCCCTGGTAAGGAGTCCATTCCTCTCACTTTCCATGCTTAAGTTCACAAGAATGAAAGAAGAACCATGCTGGATCAGGACAAGGGTCCATCCAGCCCAGCATTCTGTTCACACAACGGCCAAGCAGCTGTCTGCAGAGAACCCACAAGCAGGACATTAGTGCAACAGCACCCTCCCACCCATGTTCCCCAGCAACTGGTGTGCATAGGCATACCACCTCTGATACTGGAGGTAGCATGTAACCTTTGTGACTAGTAACCATTGATACTAGCCTGGGAAGAGAGAGTGGGCATCAGTGAGAGATTGTTTGCTACAGATTTCTTTGTAGATGTCTGCCCACCGTCTAGGGATGGTGGAGAAATCCGCCACGGACTCCAACAAGGCTGGATTCTTTAGAATCCGGCCCCCCGGAGTCCGTGGCGGAACGGACTACTCCGCCTTGCCACCCCGCAAAATTCTCCCTGGACGGACCTTACCTGCCGCCTGCTGGTCCGGGTCTGTCTGCTGCCGTCCGCTGCCCCGGTCTGCGGCTGCAAATGGCGTCCAGCATAGCAGACGCCATTTGCGTCCCTGCTTTAGCCGTGATAAGCTACGTAAATATTTACATAGCCTATCATGGCTAAAGCGGGGACGCAAATGGCATCCGCTACGCCAGACACCATTTGTGGCTCCAGACCGGCAGCGGATGGAAGTCCGGCTGCGGACGGGCCCAGCCGGCGGCTCTGCGGACTTGCCGCAGAGCGGAGCTGGCCAGTGAGGATTTTGGGGGAAGGGACGGATCGCCTCCCCCCCCCCCCAGATGCCCCGAACTGGACGGGTGAGTGGGGTTCGGAGACCTCTGCCACCGTCTCAAGTTGAACATGGACAAAAATGAAATCTTGATTTTCCGCCCTGATCGTCCTTCTCCTTTTCCCTCCTTCCCTTCCCTTCGCCTTCAAGGTGTTCAGCTTGTCCCAGTCCCTGTTGCCAGGGTCCTGGGGGTCCTGGCGGATGACCCTTTATTGGGTGCACAGTGAGGACTTGTAATTTCTACTTACTGAAAAGCTGCTGGATCTGCAGGCGACTGCAGACATTATGGTTCGGGCCTTAGTGGTGTCATGTCTAGAGTATTGCAATAGTCATCTAGCAGGCCTCCCTTTTCCCTCTCTCCATCCTTTAATCCTGGTTCAGAACAATGCTGTCAGGACTGTCCTGGACCTTCCCTGTTTTGTTGCTATCACCTGTTATCGTAGGGCCTTGCACTGGCTCCCACTGAAGGCCAGGGCCCTTTACAAGATTTTGGTCCTAGCCTTTAAGGCCCTAAGGTTGCATTACCCAGTCTATCTGTCCTCTCTTCTGTCCTGGTATGTCCCAAGGCGGGCCACTAGATGCATGGGCCAGGCTCTTCTGACCTGCTCTACTTCACGGATTGCGGTGTCTCATTATTGCGCATTCCAGGACCTTGTCCCACAGCTGTGGAACTCTCTCCCGCTTCCGCTATGGTTAACTGAGAATTTGAAGGTGTTTGAGAAAGGTTTGAAAACTCATCTTTTTGAGTAGGAGGGGAGTGGTTGGTTGTTTATGTCGTAAAGTATGCTGATGGCGTTTATGTTTATTTGGGTTATTAAGACTATTGTTATAATATTGTATTTTGGAGCTAAGTTGTACTAGAATTATTGTAATTATGTATTTTAAATTGTAGAGTTATTTCTTTTATGTACAGCACTTTGTAACAAAGCACTTTATAAATCATCATCTCATCCTCCATGAATTTGTCTAATCTCTTTTAAAGCTATCCAAGTTGTGGTAGCTGTCTTGTGGTAGCAAATTCCACAGTTTATGCACTGGATAGAGAAGTCCTGGTTTCTCAATAGAATATTGAAGTTGTCTTGCATTCTCTTGAACATCCTGGTTTTGATGACACGAACAACCACCACACTCTCGTTTTTTGAAATTGTACGCTTACTTTCCCGTCCACAGAAAAACGGTGCACTGTATTTTACAATGCTTATGGAGAAGAATCGCTTGTAAGATTGTGTGAAGGCACTGAATGCAAATGCATAGAAGGTAAATGTGTCTACTCAGAAGTAAATCCCCACTGAGTTCAATGGGACTTAATGCCCAAGAAGTTTGTTTAGGATCATGGCCGTTGTTTAGACTGCTCATGTGCAGTTACAGGATCATATAGTTCCAAAATCCATATTAGGATAATACTTTTTTATGCCATCTCAGAGGTCATAAAATAGTGTGCAAGCTTGCACGTTCTTGAGAATCCTTCATCAGGCCAGGTTTCCCAGCATCTCTTTTAGTTTGGTCCTTCCTCTCAGAGCAGCATGAGTTTACATATTCCCTTTTTAAAAACGTTTAAACCACATTTGATTCACCCACCATTGAGCTTCATGGCTGCATGAGGATTTGAACTCAGGTCCCCTCCTTCTAGTCATCATGGCACCGCACTGGAACTCTGAAGAAGAGATTCTGCTTACGCTGATTCTGTTTCCCCCAAATGCAGGGGAATGTGGGCGCATGCAGTCCAGACAAAACCAGTCCATAAGCAGCGATCTGCGGAAGAAAGAGGCCTGCAAGAATAACATTGCATACGGTAAGATTTGAACGGCTGGCGCATGCCAAATACAGACCAGCAGGTCATGGCATGGCAACTTTGGAGCCGGAGCCGAACCAACCCAAGGCTCCAGAAGAAGGCTGCTGGCTGGCTCAGGGTCTGCAGAGGCTGCTGGTGAACTGTGTGTGCTTCTGGGCCCCTATGAGGCACAGCATGTGTGCAGGCCAGGCTCAAACTCTGGGGCACGTTTTCTAGCCTTGGGCTGGTCTGGAAATGCTGTTCCAAAATGCCACCATTTACCCCACCACAAAGGTGCCCGAGAGAACAGCACTACATCGTAATGGAGCGTCACTTTGATGGGGGCTTCTGAGCAAAAGAAAGCGAAGAACAAGAGATAAAATGAACAGAAGATAAAAAGGAAGAACGTGATATTAAGATTCCTCTTGAGAAAACAGAGTGCCAGTAAAACCGAGGCTGGTCAACCAAGGAAGGCTTCCTGGAAAAGGGCTGTTTTCAGGAGGCGCCGAAAACAACCCAGTGTTGGCACCTGCTTGACCTCCAGAGGCAGGGAGTTCCACAGGAAGGGGGCCACCACACTAAAGGCTCTTCTCCGGGTGGACTCCAGTTGGGCCATGCGTCCATGTGGAATCACCAGGAGCGTGCCTTCTGATGTCCTCAGTGACCAGGTTGGTAAGGGAGAAGGCACTCCGTCATGTATCCTGGTCCCAAGTTGTTTAGGGCTTTGTACACTATATTACGCTTTTGAAAGATGAGGTAGCTTGGCATAGGCCAAACAGCTATGGCTGTACTTACTAATTAAGGCATGTGAAAGGCTTATTATGTGGTTAGGCCAAACTACACAGGTCTCTAGGTGGCTACCAATGGCATATAGGAATGCTGTGAAGTCCACCTTATTGCTCACCAATAAACTCACTACATCTGCCCTCCCCGCTCACTGGAACACCCCCTTTCCTCCTCCTCCAAGATGGCTTTTCCGACCTCAGAGGGCAGCCAGAGCCGGCTATGAGGGGGCGGGGGAGGAGGGTCAGATTTCTGACTCCCCTTTCCAAGGTCAGAGTGCTGTCTCCGACCTTGGAAGGGGAAACCAAACAATCCTGTGGTCCCTGGTATGTTCACCCAGGGACCATAGGATTGCTTTCTAAGAAGGGAAGGGGCTGTAGCTTAGTGGCAGAACTTGTGTTTAGCATGCCAAAGGCCCCAAAGGCCCTGGCATTTCCAGTCAGGGCAGGAAAAAACCCTGCCTGAAACCCTGGAGAGCTGCTGCCAGTCAGTGTTGACAATACTGGGCCAGATGGAACAAGGGTCTGGCTCAGTATAAGGCAGCTTCCTCTGCTCCTCCTAAACTCTCTTGCAGCTGTCCTCAACCCAGTGCCCTTCAGATGTTACAGACTGCACCTCCCATCAGCCTTCACCATTTGCCATAATGGCTGGAGCTGATGGGAGTTGGAGTCCAAAGCAACTAGCATGTTCTGGCATACAGTTTGGAACTTACCAGTTTGGGGGCTGCAAAACCTTCTGGGTGGAGGATCTGGGCTTTATTTTATTGCGTTGAAGGTATTTATATAAGGCATCCTTCATAATATTTATCCCAGGGTTGGCTTACAAAGCAAATGAAAACGAAATATATGCAATAACACGATAAAAATCAATAAGGCAAATACTGATGAAAACAGCAGAGTGAAAATTTCATCTCTTGGGTTTTAAAACACAGCAACTTTCCATTACTATAAACACAAATGTAAAAAAAGACAGTACCTCAGTGTGGTGTAATGGTTAATGGGGATTTGAACTTGGGAGACCTGAGTTCAAATCCCCACTCGGCCGTGAAATGCACTGGGTGACTTTGAGCCAGTCACTGATTCTCGGCCTAAATTACCCTACAGGGTTGTTGTGAGGATAAAATGGAGGATCCTGTACGCTGCCTTGGGCTCCTTGGAGGAAGAGGCGGGACACAAATGTAGCAAATAAATAAAATAACATAAACCATTAAAATGCTCGAGAGAATAAAAATGTCTTAACCTGGTGCTGAAAAGATCTGAAAATTTGAAAAGATCAATACAGCGTGCAAGAGCCAGGCCTCCTTGGGGAGGAAGTTCCATAACTAGCATGACACAGGTGTGAAATCCCTCTCCGTGGTCATCACCTGCTTGATTTCCGATAGTGGCGTCTCTGAGGTCAATGTCGGAGGAGCCCCTAGTGGGGGGGGGGGTCGCAGCAGCACCGCAGCAGCCCCCAGCCAGCAAAACAACAGAGCCTCTAGACCATCTGATTTTAAGTGAATACACCCAAGAACAAAAGCTCATCCAGAAACAGGCAGTGTTTAATAATAATAATAATAATAATAATATTTTCTCCCTCCCCTAGTCTATAAAGTGAACATCCTGGCCTCCAGGGAAGAAGGAAGCTTCGTCAAATACACTGCAATTCTCCTGGATCTCTACAAAAGAGGTGAGAGCACTTGTTATCCTGACCCAAAAAGATACCGAGATGGATCCGTTCTTAGTCCCGCTTATTTTTTTATTATTTTTTATTTATTTCATTTCTATACCGCTCAATAGCCGAAGCTCTCTGGGCGGTTCACAAAAAGTAAAACCAAAAAGCATGCAGTAAAACAATATAAAATATAAAAGCATTAAAGCCACAAAATAACTGTACAGCCAGAATAAAACCTAGCAGCAATGCAGAGATTTAAAATACAGATTTAAAACAGCAGAGCTAAAAGTCTAGAAAGCTAACTGACTGGAGTCCCATGGATTTCAGTGGGTCTATTTTAAGTAGGACTAAATTTAGATCCAGCCCTCCACTTATTCGCAAGTGTAAGGATTACCTCTCTGGATCAGAGCCAGAGTCCAACTTGTCGAGGTTCTTTACTAGTAGCTTACAGGCAGGATGTGAGGTCGTAGCATCCCTCCTTCTTTTGCCCCCAGTGTTCAGCAGCCAGAGGACGACAGGCCTCTGATCCTAAATGTTCTTATTTAGCCATTACCTGGTGAAGGATCTACTTTCATGATAGTCTAAGCTCTTTTTTTTTTTTTTTGTACCCTTCAAAGCTAAAATGCCCGGATGTATAAGAAACTTGATGAGAGTGATCAAAAATCTTAACAAGATCTGTGCTTCTGCTGCTGTGTGTGGCTTGCTTATATTATTATCATATATTATTTAGTACACTGATATTCAGGAAGATCTGGGCCGTGTGCAAGCCTCGCCCCTCCTGCCATTTTATCCTCACAGCCACCCTTTGAGAACTGGAGGACACCCAATGAGCTTCATGACTGGAAGAAGGGTTTGAACCTGGGTCTCCCCAGCTTTAGTCCAACATTCTAACCCAACCTTCCCTCCAGAGGTTTTGGACTACAACTCCCAGCATTCTTGGTCATTGAACATGTTGACTGGGGCAGATGGGAGTTCAAATCCAAAACATCTGGAGGCTGTTTTAAGGACATTATCATCGTCGTCATCTCTATACTGCCCCATAGCCTAAGCTCTCTGGGCAGTTTACAAAGATTAAGAGCCATTAAAAATACAGGAAACAAAGTTTAAAAACCCATTTACATAAAAACACAACAAACAGACAATCTACGTAAAGACAACGTATATCTAAGAACTCCTTGAAACAATCAACCATAAAAACAAATCCAGGACCTAATTAAACTCTTCATATGCTGCCAGATGCCTGAGAAAAAAGAAAAGTCTTAACCTGCCACCAAAAAGATAACAATGTTGGCACCAGGCAGGCCTCATTGGGGAGATCATTCCATAGTTGGAGGGCCACAACGGAGAAGACCCTCTCTCTTGTTGTCGCCTTCTGAGCCTCCCTCCGAGGAGGCACCCAGACATCCAGCAACCTTCATGACTCAGTGGAGAATTTGGACCCAGGTCTTCCTTGTCCCAGTCTGACCCTCTAACCACTACCCCACACTGTCTCTATTTAACTTACTGTTTTAAATATGATATACCATGTGTGTATTGTATTATATTAACAGGCCAACTTTGATAATCTCTCAAGATGGTTTACGATGGACACTCACAATTCACTGTGAATTAATTAATTTTAATAAATTAATTTTAAATCAATCAACTACTTAATTGGTGGCAGCAGGAGTGTTTTTGTGTTGCTGCATGCCCTCCAGATGTGGTCCAGCTGCTGATCCCCCATTTGTACCCGTTCAGCCCCCCCGTGCCCCCAGAACTGCTGCCAGGCTTCACTCTAACACATGCGAACGCACGGAGCTACAGGCTCTTGCTTTTGTGGGTGGCTTTAACAAGGCTGATTTGCCAGGGGTGGAAAGAGGGATAGATGGATGGCCCAGCCTCGCAGAAGTGGCCAGATCTGCTTGCTGTTTGGCTCCTTCTAACGGCATTCAATTCGACTCCAGGGGAGGCTTTTGCCGAGAAGAACGCAGAAATCACCTTTGCTAAAAAGAAGTCGTGCCTGGATGTTCAGCTCAATCCAAGAGAGAATTACTTGATCATGGGGAAGGAGGCTTTGAAGATAGGAGAGGGCGCCAATGCCAAGTAAGTGAATGACAGTTTGGATATGCAGGAGACAGTATGGGCAGGACACAGACGTGCAAAGAGCTGCTTCTTTGAACCGAATGGGCGTTGTACAAGAGTGCCTTTACAGTCTTGCGCAAGCCCTATCCATATCAATGGCTGTTGTGTGGGAGACGTTCCCGATGGATTGTACTGTTTATCACGTAAAACTGGCGTCAGTTGTACTGTTTATCATTTATTTATTTATTTATTTATTTATTTATTGCATTTATACTCTGCCTTTTCCCCTCTTGCAAGGAACCCAAGGCGGCCTACACAATCCAACACCTCTCCATCTTATCCTCACAACAACAACCCTGTGAGGTGGGTTGGGCTGAGAGTGTGTGACTGACCCAAAGTCACCCAGTGAGCTTCCATGGCTGAGTGGGGACTAGAACCCGGATCTCCCAGCTCCTAGTCCAACACTCTTGCCACTACACCACACTGGCTCTCATTGGCTTATCATTCCCTCTATTTCCTATGTTTAGGCGAGTGCCAACATTTCTGTAGCCAAAAATGCCCCCCCCCACGCACAGGAAGGGGGCATGAGCAGGCTTAGGGCACACATGGGCAGGCAGGCATGCGGCTCTCCATGTGGCCCCTGGGAAGCCCCACTCACTATCGCCCACAGCGCAGCTGATCACCCATGAGCTGGGCTGAGAGGAACTGATCGGTGTTTCCCCGCTGCTATGAGCAAATTTCATCAGGATCACGTGGAAGATGGGAGTTTCAAGCATGACTTCTGACTCCTACCCTTCACGATCCTGATCAGTATAGCTGTTGCGGGGGGCGGGGGGGGGCTGGGATCTTCCCTGCATCAGGATTGCTGTGAGTGGGGGGAGAGAGAAGCGGCTTTAATCTCCCCCCGCCCCAAGTGATCCTGAATGGGTGTGTGGGCAAGTTGTAGATTGATTATTTATTGATTGATTGACTGATTGGTTGAATTTCTTAATCTACCATCTGGCCGGTCACCCGGCCACGCCGGGCAATGTACAGCAATACAATTTTAAAACAATAAAGTTCTACATTAAAAACATCATATTTCTAAAAAATACCCTAACTCATCCCAAATGCCTGCCTGAACAACCACGTTTTCAATGTGTGGCAGAAGCTCATTAAAGAGGGGGCATGGTGGAGTTCCCTAGGGAGGGAGTTCCACAGAGTGGGGGCCACCACAGAGAAGGCCCTCTCCCTCGTCCTCACCAGCCTAGCTGTCCTGGCTGATGGGACAGAGAGAAGGCCATCCGAGGCTGATCTTGTTAAGCGGCCTGTCTGGCGCTCCTTAAGATAGGATGGGCCAGAGAACCATATAGGGTTTTAAAGGTCAAAACCAACCAAGATAATGAGCTATCAAATTACCCCCTTGTGTTCTGCTGCTTGAGTTCCCTCCATGCAAAGAGGAAAAGCAGCAAGAAAAGGAGCGAGATCAATGAAAGATATGGAAGACTCAGATACAGGGGAGAAGGAGGGGGAAAAGGGAAGGGGTAAAGGAAATGCGTGAAAAAGGGAGTCGTCGTGATCCTGCATTTAAAACGGAAGCAGAAAGCCCCATTTTAAATGAAGGATTTTAGGCTGGTGTAGAGATGCCCTTAGTCATGCTTTTAGAGCAAATTGAAATCGATGGGACTTAAGCTACTCATGTCCAACTTTGATTTCATTGACTGGGTTCATTTCAGAGTGAATGATTTCAATGGGTCTACTGTAAGTATGACTAAGTAAACCCAGAATCCAACCCAGGGAATTTTCTCACGTTAAAAAATGAGAATTCTTTGTAGGTAGAAACCAAGCACACCCAGAAGAAATCTAGGGGGCTACTTGCAGGGGCTTTGTTATGATGGGGGGCACTTAAAACAGCATCAGTGTCATAGCATTTGGAATAGTAGAACAGGAATAGTAAAAATATTATTTTGTAGATGACCCAAACTATTTCTTTTGGCATTGTGAGAAAGCATATTTCATGGAGCAATTTCAGTTTCGGTTCTTACAAGATTATATCTTTTTTTCCCCCCCAGACTGGGGGTTGGGGGTAGCACAGAGACAGAAAAAAAATCCTCCTGTCCTTCTCAGGGCAGAACTGCATTTTATAATAAGAACAGGGCTGCCACTGAAAAGGGCAGCCCTGGGTTTAATTTCCACCTTCCCCCACCCTCTGTAATGTGTAGTTTACTCTGATGTGGTTCTGTTGTACCTTTCCCCACCCTCCTCCTTGTATTGCATCTTTGGCAGGGGTGGGGAAAACCCCGGCTTAATAAGATCAGGATGCAGCAGTCCATTGTATCACTCATTACTGAGCTGCCATTTTTAGCAGCAGTCCCACGTTTATTATACCATGTAGTTCTGCTCTTAAATGTCTCAGCTCTCTCTCTCTCTCTCTCTCTGGGCCTTTCACAATGACTACCGCCCACAGCAGAAAACAAAGTTTTCCCATTATGCCATCAGAGTTTCCTCTAGCAATCCACATCCTTTGTCCTGTCCTTTTAAAAAGGTTCTCCTCCTCCCTTTCTAGATTCCAGTATCCTTTAGATGCTGATACTTGGATTGAGTGGTGGCCATCTGAGAGTTCATCTTGCAATTTTTGCGAAGACTTTATAGAGTCAATGGAAGAGTTTGCAGACGATCTGTTTATCAATGGCTGTTAAACTACTGGAGAACTCCTGTGGCCCTCAGAACCTGCATTCCTAGAACCTGCATTTCTACGATTCTTCCTGACCTTCCATGGTATTCATAGCTGGACCTGCCTACATATTGGGAGGAGGAGCAGGAAATACCTGAGAATTCTAGCTTTGTTTGTATATATTAGTGAGTTAAACGTAGGGTTAACAAAGATCTTTGAAACTGCATGACATGAAATGGAAAATATCAAAAGGGATGGAGAGGAAAAGATGTTGTACGCCTCAAGTAATATTGCAAATGTTTGGAATCAATGTAGGTGTTTCATATCAGACACATAATATATTGACCGACAGGGGAGTCAGTAGTAATCAACCAAGAACTCATATCTGTTCCATGTGTTTACCCGCTGCACTCAGATAAAAGTGATGACTTTTCATATTTTGCATTTTGTTTTTACTGGGAATAAACATTGACCCAATTCACATGATCACCGCATCCCTCTGTGGCTTATTTAAGTCACAGTGTGTTGCGGCATGCCAGTGTAACTCTGAGCTTCCCCTCCCAGGTTTGGCATCTGTTGTCCTCTGTTGTCCTTCTGTCTTTAAGAAGGGAAGGACCTCTTGCACAGTGGCAGAGTGCATGCTTATCATGCAGACGGCCCCAGGTAGGGCAGGAAAAAGTCCTGCCTGAAACCCTGGAGAGCCTTTGCTGCCAGTCAGTGTTGACAATATTGAGCTTAGATACACCAATGGTCTGACCTAGGCTTTCTTCACACAGAGCTTTTATCCCGCGATTGAGATTGCTCCCTCACGGAGGTTTGTGGGCTCTTTAGATGATGCCGTGATCGTCCAAGGAGTCTCCTGCACTAAATGCCCTTTGTTCCATTTTTAAATAGATCGTAGATAACGATCTATCAAATTACCCCCTAGTGTTCCACTTCAGTTCCCTCCGTGAAAGGAGTTAAAGTGGCAAGAAGAGGAGCGAGATCAGTGAAAGATCATGGAAGACTCAGACAGGGAGAAGGAAGGGGAAAGGGGTGGGGGGAAAGGGAGCTCGTGAAAAAGGGAGTCGCTGTGATCCTGCATTTAAAATGGAAGCAGAAAGCCCTGTTTTAAATGCAGGATTTTAGGCTGGTGTAGAGATGCCCCTAGTATAAGGCAAAGTCCTGTGTTCCACAACGTTGCCAAGAGCGCTGAGCCAACATTGTTCAGAAGACATTTTTCTAAGGATACTTCTGGAAATTTAATTTTTCTTTCCCACACAGCTCCTGTTAGAAAGAGGAGGCCGTTTTGCAGAATGTTCTTCAACATTTTGTTGTTATCGTACCGCCATTCCGCCACCACCACACAAACACACCGTACTCCATAATAACACGTGGTCCAGGACACTGGGGAGGATGCAAAATGATAGCCAAGCTGACTAGTTATGCTGCTTCTGTTTCTGCTCCCACTTGGGGTGGCAGGAGGGAAAGGGAAGGGGGAAAAGCTTAGGGGGGGGGGAAGAAGAAGCTGTGCAACTGCCTTTGCTCATGGGGAGCCCCACCCCTAAGAATTTCTCCTCCCCCTGGAGAAATTCATTGAAATCACCAACAACAACATAAATTTCTCTGCCCACGAACAGGGTGAGGAATTCTGGCAGGCTATTTGTGCACAGCACTACTGTTACCACTTGCTACAACCTCCTTTAAAAAAGAAAATAGAAAAAGGAAAAAAAGAGAAAGAGAAAGAAGTGAATGACACTTCAAGCCTCTACATGTCTACTCTGAAGTAAGCCCCAGTGAGCTCAATAGGACTTACTCCCAGCTACATGTGTGTCAGATCGTAGGCTGGGCTGCACACTGAAACTAAAGATAACTTTTTGGTACTTTCCACAGCTGACCGATTTCCTCTGGTAAATCCCCTCCGCCTAACCCTCAATGAGCTCAGATAATAACCTGAAAACAACACCAACAGGATGTGGCTGGCACAGAAACAGAGACTCGGTGTGTCTGACTTCATGATGAAACAGCACGGTAGTTACCACTTAGAGGTGTGCTTTGCAACGCAGAAGTATCTGCAGTGGAAAGATGGAGATGAGAGAAGAGAACCCACATTGCTTAGGTGATGCCTGGGCAACTTGCCTGACCCATCAAGCTAAACAAAACTGACTAGTTATGGATGTCGGCCTGCCAGGTGCTTATCACACTGGATTGGATTGTTGCTGTTTTTAATGGCCCTTCTCAGGCAGCCAAAGCAAGAGCTGGATCAGGTTCAGTGTGGCTGGTAGGCTATGTCGTTTGTCGTTTGGAAAGTCACATATTCCGCTGCTCTGATCTAGATGCTGGTTAATTATCCAGATTCTCTGTGTGTTAAGCAGGGACAAAAGCCACATAGCTATTGGGTGTGTGTGCCCCCTTACTGATACTCCAGGCTTTTCCTTCTCTGTTTTTTCCTTTCTGCATTTATTTATCAGTTTCAAACATTTATATACAGCCTTTTATCCACAATTTCAAGGCGGTTGGTGAACAAGAAGAAGACGAGCACTGGACAATACGAACAAAACAAGCAGCAGATCAAGGTGCAATTCATAAAGAGTTTCGAATATTTCAGGGTTTCCGCCTGTTTTTGCCCTATGCCTAAAAGACAACAGTGTTGGCATCACCAGGCATGGCATCCAGAACTGGGGCACCACTTCCAGAAAAAAAAGCCCTCTCGATTGTAGGTGTAAGCCTCATCCCTGATGGAGACGGTATCAGGAGAAGGTTTTCGGCATGTAGGCAGGTTGATATAGGAGGAGGTGCTCCTTCAAATATTTTTTTAAAAGAAGAAGTAAGTCTCTAGCCCTTTTTCTTGTAGAGATATAAGGAAACACATGTAAGCAACAGACCAGCCTCCCCCAACTTGGTGTCTTCCAGTTGTGTTGGGCTACAATTCCCAGCATTCCTGACCATTGGCCATGCTGGCTGGGGGATGCTGGGAGTTGTAATTTAACACATCTGGAGGGCACCAAGTTGGGGAAGACTGCAGTAGGCTAGCCACGACACCACATTGGCTCTCTAGATTAGGTTTAGACCTACTCCTACTACAGGGTTCACCCACTTGCAGGTTAGAGAGCCGCCATTTTTGTGTGTGTTAGTTGTCTAGAAGATGGAGGACAGCTTTCACCACTGCCTGCAGGATAATTCCTGAACCTGACCTGAGATTTTGGGACATGAGACTTTGGGATGACGTTATTTTTGTTTGTTTGTTTGTTTGTTTAAAAGATTTCTATATTGCCCCTCAGCAGAGCTTCCAGGGCAGTTTACATAGATAAGATAAAATTACACAACACATACAGCAACATGTCAAAAATGTAAAATAGATCCAAAAGCCTGAGGGAGTAAAAAAAAAAAATCTTTGCCTGCCACTGAAAGAATAATAGTGATAGCTCCAGGTGGGCCTCTCTCGGGAGGGGATTCCACAAACAGTGCCACCACTGAGAAGGTCTCTTTCTCCACTCACCTACCTTCCCTCAGATGGTGGGAACAGCTGTGGAACAGCCTCCGATGATGACCTCAATATGCAGGCAGGTTGGTATGGCAGCAGAGATTCCTGCAGGTACCCAAGCCCTAAGCCCGGTAGGGTTTTAAAGGTAAGTACCAGCACTTTGGATTGTGTTCAGAAATAGACCAGAAGGCAATATCAGTCTTTCAATACTAGCAAAACAGGTTCCCACCGACTGGTCCCAGTCAACATCCTGGCAGCTGTATTTTGCACTAAACTGAAGTTTCCAAAGAGTCTTCAGAGGCAGCCCCATGTACAACATATAACAGTAGTCAATCCTGGATGTTTACCAGAGCATGGATAACTGTGGCCAGGCTATCTCTTGCTCCAACATCAGTTCAGCTTTGGTGAGTGCAGGTTTAATCATAAACTTAAGAGGGGGCCATGCCTTGTATATGTAAGACTGTGTTTATTGTGATCATTTCAGGCTTAGATGGCTTTAGGTCCCAGTATTGGGAAAAAGGTGGGATATAAATTAATAATAATAATAATAATTTAAAAGGGAATAGGGCAAAGGCATGGAGGACAGGACCATCAATGGTTGTTATAGCATATAGAATCTTCATGTTCAATGGTCACCAAACATCATTTTCTGGGAAGCAGCAATGGGAGTGGGTACTTGCCTTTGTGGCTGGCTTGCATCACAATGGCTTCTTGATGTAGGGATGGCAGAGAAATCTGTTGGCTTCACATTTTAATTTGCATTTACCACATGTGCCCTTCCTGAACCTACGCATGAACTGAAACACAGTCACATGGCGATATTCACACTTTCCTGAATTTTGCAATGCAGTTCGCGAATCAAAATATGCCCAGAAAAATGCATATAATGGGGGGAAATGCATGCAAAAATGCAGACAATGGGGGGAAACGGTGTGCAAAATGCCAGCAATAGGGAAACGTGCATGCAAAAATGGGTATATTTGGGGAAATCGCTTGCAAAAAATGCATATATTTAGCTCATACAGAAATGCATATATTTGGGGAAGTGTGTACAAAAATGTGTACATTTAGATTAACATGCACGGAAATACTTAAGAAGTTTTGTCTGAGAAAAACAAATTTGCAAACTGATGCAGACATGGGACAGAATGAACTTCATGTGAGAAAAAGGAGAACTGAGCAGAATTAAACTTGGCAGATTCATGCCACCCTTATCTGGATGGCCACTGTGGGAACCAAGATGCTGGGATTAGATGGGCCTTCAGTCTAATCCAGCAGGTATGTTTTTGACACAACCAAATGAAAATCTCCATGTAACAGTAAGCCATGTCATTGCATCAGGAGCTCTACTAAATGTTGGTACAATCAAATTGGCTCTTGGTGAATAGACAACACTGTCTCCCTTCCCAGCTCTTCCATTCCTGTGCTTCCTTTTTTTTTTTTTAATTAAAGGGCTGCAAGCTCATCGTAAGAAACATCTCCAGAACACCTGCTCAACATCCTAGAAGAATCTGATCTTCTGAGCATTAGCTCTGAAATCCCAGCAGCCAGAAACCAAAACAAAACGAAATGAAATGCTTGCGATCCGTCTCCTGCTACTTTGAGTGGATTAGCTGGCAGCTGGACTTCGAAGGCCTTCTCAGGCCAATCAAACCAAACAAGCTGAAATGTTTTCTGTTATAGATAAGAGAAAGGTTGAAACTATCAAGAAAAAATTGGAGCAGATGGCAAGTCATCAGATGATCATATAAACAGACAGGTATCTACCTCTCACTGTACATAGCATATTTTCGTTCTTATCGTTGTTTGTACTCTGCCCCTTCTTTGCAGATACCTTAATCTCCATATGCATCCAGAAAATATGAATACTTCAGCCTAAGAATCAGTGCCATTAGGGCAGGACTTTGGGGCAGATGTCCAGGGGCCCGCTCTGCAGAATACAGAGGGGGCCAAAACCACATTTTGAAGTGAGCAAAGCAATGCATATTACCATCTAAAGAGGAGGGGGGCGTTAGGACTATTAGGTCTAGAGTCTAAAATTATTGATGTGCACACACCACTGGTTTAGATGCACACGCACTAAGGACAAGATGAACTTGACCCCTGCTCAGGCATCAAACCCTAAGGAATGACTAGCAACTCATGCTAGTAACATTTGAACAAACCTCCCCACCCCCCAGTGCCTGCCGCCATCGCCAAGGCAAAAATAAAAATAAAAATGGGCATGGTGGATTACCAGAGATGGAGATCGCAGTGAGCTAATTGCATGACTGAGAAACACACACACACACACACACACACACACACACACTTGGATTTGTGTACTCATGGAAGTTGCTCCCACAATCCTTCCTCATGCCTCCCACCACCACGGCATTGTGACGCTGATTTACACCCAGAAAAAAACAAACGGGAAATCATTCAGACAGTGAGAAGGGCACCATTGCCAAAGAAGTCAGCAACGTTCCCCTTGCTTTGATCCTTATCTTGTGCTTTCATGGCCTCTGTGTGTGTGTGTGTGTGTGTGTGTGTCTGTGTGCATTTTCAGGGGGAATTTGAAGTCTGCTCAGTAATTTCCTGTTACCACCTCTTCAAAACTACTGGCATGCTCTCTTAGTCCCACACACATTGTCACATTGAAGGCAAGTTTTCGTGACGGAGATTGCTGCCAGCCAGTGACCCCAGGAGGCCAGGAGAGGCCTGGGGCTGGTGGCCGAGGGCTCTTCTTGGCCGCTGCAGAGGAAAGCGGCGTGCCTGCACCTCGAGTGAAATCGGCACACTGCTGCAGATGGCCGAGAGGAGGAGAAGCAGCCGCAGCAGCAGCATCTCTGGCGCTGGCACGATGGGCTCGCCTCCAGATGAAAATGGGCCGCCCAGGGGCTACCCTCGGTCCATTTGCGAGGATGCTCCTGAGCCCAAAGACCTCTGCGGCCAATGTAAGGCCCTGCAGAGCGGCTGTGGACATCGCTACGGCTCAGCCTGCCTGGCCTGGATGGTGCGGTGAGTTTCCTTTGCAGAGCGAGGAGTCACGTGACATGGGGGTGGAATGAGAACGAGCAAGGGAGGGAGAGCGAGACTGGGGGGGGGGGATACCGAAAGGGCAGCAGCAAAAGGGGAGGGAGAGCCGTGCTTCCGGGAGCAGTGCTGGCAAAGAGGCAAAGCGGCTCAGAGGAGACACCTGGGCTGCCAGGATGCTCTGATTCAGAGCAGAGAAATCTGACCAGGTGATTTGTTCGTCTAGCCCAGTCTTGTCGACAGCGGTGCGGCTAGCTGGGATTTCTTTGTCTCTTTTTTTAGTAAGTAATGGTTTTATTGCGGGGGGGGGGCAG
Organism: Heloderma suspectum; assembly: GCF_057233095.1. Classification (NCBI taxonomy): domain Eukaryota; kingdom Metazoa; phylum Chordata; class Lepidosauria; order Squamata; family Helodermatidae; genus Heloderma; species Heloderma suspectum. The sequence continues at coordinate 7,224,221 of NC_139471.1, read as the reverse complement.
CTTTAGATCGCCAGGTGTATTATTGCAGTTGTGAATGAAGCACACACAGCTAATATTGCTCGTCTCCTCCGTTCCACACAATCCGTGCTTTGCAGCCTACAACTGTTTTGGCCTACAGCTCCCATCATCCTTTACCCTTGGCTGTGGCTGATGGTAAGTGTAGGCCCAAAGATCTGGAGGCTCACAGGTTGCCCACCCCTGCCTTACAAGTACTTTCCTGCTAAGTTAGAGCCAAAGACACACACACACACACACACACACACACACACCCCGATCAGAAAAATCTTCATGACAACAGGGATAAAATGGAATCTGCTTCTACTGCCCTGGTGCTAAACAGTAAACACATTTACTTGAGAATACAGCTCATAGAGTGGATGATATACCCTGCATTCCAAGACATGATCAAGAGCAGAGTTTCTCGAACTTTCTTTGTGGTGGAAATTTGCTGGGAGTCTTATCAGCCCACTTAATTAACTGTTTTTGTTCTACAAATCAAAGCACATATATAACCATATTTTAGTAACATCAAAACCAGAGCCATATTAGGAAAATCACAGGTCCTAGGCCAGGCTGCTGAGAAGGGTCCCTTTAACTGGTACATTTGTAGAGACAAATTAGAAGCCTAGGCCAGAACCATACTATAAAAATCACAGCCCCTGGGCCAGAGTCTGGTTAGCCTGTTCAGTAATTTGGCCGTGATGAAAATGACCTTGACCTCCATCATCAGAAAAGAAAATTAAGTGCAGGACCTAGTGCAAATATTCCCTACTATTCTACAACCTTTCTATGGACCATCTGAATGGAGGTCATGGACCATCACTGGGCTGCAGACCATAATTTGAGAATCTCTGATCTAGAGCCTTCAAATTACCATTTGGTTATAGACGTGAATAATGTATATTGAAAGCAAAAAGAATTAAAAGGATCTTCCATAAGTAATATATGTGCCGAGGTAGCCTGTGTGGACTCTGGTATACCTAGGCTGGCCGGGGGCAGATGCTGGGCCTGTTTGCCACTGGCCCTTTGGGGGCCGCTGGACTTCTGCCCCATGGTCCGCCCCGCTCTAGCTCCAGCCCTGATCGTCCATTCTGACTGGAAGCAGCTCTCCTGGGCCTCAGGCAGAGAAAGGTCTGTCCCATCATCTGCTCCCAGGTCCTTCTTTGAGCTGGAGATGCCAGGGCTGAACCTGAGCCCATCTGTCTGCAAAGCAGGACCTCTACCACTGTGGCCCCTCCCTGGAGGCAGAGGAGCTGAAGCCTGCCTTGGCCAAACAAGCCACGGCCGTGGATGAATCTACTGCTCTGTGCCTGTGAGGATGGGAAGGCCATTCGAACACTGCCTCCACTGCTGCCAAGAGAAGTGCAGTGACGTCATCCTCAGGGAGGGGAGGAAGGAAGCATCTGGATTCTGGATGCAGTGAGAGCTACAGCCAGCTGACCGGGAAAAACCCAGAAGCATCCCCATCGTCCACAAAGCAACTTCCCCTCCCTGAACTCTGACTGACTCAACCTCTTGGCCTTTTCTAACTTGGTGACCTCCAAACGCAGACAGATCCCAGTGCATATTTGTGTGTCTGCATATGGAGAAGTGGTGGAGAACCCATGGCCCTCCAGATGTTGTTGCGCTCCAGCTCCCATCCACCCCAGCCAGGATAGCCAATGGTCAGGGATGATGGGAGTTATAGTCCAAAACATCTGGAGGGCACCAGGTTGGGGAAAACTTATCTATCTATCTATCTATCTATCTATCTATCTATCTATCTATCATCATCATCATCATCATAGGAATGCCCATTTTTGTCTGTTGCAACAAAAACAACAGTGTGGTGGTAATTCAAGCCTAAGATTTATTATCTGTAGACTCTTTGTTCTACCTGTCTATCTTTATCAGAACCTGTGGCCTCCTGATGTTGCTGGACTACAACTCCCAGCAACTCCCACCATCAGCCATGCTGGCTGGGGCTGATGGGAGTTGGAATCCAACAACATCTGGAGGACCACAAGTTCCCCGCCCCTTGTCTACACACAGACACACACAAGTGTTTTTTTTGTTTTCGTTTTTACTATTTTGCCCAGGGATTTCAGCATACATGATGTAGACACCCATTTTTTCATTACAACAACCCTGTAAGGTAGCTTAATCTGAGAGAGAGAGAGAGAGAGAGAGACTACATTTGGCCCAAGGCAACACAAGGCCCGTTTGTACAATCAAAACAAGTCAGTGTTGCTTAAGTAAGCCACAGTGGCTTGTTTTACATAAGAACATGAGATGAGCCCTGCTGGATCAGACCAAGGGTCCATCTAGTCCAGCATTCTGTTCACGCAGTGGCCAACCAGCTGTTGACCAGGAACCCACAAGCAGGGCATGAGCACAACAGCACCCTCCCACCCATGTTCCTCAGCAACTGGTGTACATAGGCTCACTGCCTCTGGTACTGGAGGTACCATAACCGTCAGGACTGGTAGCCATTGATAGCCTTCTCCTCCAGGAATGTGTCTAACCCTCTTTTAAAGCCATCCAAATCGGTGGCCATCACTACATCCTGTGGTAGCGAATTCCATAGTTTAACTCTGCACTGTCTGAAGAAGCCCTTCCTTTGACCTGTCCTGAACCTCCCACCAATCAGCTTCATAGGATGACGCTGGGTTCTAGTATTTTGAGAGAAGGAGAAAAATGTCTCCCTATCTGCTTTCTCCACACCATGCATGATTTTGTAGACCTCTATCATGTCTCCCCTTACCCTCCTGGCCAAGCTAAACAATCCCAGTTACTGTAACCTTCTCTCACAGGAGAGATGCTCCAGTCCCTTGATCATTTTAGTTGCGCTTTTCTGCAAACTGGGGTTTTAATCCCCAGCGTGTGCTGAGCTCCATTTAACTAATGACCTTCCAAACATGGCTTGTCATGTCATCCGAACATGGGTGGCTTGGCTTCATTTGAGGGGGAAATAACCCATTGTCTGTTGTGGTAATATTTAAGGATTAAGACTTATTCTCCGTAGGCTCCTTGTTCTACCTGTCTATTTTTATCAGAGGCAGAGAACCTCTGGCCTCCAAATATTGCAGATAATTAGGGAAATGACACCTGGCCTGTGCCAGCGTGCGCCGGGGATCAAAACAAGCTTGTTTGATGGTGCGAACTGGTCCAGTAAATTTCATGGCTGAACTGGGATTTGAGCCTGCCCCTTCCCAGTCCTAGTCCAAAGCATTATTTATTGTGGCACAACAGCAAAGGGCTCTTGAAACTCATTGTCAAGGGCTCCTTGGAGGCCTCTCTCAGTCTAATCCAGTAGCCAAGTCCAGACACAGACAAAGGGATTCTTTTCAAAGCTTTATTCCTCTTTTACAACTTAACAACTCTACCGTTAATATGAGCAGCAGAGTACCTATGCCCTAAGTTGGAACAGTTGGTCCCCGTTTGAAAGGGAATCACTGGCAGACCCTGAACTTAAGGGCTAGGGAGAGTCCCTCCCCTTTTCCCTTGGATCCTCTGGGCGCAACTGTTGTTTGCGTGCCAACCGGGCACTACGCCTCCTTTCCGTGCCCTCCATTTGGCGCTGCTCTCTGTGTCAGCGACGCACGTTCATCAAGTCTGCTTCCCGCGCTCTGTCACTCCCAGGACTGCTATCTAAGCTAGGAATGCCGGTGGGAGGAATCTCCGTCGCTGTTGGCCCTGAGAAAGAGGAGCGCGCTCCTCTCCCAGGAGCGACTCCTCTTCCTCAGAATCAGAACTACTCTGGGATCCTATGGGCTCAGTGTCCACCCTGACATTCATCTACGAGAGCCAGTGTAGTGTAGTGGTGAGAGTGCTGGACTGGGAGCCGGGAGATCCGGGTTCTAGTCCCCACTTGGCCATGGAAGCTCACTGGGTGACTTTGGGCCAGCCACACACTCTCAGCCCAACCTACCTCACAGGGTTGTTGTTGTGAGGATAAAACGGAGAGGAGGATAATGTAAGCCGCCTAGGGTTCCTTGCAAGAGGAAAAAAGGTGGGATATAAATGCAATAAATAATAAATAATAATAATAATAATACTTTCATGTGCATAGGTGAAGGGATTTGGCAAAGTCCTTCCTTTAAATATCTTGGCTGCTTGCTAATGTTTCCCTGTGTCTTGGCTTAAGAAGAACTAAAGTTCTTAATACGGAGAAAGATCTGTTAAAACCTCTCTTACCATTCACACTGGAGGAGCGGCTGTCGAAAAAGAGCCCTTTGCCAGTGTTTCAGTTTGAGAGACAGCGAGAGCGAGCAAGGTAGATAATATGGCAAAAGGCTCTTGAAAAGCTTCCCTTGTTGCTCACACTGGAGGAGACAATGTTAAAAGACTTTGCCCGTGTCTCCTCTTTAGAGAAAGTGGCCAAAGTATATGATACAGCAAAAGCCTCTCTTGCCATTTGCACTCTAGGAGAGGATGTTAAAAGAGTCCTTTACCAGTACCTTAGCTTGGGAAAAAGCATCCAAGGTACATAATAAGGCAAAGGGCTTTACCAAAGCTTCTGTTTCCATTCATGCTGAAGGGGAGGCTTGCCTGCTTGCTTGCTTGCTTGCTTGCTTGCTTCCTTCCTTTCTTTCTGAGCTCTTTGCCCATGTCTCATCTTTCGTGGCCAAAATACACGATAGAGCAAAAGGCTCTGGAAAAGTTTCTCTTGCCATTCACACTCTAAGAGAGGATGTTAAGAGAATGCTTTACCAGTGTTTCAGCTTGAGAGAGGGTGGCTGACATATATTATAGTGTGTGCATGTGTGGATAGGTTCTTTGGCTTCTGGGGCCGGGGCATGCCTACACCCAGATGGAAATCTTTAAGTGCCAGGTTTGGTCTCTGAGCCTCTACTTCCCTACCTCTGTACCTGCCTCCCTTAGGGTGCAAACCTATGCATGTCTAGACATTAAAAAGTCCTACAACTCCCAGCATTGCCAGCCAGCCGTGTTGGCTGGGGAATGCTGGGACTTGTAGGACATTTTTCTGCCTAACATCCATAGGATTGTGCCCTAAGTAACCATACCTAGTCAGTTAAAGACAGATTTATTATCTGTAGACTCTTTGTTCTCCCTATCTAACCGGTGGCCTCCAGATTTTGTTGGATTACAACTTCTATCATCCCTGACCATTGGCTATGCTATAGGCTAAACATAAGCTAACTTGGCCTTGGTCCAAATTAAAAGCCACCTTGGATCATTTGATGTTTCCTCATTCTTTCCCTCCCACCTAGCGACAACAACAATCCAATTTGTCAGAGATGTAAAGAGGATGATACTGGCACCATCAATGAAGAAAGTTTATTATCAGTCGAAAAGGTATGACCCCCGCCCCTGGCCTTAATGCCTTTGGTATTCCACTTTCTGCAGAAGATATTTCTGCATTTGTTAATATAATTGGCTAGAGATTTTCAGTTTACACACACACACACACACACACACACACAGTGGCATAGTAGTAAATTTTGAAGTGCAGCAGCTTGTCACGACAGTGTGTGTGTCAGAGTCTGTATGTTTGTGCACACACAACAAACCGCAGCACCATACAACATATTACCCAATACATTAGGATCTGCATGACTGCAACCCTAGGCATCGTTACCTGGGATTAAGCTCCCTTGGTCATTGGTGCTTAATGACTTCTGGCTCAACTTGTAAGACACATTGACCTTTAACAAAAAAAACACCTTCCGTCAGCTGAAATGCAACCTGTTTGTTTTTGCTAGAAATGCAAGCAACCTTGCAGACAAATGTTACTATTTCAACCGCTAGTGTGAAGTAGGAACCTCATCAAAGAACAGGAAAGAAGTGCCTTTCCCCTAGGGATGGCGGAGAATTCCGCCATGTATTTCAGTGAGGCCGAATGCCAGTGCATTCGGCCCCCTGAAATCCGTGGCGGAATGGCCTCCTGCCCCTCTGCCCCCCCGCAGAATCTCCCTGGGACGGCACTTACCTGGGACGGATGCGGTGGATGCGGCGGCGGTGGCGGCAGTGGCGGCTCCAGTGGCTGGTCTCCTGGCCAGCCGCGGCTGGGCTGCTGCCACCACCACTGCCATCCTTGCAGCCGTGATAGGCTACGTAAATTCTTATAGGCTAGAACAGTGAAAAATAAAGGAACGCAAATAGCGCCCACTACGCTATTTGTGTTCCCCTTTTTTTCACCGTTTTATCTTATGTAAATATTTACGTAAGATAAATTGGCGAAAAATAGGGAATGCAAATGGCGGCCTCCGGAGCTGCCGCCATTTGCGTACGCTGGGGTTTGGGGGGGGGTTAGCCATGATAGGCTATGTAAATTCTTACGTAGCCTATCACGGCTGCCTGGCTGGATGCAAATGGCGGCCACTACGGCGGCCACCATTTGCGTCCGCAGCAGCCCGTCCGTGGCCGGAAATCCGGCTGCGGACGGCCCTGGCTGGCTGCTCTGCGGCCTGGCCGCGGAGTGGAGCCAGCCATCAAGGATTCCGGGGGGGAGGACCGGATCGCCTCCCCCGCATCCCCCCCCCCGTGAAAGATTCCGCAAAAAGGTAAGTGGGTTTCTTACATCCCCACTTTCCCCTGCTTGATTCTTTTCTTTGTTCTCCAACTTCCCCCATGACGGTCTGTCACAAATAATGGTGAAATCTGAAAGTCTTGTTATCATCTCATTCACTTGCCAGAGCAAGGAGAATCCGTCAGTTGCTGTCATGTTTTCCTGCTCAGAATGTGGCTGTTTGAACTTCGGCTTGTGCAAACTGTAGCACAGTGGCTGAGAGATCAAAGTTTGGAGCAACGTTGTTCTTGATGGATATCACACCTGCACCAGGCCCCATAAATCCTCTGGATGGCCCTGCAAAAATGACAGGGGGGGGGGACACCAAAGCCACTCCTCACCTAGGCCACTATTTATGGCTGGTGTCACCTTCCTTCATACTCTCCCTTCACAACCAACACACTCCAAGAAACAAGGCTTCAGGCTAACTCTGCTTTATTAGTTAAGGACTACCTTCTTTACAAACGCAGATTCTTGGAAACTTTCAGACTGCAATGAAACAGCTAATCCACACATCTACGAATATCAATAGAGGAGCCAAAGTGGAAGTTAGAGAAGTTGCCAGAAGACTGGGCATGAACTTCTGGGACAGTCTGGGACCCTAGCATCCCGCAAGTCACACCCCTTGCCACCCTCCTCCTCCTCCTCCGGAACTTGAGTTCTAATGGTGGGAGGCACTGTCCCTAGTGAGCCCAGATATGGTGAGACTTTCTTCCCAAGACCTTGACACACAGATGGCCCAGCTTGAACAGCTCCCTCATTCCTCCACCATGAGAACTCAAGTTTCAGAGGGAGAGAGAGAGGAGGGCAAGGAGTGTGACTTGAGGGACACTAGGATCCGTCACAGAGTGAAGTGGGAAAAGTTAGGGACAAGTCTCAAGACGCTCCGCCAGGTTGGCCATTTGTAGGAGGGGGCCACTCTAAGGGAGGGGCACCCCTGCAAAGCAAGTCTGGCCAAGAAGTTCATGCCCAAGCTGCTGGCAACTTCTCTAACTTCCACTTTGTCTCCTGTATTGATATTTGTAGAAGTGTAGGTTAGCTGGTTCAATGCAGTTTGAGAGTTTCCTAGAATTTGCATTTGTAAAGAAGCTAGTCGTGGTTGACTAATGAATTAGTGTTGGCCTGAAGCTTTGTTTCCTGGAATGTGTTAACTGCAAAGGGAGAGGATGAAGGAACTTGACACTGGGTCAGAGTTCCCCACCCCTGTGCTACACCAATGCACACACATACGCACTATGCATATCAAGAACATCTGGGCAAATTTGGGTTCTTCCAGATGAGGCTTTCATCACATCATCACCAACTGCGTCTTTCACAGAATTCTGTTTGGGGGTGGCGGTGGTCCAGACATCGTCATCTTCTATTCATAACCCTACCACTCTGTTTTCCCACCATTTCTTCTGTCATTTTTTTCTTACTGCAGAAAACCTGTTAAGGACAAAAAGATGGAGCAGCTCCATGATGGTTTCTAATTGGTAGTGCTAGGAGCCCTCTGTCTGGAAGCCCCCTTAATTTATATATTGTAAATCAGTTCACTTAGGGAGCAATCCTGTGGGGATGGCCATAAACCTCCAAGCTCATAGAAACATAGGAAGCTGCCTTATATGTAGTCAGGCCCTTGGTCCATCAAGCCCAGTATTGTCGACACTGACTGGCAGCGGCTCTCCAGGGTTTCAGGCAAGCGTTTTTCCAGCCCTACCTGGGGATACTGGGGATTAAACCTGGGACTTTCTGCATGCAGAGCAGGGGCTCTAGCACTGAGTCACAGCCCCTCCCTCGGAGGCTTATGGCCATCCAATGCAGAGTGGGAGGAGCAGCGGAGGTGACCTTCACCTCTGTGCTTCCCTTCGTTTTGCATTTTAACTAGATGGACATTTTCGCTAGTTTAGCTAGACCGTTTAGCTGTTTCGCTAGACGGGAGCTCAGACACCTGGGTCTGAGGTCGGAGCGCTGTCTCTGACCTCAGAGCCAGGAATCCAAAGTATCCTATCCCACCGCCCCCCACCACCACTGGAGAGCCATAGGATTGCTCTCTTCGCTTTCTTAATATTGTTGATATTGTGCAGTGTAATCTTATGCGTGCCTGCTCAGAATAAACCCCACTGACTTTAAGGGGGCTTACTTCCAGGGAAGTGTGTATAGGATTGCTTAAACAGTGGTGGAGGAGTGCGAATAGAGATGGTCGTCATTGAAGCATATGAAATAAAACCATTTTTGCCACAGCATCAAGGAAGGACAGTCTGCACTTTCAGGGGGGAAATGCATGTGGTATGGTCAGGGCGGACCCAAGGCATTTTGCTGCCTGATGCAAAGAACAAGATGGTGCCCCTCCCATTCCATGTCCAAAAAGCGCTTGGACTGGCAGTTGAATGATCTGTGTTCAGCACTGAGACTACATCCTCCACCAAACCTGAGAGCAGCAGGCTAACTTATGGAGCATAGGGCAGGTTGCTTGGCATGCAGTTCTTTCTTCCAACACCTTGCTGCTCCCTGAAGCAACTGCCTTACTCTGCCTAATGGTAGGGCTGGCCCTGGGTGGTGGTGGTGGTGGTGGTGTTATTATTGTTGTTGTTGTTGTTATTATTAACTGCATTTATATCCTGCCTTTTTCCTTCCTTAAGAAACCCAAGGTGGCATACATAATCCTCCTCCTCTCCATTTTATCCTCACAACAACCCTGTGAGGTAGGTTGGGCTGAGAGCCTGTGACTGGCTCAAAATCACCCAGTGAGCTTCCATGGCTGAGTGGGGACTAGAACCCGGATCTCCTGGCTCGGTCCCAGGCCAACAGTCCAGCCGCTACACTGGCACACTTGGCATGGCCCTCCTGGGGTTGGACCACTTCAGAATGAAAGTGCGTGTGTGAGGATTTTATGATCTGTTGCTTTCTCAAGTCAGACACTCTTGTGGAAAGCCAACATGTCAGGAAAAAGGGTACTGATGACCTCCTCCCTAGTCCGTATCGTACCTTTAAGGCATGTGCAAACAAACTGTACACGTGCAGGCTTTGTTCAGAATGTGTGGAGGTCAGGGATGGGGGGGCAGTGGCATGATTCCACTCCCCCCCCTTTCATGTGTTCAGGAAATGCAGAAATGTTACTTGAAAAGGGCTCCTGACATCCTAGCTTTCTATGTGCGGGGAGCTTTTTGACACAGAAAGCCATTCTGTGGTTTGCTTCAGAAATCTTTGCATCTCGTGTGTTACCCAAATGTAATTAGTCAGAGAAGAGAATGCTGAGGGCAGAAAAGGTCACTTGGATGTCTTCTGCCTCACTAAAGAAGTTGGACATCGCTCTCTACAGTAGCTGTCAGTTCCTTCTGAAATATAAACAGGCTTCTAAGGTGACTGGAAAATTAACAGTGAGCACCTTAAGTTTGCAACCGACAGACCTACCTTTGAGAGAGAGAAACGCACACAAGCACACAGGTTCCGGTTAGAACACTCCTACCTTTTTCTAGCTGGACCGTGTGTGTCCACGCACACCTTCTCCCTTTTTTAATGGAGTGGATTCAACATTTCTTTTCAGTTCTGTTTCCAAGCAATAGCTAAGTTTCATACCTTTCCAGGACATCAAACACGTATTCAAACTAAATGCCTTTTTAGCTTGAAAGCTACATACATGTAAGAACATCCAGTCAACAATTAAGGTCATCGTAAACCGCCCGCATTGTGTATTAAATTGGATTGCGTGGGTGTGGGAGGAATCCAGCTGTACACTCTGAGCACAGATGAGTTGTGCTTTACTGGAAGCCATTAATGTTTCAAAGAACGATGCTATTTGTTGCCCGTCAAAAGCCAGTTTCTTAGAGCTTGTTTTGGACTGAGGAGAAATGCATAAGGGCAAAGACGGAAGAAACTGCTACAAAAAAGTGGGGCCAGTAACAAACCTACACTGAGCCTTTCTGGATCAGACCAAAGCCCCATTTATTCCAGGGCTGGGCAACTTGTGGTCTGCCAGATGTTGTTGAACTACAACAGAGAGGAGGAGGAGGATTATGTACGCTGCCTTGGGCTACTTAAAGAAGAAAAAAGGCAGGATATAAATATAATAATAATAATAATAAATAATAATAATAAACTACAAGTCCCATCAGCCTTAGCCAACAGAGCCAATGTTGAGGGATGATGGGAGTTGCAGCCCAACCACATCTGGTGGGCCACAAGTTGCCACAGTGGCCAACCAGACACCTCTGGGAATCCCCGAGGCAGAGTAGGGAGGAAATAGCCTTTCCTTTGCCCCCAGCAACTGGTGTTGAAATATAGCTGCCTCTGAAGATGTAGGCTCCACTAAGCCACCATGGCCAATATAACATACCCTCCATGATTTTGTTTAATAACAAAATAAGATCAAGTTTGGAAGTGGAATTGCAATAGATGCGTACCTTTTCTTGTCCAGGGTCAAAGTGGGAGGGGGGGGTTCTGCACATTTGCAGCAAAACAGCATGTAGACAGTATCGATGGGCTAGTGCCTGTGATGTTACTGAGAGCATTTCTACATGAGGCTTTTATTGCATGCTCATGATTGTTCACTCATGGAAGTTTGCGGGTCCTTTACATGACATCATCAACCTCCAGGGCATCTCCCACGCTTTCTTACCTATATCCCGGGTTTAAGAAATTGGGAATAATGCGGTAATAAATGTTAATCCACTTTAAAGTCCTTGTGAAATTATGCAGTTCCGCTATAACATAGCACCATCTAGTGGCTGTATAATGAAACATATAGAACTTGCAGACAAACGGGGGGAAAGGACCTGATCTTAATCCCGCAAAGAACCCAGAAGCAGAAGCTCCGGTAAGCTGCAGGATAAAAACCCTGGTGTAGAGAAGCCCTGAGGCCTCCCCAATCCCTGAAGCACTTTTGCAAAAGCTTTTAAAACCTTTCCATTATTTTTTTAAAAAACATATCAAGCAAAGGGCAGATATTTTAATGGAGGTGCACTCATGCGGTGCTTTAAAGAAACGTTTTTAAAACTGCAGGCTGCAAGCCTTGAAGTATTTGGGAAAGGGGGAGAATGTGGCCCTCTGCTGTTGTTGGACTACAGCTTCCATCATCCCTGACCATCTGGAGCTGATAAGGGTTGAAGTCCTGCAACATTTGCAGGGCCGCATGTTCCCCAGCATGCACTAGGGGGTGGGTAAGACTGACCGCTGACCCAGCACGTGGCTTGATAGCATGTCCATCTGTCATGCAAATGTGGCAAAGTCAGAAGGAAACCGGGCTGAGCTCCCGTTGTGGCTAAATAAGCCGCTCTGACTTCTCTTTAAATAGTGTGTTGTTTGGCACCCTTAGAAGGTAAGATAGCCCATCAAGTCCACCATTCACGGTGTAACCCTATAACTGTCTACTCAGACATAAGCCCCATTATTTTCAATGGCTGTGGTTGGAGAGCCACATCTAAAGGACCAAGGGAGGCAGAGGCTGTGGGGGTGGGATGTTTGCTCTTCTTAGGCGGTCCTGCCAGTGGATCCTGAAGGGGTCTCAGACTCCACCCTCCCTTACACAAGAGCTTCCCCAAACCGGCTGGCTGCTATTGTCTCAGAAGAGGCATGCTCCCTCAGTCTTTCCTTTGTGTAGGGTAGAGGGCCTCCTGTAAGTTGATGCCTTTTCCTCTGACCCAGACGCTCATCAGCTAAAAACGAAGGAAGTTTAGGGCACAATGCTATAGCTGCTAGACAGCGGCTAGACAACCCTAGAATTTTTCGGTTTCTGAGCACTCCGAGCTCGGTTCCCAGAAATCCGGCTCCCTGCCCCCGTCCCCACTGCCTTGTTAGAGATGTGGTTCGGCTCCGGCTCCATACCTGGAAGGGCAGTGCAGAGTGGCCAGAAAGGGGGTGTTCCTAGGGTTGGGGACCGCAGAAGTGCTGTTACAATGCTTCCCCTCTACTCAGCACTGGTTAGGCCTCATCTGGAGTGCTGTGTCCAGTTCTGGGCACCACACTTTAAGAAGGATGCAGACAAGCTGGAGAGGGTTCAGAGGAGGGCAACAAAGATGATCAGGGGACTGGAAACAAAGCCCTGTGAGGAGAGACTGAAGGAACTGGGCATATTTAGCCTTGAGAAGAGAAGACTGAGGGGAGATAGGAGAGCGCTCTTCAAGTACCTGAAAGGTTGTCACAGAGAGGAAGGCCAGGATCTCTTCTCCATCATCCCAGAGTGCAAGACATGGAATCATGGGCTCAAGTGACAGGAAGCCAGATTCCGGCTGAACATCAGGAAAAACCTCCTGACTGTTAGAGCAGTACGACAGTGGAACCACTTACCTAGGGAGGTGGTGGGCTCCCCCACACTGGAGGCATTCAAGATGAGGCTGGACAGTCACCTGTCAGGGATGCTCTGACTTGGATTCCTGCATTGAGTAGGGGGTTGGACTCGATGGCCGTATAGGCCCCTTCCAACCCTACTATTCTATGATTCTATGTCCTGTCTGGCTTCCCCGCTGCTCCGAGGCGCCCCAGCTAGCTGAAATTGTCCGTCTAGTTGCAAATGCAGGGCAGTCCGTCTAGCTGCAAATGCAGGGCAGTTGCAAATGCCCTTCTAAAGGTGGACGCCCGAGAAGGACCTCGTCCCATTCCAGTCAGCTTTTAATGTATGATCGACAGAAGCTATCTACTTGAATTTCAGTATGTTTCCACTGCTGCTACCATCTAAACCCAAACGTGTTAATTGCTGCTGGTTTTAACTGCTGCTGGCGATAATAAACACAGCTAAATTAAACTATTTAAAACACACACAGACAAAACATCAGTCCAACCCCTGCCTGCTTGTCCAGGAGGCAGTACAATGAGGGGAAGTTGAAGGAACCGGATATGTGTAGCCTGGAGAAGAGACAGAGTTCGGTGGGGGAACAGTGGACAACATAATAGTACAACCACCCGAAGTGTGTCATATAAAAGGATGCAAAGATTTGTTCTCTGCTGCCCTAGAGGGCAGGACTAGATCTAAAAGGCTTAAGTTCCAGGAGGGGAGATTTCAGTTGAACATCAGGAGAAACATCTTGATGGCAAGAGCAGTCCAAGAATGGACCCAATCCACTAGAGGGGCGGTGGGCACTCCTCACTGGAGGCTGGCTCCGATGTCACTGGGGCAGTGAATCCACTCCGGGTTTCAGTCAGAACTCTAAAGGAGCTCTCCAAAGTGCTTCCACACTTTGCTTCCACACCTTGGAGAGCTCCTTTAGAGTTCTGACTGGTTCTGACTGAAACCCAGAGCAGATTTACCACCCCACTGACATTGGAGCCACCAGCCTCCACTGACTGGAGGTCTTCAGGCAGAGACTAGGCACCCATCTATTGCTCTGGATTTCTTGCATCAAGTAGGAGGTTAGACTAGATGACCTCAAAGGCTCCGTCCAACTCTAGGATTCTTTGACTGGTGGACTTGATGAAGGTTTCACCCACTCATAACATTCAACTTCCAGGATCACCAGAACACATGTGAATACACCCTGATCCCCTGCCGCGCTGGGCGTGGGGAGGCAATGAGAAAACAGCTCGCAGAGCACGTGCAGAACGGCTGCCAGAACGCCACCCCACGCTCTGATGGTAACCAGAAGGTCTCCGGTAACAAGCACCAAGTATGACAAGTTCATGCATTTGCCTTTTAGATGTGTGTATGAATTAATTTGCATCTCGTGTTGCGGGGGGAAATCTTAAGGTGTCGGGCCTGTTGCAGGAGCAGTGTTTCCTTCTTGTTCTCTGACGGATAAAGTTTTCTCTTCCTGGATATCGAAAATAAGTCCCGTGAGGAAAGTTTGAGGGAACTAAATGTGTGTAGCCTGGAGAAGAGAAGATGGAGAGGTCACATGAGAGCACTCTTCCGATCCCGGAAGGGCTGTCACATGGAAGGAGGCGATGACTGGTTTTCTCTGCTTGGTGCTATGAAGTGGTAGAGATGCTGGTTGCTCCCTGCTCTGGGATCTTATTTTAAACCGAAGAACACGAGCCTAAGCAGCTGGGCTGCTAGGCACCTCCCGCTTCCTCTCGAAGGCCCGTTTTCTCCTGCCTTCCCTGCTTCTCCTCCACTGCTCCAATGCCCCGGTCTGGGATTAGCCTCCTCAAACCCCAAGAGATGAGGCATTTTGGAGACTACTTAGAAGCGCCACGAGTCAAGTGTGCTTGTCTCCTCACTTGTTGCGGACCTCTTGCTAAGAGGCATACAGGCTCCTCCTTAACTGGATGATACCTTGAGCAGGACACCCTCTTGCGAGGAAGTGGAGAGACAGATAGTATCTGTCAGTATCAGGAAATGGCAATAGCATCTCTGTGGAGCTGGGCTTTGTCAGCAATTGCGACAAGGCCATCGCAGTCCCATTCACACTCCCTACAGAATCTAGGGGTGATAATTGCGACTACGCTGTCTTCATCCCACTCGCTCCCTACATTCATTCATTCATTCATTCATTCATTTCATTTCTATACCGCCCAATAGCTGAAGCTCTCTGGGCGGTTCACAAAAATTACAACCAAACAACACACATAATCTAGGGGTGGGAAAAGTGTCCCTTTCCGGAGCAGACGAGGCATTTGAGTACCATATTCATTCTGACGATGAGGCCTTCTTGGATCGCCTCCTCTTTCTCTCTCTCTCTCCTAGCTGCTGGGCATGTTCCTGTTCCATATAGGCCTCGTATCTATATGGACATGAGAGCCAGTGTGGTGTAGTGGTGAGAGTGTTGGACTGGGAGCCGGGTGATGTGGGTTCTAGACTCCCCTTGGCCATGGAAGCTCACTGGGTGACTTTGGGCCAGTCACAGACTCTTGGTGAGGATAAAATGGAGAGGAAGAGGGTTATGTACGTCACCTGGGGTTCCTTGCAAGAGGAAAAAAGGTGGGATATAAATGCAATAAATAAATAAATAATATCATAGGGCAAACATTCCCTCAGACCCCTCCAGGTGGCCATTTACCTTCACCACCAACTCCTCGCAGTACTCAGTCTCAATCTGTGTGTTGCCAGTTTTAGTTTCTTTCATGCATCTTCTTTCTCCCCTCCACATTACTGAAGCACCTATGCGCATCGATAAGCGCTCTTCTTTAAAAAAAAAAAAAATCTGTCTTGATGTGATTGTATGTATGCTTGCATTGAGATCCTTTTTGCGCGGTGTCTTACCAATGTGCAGGAGCACAGAAGTGCAACATTTAAACACTACAACTAAAAAAAAGGAACCTTGGCGCAACAAGACAGCCTTGTATTTAAGCACCAACCTGGTAGCTCCAGGCAACAAGTAGGGATGTTGGAGAAATCCGCAATAGATTCAGATGAGATCAGGTTTCTGTGAATCTGACCTGTGGATTCTGCAGCGGTCTGGCTTTTTCTGAGTTGCATGGACTTGTGGACCATTTTTTTTTTAACTTTTAGAGAGAATTTGCACCAATGCCCAAGTGCGCAAATGCACATTTGCAGATGGATGAAATTCTTGTACAACAAAAGGAGTTCTGTCAATGACAGAAACAGAGACAGAACGGATTTAACAAAATCCGTACTTCCCTAGCGACAAGGAACTGCATACAGGTTAGCGAGCCAGCAAGGTGGCAGTGGAGGGATGATCCCTCTTTCCTCCACACCCAGCATAGTCTGCCAGCCTCCAGCAGGCTAGTAATCTGTGTGTGTGTGTGTGTGTGTGTGTGTGTGTGTGTATGCAGGCTAGCAACTTTTTAGGGCTCTTTTACAAGCCTGCCACGACCATCACATTAAAGACTTTCTTTCTTTCTTTCTTTCTTTCTTTCTTTCTTTCTTTCTTTCTTTCAGTGTTTTATCACACAACACCCCCATGGGGTCATTATAGGCATCAGCCAACATATATCTGCAACCTCCATGACTGTGGAGGTCAAAGAATAGTGGACAATGAACAGCCACCTCCCCCCTTCCCTGCACACATAGACAGTGCAGCCAACCTTTTTGCTGGCTCTGTGCCTGAGCGTTTAACAGCAGCCCAATGCAGAATCATTTAGCAGGTCATACTTTCCTCACTGCTCCTCTCTGCATGCCAATAAAAGCTTCACTTTCTAAAGTTCTGTGTGTTGTCAGGATGTTAAAAGAGGCACTGGAACAAATCCAGATTTTTTTTTAAAGGTAGCAACCTGACACAACCTCCCCCACCCCCCAGTCTCCAACATCCTTTAATTTCAAAAATCCACTGAAAGTTCATCCACTGAGAATCTTTCGGAAAGAAGCTTTCGGCTGATGGAAGGCAGACAACAGTGCCATACAGTTGTGCAGCATGGAATGCTATAGCCCACTGGATTGTACTCAACCTGGTGCCCTCCTAATGTTCTGGCCTCCAACTCCCATTAGCCCCAACCAGCATGGTCAGGGATGATGGGAATTGTAGTCCAAGGGCGCCAGAATGCTCCAGACTTTCTTCCCAAGACCTTGACACACAGATGGCCCAGCCTGAACTGCTCCCCCATTCCTCCCCCATTAGAACTCAGGGTTTGGAGGAGGACGAGTGCGAGGGGTGTGACTTGAGCGATGCTAGGGTCTCTTGCAGAGCAAAGAGGGAAAAATCAGAGGCAGCGGTCAGACGTTCTCCCAGGTTGGCCACTCGTGGAAGCCAACGTAAGAGGGAGCCACCCTAAGGGAGGGGCATCCCTGCGAAGCTAGTCTGGCCAAGAAGTTCATGCCCAGACTGCTGGCAACTTCTCCCACTTTGTCTCCTCTGTTGATATTCATAGATGTGTGGATTAGCTGTTTCATTGCAGTCTGAGAGTTTCTGAGAATCTGCATTTGTAAAGAAGGTAGTCCTTAACTAATGTTAGCCTGAAGCCTTGTTTCCTGGAGTGTGTTGGTTGTGAAGGGAGAGGATGAAGGAAGGTGACACCAGCCCTAAATAGTGCTCTAGGTGAGGAGTGGCTTTGGTGCCCCCCACCCCATCATTTTTGCAGGGCCATCCAGAGCATTTATGGTGCAGGTGTGATATCCATCAAGAACAACGTTGCTCCAAACTTTGATCTCTCAGCCATTATGCTACAAGCCAAAGTTCAAACAGCCACATTCTGAGCAGTGGCGGTGCGCTGTGCAACACAGCAGACCTATCTCAGGTTTTACTTACAGTATTTTTTGTTTTGTAGCAGTTCCTATCTTTTGGTAAGCATTCCTTTAGAATGTCCATTATTTTTATCTTTAAAAATCATCAAGAAAAGTTATAAATAAAAACGGTAAGGGGTCCAGCTGACCCCTTACAGCTCACAGCTTTATTTTGTTATTTATACAGTGCTTATTATATTTACAGGATTCTAAGAGCTAAGTGCTCGGTAACGTTGCCTCAAAGTAAGGCTGATTCTTACCTAGCGCAAATGGAATCAAAGTGGAAATTGAAAAAGAGATGTACTTTAAAGCTAACTGAAGGAGGATGATGCTTGTAGTTATTACATTATTATTATTATTACATTATTACATTTTATCCTGCTATTTTCCTCCTTAAGGAACCCAAGCCAACGTACAACCTGTAGAACCTTGAAAGAAAGGTTACAGACATTTGCTTTTTGGCACCCTGGCTCACTGCAGACGGCACATTCAAAAAACACAGCCACTGAGCTCAGCTTGGTGTCCTCCGCAGTTCGGCGCCCTGGGCGACTGCCCAGCTCACCCACCCCTAAGCCTGGCCCTGCATGTGTGTGTGCGTTTGATGAGATTTTTAAAAGGGACCTACACGGTTTCCCCAAAAGCCGAAATAGGGCCGGAGGGGTCCACCGGAGACAAGTATCAGCAAACAGATGTAATGTTATCTGTCCCTGCTATGTAGGGACAGATGTTAACATCTATTGTTTAACATAATAGGTTATGATTCATATTTTTAAAATTCTTTTACCTGTCCTCTCCTGAACAGAATCTTGCCATGGTTTCTGTCAGTGAAGAAGGGTGTCGCTTTTCCAGGATCGGATGCCAGTTCAAGGTAACACCACTATCTGAACCCTCTAGGAATCCCACAGGGGAAGAGGAATGGAGCTAGGGCAGGAATAAATAACACATTTTTATGTATTTATTTGTTTCCTTGTAATACTTGTATGCTGCTTCATATGGTAAAATTACATTCAAAAATTAAAAATCGCAGTTAGAAATGTATATATAATACGATACGAAAACATTTCAGCTTTCTGCAACAAATGTTAGATCAAGAGAAACAACGAAATGAAGCAGCATCATGATCACCAACTATAAGCAAGGAAAAGATTGTGTAAACAGGTGCATTTTCAGGAGGCATTTAAAAGACATCGTGTTTTCTGCCTCCCAAACCATACCTTATAGGGTGGGGTGGTGGTACTTCAGATGGTGGGAGCCCCTCCTGAGAAGTCCCACTTTTTTTGAGATGTTATGTGGTGACATTTGTTTGGTCGCAGCACAGCCAACATGGCCTCCTCGAAAGTTCTTAGGGGTCATAGAATCATAGAATAGTAGGCTTGGAAGGGGCCTATAAGACCATCGAGTCCAACCCCTGGGTCAACTGGGTGTATATAGGGGGGCATTTCCATACGTTGCTGTGGTCATTCTGGGGTTGGGAATCCCGATGTGGGCTCTGTTAGGGGTCTTTAGAAGTGAAGGTGGTGGCAGCACTCTAAGGGTGGGTAGGAGCCACCATTGTGATTTCTCACAATGCCCTGGGGTGTCTGTTGTGGTGTCACTCCAGGACATTGTGGGAAACTGAAAGGGCTACTTGTAGACCCTGCTGGCTGGTGTGGGGGCTGGCATGTAGACGAAGGGCAGGCCTCAGCGCTTGTGGGCCCAGACAGGTTGCTGGGCCTCAGCAACTGCCCTAGGATGTCAGGTGGTGACGCTGGGCTTGGTCAAACGTGAGCGAGGCATTGTGGCTTTGTCATATCAATGGAGTCTTGTCTCTTCCCGACAGGGACACACAGAAGACAGAAAAGATCATGAGAAAAATGCACTGGGGATCCACTCAGCACTCTTGCTCCAGCACACCAAGCAACTGAGGGAAAGTTTGTACCCTGCAGGTGGTGGTGTTAACACAGGCTTAACCGACTCCAGGGTTTTGACAGGGATGTTCAGCGTGAAGTTTCAGGGGACCTTGGAAGTGGACTGTTTCCCAAGGCTGCCTTTATATGAGGAGGCAGCGAGCTGGCGAACCCTCTCATGGCGAGCAAAGAGAGTCTCCTTGCTGGAGAGCAAGCTGGAGGTGTGCCAAGACATTGCATCTGTGCTGAGCAAGGAGATGGCCACTTCTCGCCAGACAGTCATGGCATTCCAGGGCCACAGGGGCCTTAACCAGGATATGATTCATGGCCTGCAGCTGAAGGTAAAGGTCTACCCAAGGTGGAGTGTCAGGCAAGGGCTCAGGCTCAGTGGCACAGCATATGCATTGAATGCTGGAGGTTGCGGGTTTGATCCCACCACTCAGGTGCCACCACTGAGAAGACCCTCTCCCTGGTAATACCCTACCTCACCTCAGACGGCAGGGGCACCCGCAGGAGGATCCCCACTCAGGAACTTAATGCATGGCACATAGTGGGGCTGTTCACACAACACGTTAACCCACACTCAGTGGTTGAGTGTGGGTTGTTTTGAACCATGGGTTGTTTGTTGAACCGTGGGTTAGCGTGTTGTCTGGGTGGCTTGTTAACCATGCGGTGTGGCTTATTTTTCTTGAACAAGCCACTTTGGGAACCCATAGTTAGTTGTTGGGTTGTTCAGGGTGGTTAACAAGCCACACTGCATGGTTAACAGGTCACCCTGGCTGCATTCAGACAACATGATAACCCACCCTGCGGAAGATGTGCTGAGTTCAGACAACACACTAACCCAGGGTTCATCCAACCACCCACGGTTCAAAACCGCCCACACTCATAGAATCATAGAATAGTAGGGTTGGAAGGGGCCTACAAGGCCATCGAGTCCAACCCCCTGCTCAGTGCAGGAATCCGAGTCAGGGCATCCCTGACAGATGGCTGTCCAGCCTCGTCTTGAAGGCCTCCAGTGTGGGAGAGCCCACCACCTCCCCAGGTCATGGGTTCCATTGTCATATTGCTCTAACAGTCAGGAAGTTTCTCCAGATATTCAGCTGGAATCTGGCTTCCTGTCACTTGAGCCCATGATTCCATGTCCTGCACTCTGGGATGATCAGGAAGAGATCCTGGCCTTCCTCTCTGTGACAACCTTTCAAGTACTTGAAGAGCGCTATCCTATCTCCCCTCAGCCTTCTATTCTCAAGGCTCAACATGCCCAGTTCCTTCAGTCTCTCCTCACAGGGCTTTGTTTCCAGTCCCCTGATCATCTTTGTTGCCCTCCTCTGAACCCTCTCCAGTTTGTCTGCATCCTTCTTAAAGTGTGGTGCCCAGAACTGGACACAGTACTCCAGATGAGGCCTAACCAGTGCTGAGTAGAGGGGAACTAGTACTTCCCGGGATTTGGAAGCGATGCTTCTATGAATGCAGCCCAAAATAGCATTTGCCTTTTTTGCAGCCACATCACATTGTTGGCTCATATTCAGCTTGTGATCGACAACAATTCCAAGATCTTTCTCACTTGTAGTGTTGTTGAGCCACGTATCCCCCATCTTGTAACTGTGCATTTGGTTTCTTTTTCCTAGGTGCAGAACTTGGCATTTATTCCTATGAAATGTCATTCTGTTGTTTTCTGCCCAGTGCTCCAGTCTATCAAGATCACTTTGAATTTTGCTTCTGTTTTCCAAAGAATTAGCTATCCCGCCCAATTTTGTGTCATCTGCAAATCTGATCAGCGTTCCCTGCACCTCCTCCTCCAAGTCATTAATAAAAATGTTGAAGAGCACTGGGCCCAGGACTGAGCCCTGCGGTACCCCACTCGTTACCTCTCCCCAATTTGAGAAGATCCCATTGATAAGCACTCTTTGAGTCCGATTCTGTAGCCAACTGTGGATCCACCGGATTGTTGTTTCATCTAGCCCACTTTGAGCTAGTTTGCTCATCAGGAGATCATGGGGCACTTTGTCGAAAGCTTTGCTGAAGTCGAGGTATATGATGTCTACAGCATTCCCACAGTCTACAAGGGAGGTTACTTGATCAAAAAATGAGATCAGATTTGTCTGGCAGGACTTGTTTTCGACAAATCCATGTTGGCTTCGAGTAATCACTGCATTGTTTTCAAGGTGCTTACAGATGGATTGCTTTATCATCTGCTCCAGAATTTCCCCAGGGATTGATGTCAGATTGACTGGTCTGTAGTTCTCAGGTTCCTCCTTTTTATCCTTTTTGAAGATAGGGATAACGTTAGCCCTCCTTCAGTCATCTGGCACTTCCCCCATCCTCCATGATTTCTCAAAGAGAATAGACAGCGGTTCTGAGAGTTCTTCTGCCAGTTCCTTTATGACTCTAGGATGCAGTTCATCTGGCCCTGGAGATTTGAACTCATTCAAAGTAATTAGGTGTTCCTTGACCATATGCCTATCGATCTCAAGCTGCAATCCTGCCCCTTCAGCCTGTACTTCGCCTTTCCAGGGGGGTCATAGACCCTCTTTTGGGAGAAGGCTGAGCCAAAGTAGGAATTGAGCACCTCTGCCTTTTCTTTGACATCTGTCATCGTTTTTCCATCCTTATTTAATAGCTGAACCACCATTTCTTTCCTCTGCCTTTTACTATGCACGTAGCTGAAGAAAGCCTTTTTGTTGTTTTTAGCATCCCCCGCTAACCTCAGCTCGTTCTCAGCTTTAGCCTTCCTGACGCCATCCCTGCAATTCTGTGCTATCTGCCTGTACTCTTCCTTTGTTACTTGGCCTTCTTTCCACATCCTATATGTGTCCTTTTTTGTTTTCAGGTCACCCCTAAGCTTTTTGTGAAGCCACATTGGCTTCTTCTGTTGTCTTCCACCTTTTCTTCTTGTTGGAATTGCTTGTGATTGTGCCTTGAGAATTTCCTTTTTTAAAAGCTCCCACCCATCTTGGACTCCTTTTCTCGCTATCATCGCTTGCCATGGGACCTTACTGATCATTGTTCTGAGTTTATTAAAATCAGCTTTCCTAAAATCCAGGGTACGCGTTTGACTACACTCGGCTTTTGCTTCCCTTAGAACCAAGAACTCAAGTACAACATGGTCGCTTTCCCCCAGAGTTCCTGTAACTGCTACTTTATCCACTAAGTCATCTCTGTTGGTTAGGATCAAGTCAAGGATAGCCGATCCTCTAGTTCCTCCCTCTACTTTCTGTAGGAGGAAGTTATCCGCCACACAAGTCAGGAATTTCCTGGAGGGGCCATGTTTTGCAGAATTTGTCTCCCAACAAATATCGGGGAAATTGAAGTCCCCCATTACTACTACATCATGCTTCCTTAAAACACTGGCTATTTGCTTTTCAAAAGTTTCATCCTCGTCTTCTCCTTGGTTGGGTGGCCGGTAGTAAACTGCAACCACCAGGTTCCTTTTATTCTTTGCTCCATTTATTTTGATCCAGATGCTCTCGATGGGGCTACCAAGCTCATCCTCCTGTATTTCTGTGCAGAGATATGTATTTTTCACATACAGTGCAACCCCACCTCCCTTTCTGTTCCTCCTGTTCTTTTTGAACAAGTTATATCCTTCAATTGCTGTATTCCAGTCATGAGAGTCATCCCACCAAGTCTCAGTTATACCTATCAAGTCATAATTTCCCTCCTGTATTAAGAGTTCAAGTTCGTTCTGTTTGTTTCCCATACTCTGGGCATTAGTACATAGACATCGAAGACTATGTGCTTCATAGTCTGGCTTTCTTCCTACATGTGTCTGAAGACTATTATTGGGCGCTATCAGAGCTGTTCTCTCCGTTGCAGTGCATGCGCCTATGTCCATTGTTACCCCCAACATTACATCTCCCTTCCCCGTAGGATTCAGTTTAAAGCCCTGCTGATGAAGTTCTTCATGCTGTGGCCAAACACATTCTTCCCATCCTTTGTGAGGTGCAACCCATCCCTTGCCAACAGCCCATCTTCCAGGAAGTATAGCCCGTGGTCCCAGAATCCAAATCTCTCTCGTCGGCACCACCTTCGTAGCCAGTCATTCACCCAGAGTATTTTTCATTCCCTTTCTATCCCCTTCTAACTACTGGAAGGATGGATGAGAAAACTATCTGGGCCCCAACATTCTTGAGTTTCCTTCCCAAAGCTTCAAAGTCTGACGTGATTTCTTCGTAGCTCCGCTTGGCGGTATCATTTGTTCCCACTTGGATGAGAAGAAAGGGATACCTGTCAGCGGGCTTTATGAGTGCAGGCAACCTTGCAGTCACGTCTCTAATTCATCCTCCCGGGAGACAACATACCTGGCAAGTCCACGGGTCTTCGTGACATACTTGGGTCTCGATCCCATGCAGCAAGGAGTCTCCCACTACTACCACTCTTCTCTTCTTGTTGTTGTAGGCCTGGGTTTCATCGCCTCTGTTTGACTGACCTTCAGCCTCTTGCTCACTCTCATGTAGAGTGATTCTTCCTGTGATTCTTCCTCTGCAGGCTGTCCTCCAGTCTCATCCGCAAGTACCTGGAACACTCAAGTACATTGAGTGTGGGTTAGCATGTTGTGTGAACAGCCACAGAGACAGGCAGTCTATCAAGTCCCCTGACCCTAAGCCATGGAGGGCGTTCACGGTCAAAACCAGCACTTTGAACTGAACCAGAAATGGACTGGGAGCCAGCACAGGTGTGACACGATCACATAATGCCCTGCCTGAGCTAGTGACCTAGCAGCCACATTCTGCCCTACCTGCAGTTTCCCGACCCCCACATGCAGCGCAATTACAGTTGCATTTGGAAAGGACAGGCACCAAACGGCAGCCTTTGGCCAAGCCAGCTGGAGGTTTGTGACTGGCACTTCCTGTGCCCCAGGGATGATGTGAGTAGGCCTGCATCCTGCCCCTTCCTCCATCTCCTCTGCTGCCTACACAGCCCCCATAAGCAGGCACTCTTGCAACCCTAAAGAACAAACTCTTCCTCTCTCCAAGGTTGCCGATCTCCAGCGATGCCTCACGCAGAAAGATGAGGCCCTCGGCAGGCTCCAGGAGAGGCTTCACTTGTCTGAACAAGCTTCCTATGACGGCATCTTTCTCTGGAAGATCACAGACGTGCATCAGAAGTGCTATGAAGCAGTGCGTGGGAAGACGTGCAGCTTCCAGTCTCCTGGTAAGCCTCTGTCTAAAGCAGCCTTACCCGACCCGAATTGCTCCAGATGTTTTGGCCTACAACTCCCATCGGCCAGCATCAGCCCACATGGCTGACAGCCAGAGATGATGGGAGCTGTATGGCCAAACATCTGGAGGGCACCAGGTTGGGGAAGGCTTGGCTTGGCTATGTGTGTGACATCGTTTTTAAGAAAGAGGGTTGATGCCTTCAATGCAAATATGGGGAGCATATGCTCTCCCCCCAGGCTGTGACTCCGTCGTCCATCTCTCACCACTGGACATGCCAGCCAGGGCCGATGGCAGATGCAGTCTGACACCATCTGGTTAGCCTCACGTTCTCTCACATCTCTCAGGTGCATTGGGAGGAGTACCAGACCCAAAGAGAGGTGGAATTTGGGGGCAGATGAAACAGCTGTAAACATCCCCTAGCAGGGCAAAGAGTAGCTGCAGCTGGTTCCACCCCTATAGGTGGCCTAAAAATAATTTAAAGTGAATGATTCCCAGCAGGAAAACAGTGCAGGTTAAAGGGTTAATAACCCTCTTCCCCAGCCTCAATCTAAATCACCCCTGTACCCTACCGTACCGTCCATCTCCAATCTCCATTGTCTCACCCAGCTTGACCATGATAAACTGGGCAACAAGCAATCGGGCAAAGGACTTGACTTTGGAGCTGAAGGGAAGCCTACTCTGGCCTTGTCCATCAGCCAGGTGACCAAGGGCCCCTGGGAGGCCGCACCCCCTGCCTCCCAGGAAGAACATAAGAACATAAGAGGAGCCCTGCTGGATCAGACCAAGGGTCCATCTAGTCCAGCTTCTGTTCACACAGTGGCCGGCCAGCTGCCCACACGAAACCCACAAGCAGGACACAAGCACAACAGCACCCTCCCACCCATGTTCCCCGGCAACTGGTGTACATAGGCTCACTGCCTCTGGTCCTAGAGGTAGCACATAGCCATCAAGACTAGTAGCCATTGATAGCCTCCTCCTCCAGGAATGTGTCTAACCCCCTTTTAAAGCCATCCAAATGGGTGGCCATCACCACATCCTGTGGTAGCGAATTCCATAGTTTGACTTAGTGCTGTGCGAAGAAGCCCTTCCTTTGATCTGTCCTGAATCTCCCCGCAATCAGCTTCATGGGATGACGCCATGGGGTTCTAGCATTATGAGAGAGGGAGAAAAATGTCTCCCTACCCACATTCTCCACACCAGGCATAATTTTGTACACAAAACATCACAGCAAGGGGAAGAGACCCATCTGTTTCCATCCATCGGCCAGAAAAGGAACTGCTGCAGGGCAGAGGGTGCATTCCAAGATGGCTAAACAGAAATCTCCAGGTACAAAGGCAGCATGTGTTGGGGGGGACAGGTGGAGCGGGCTTCACGCTGTACTTATGGGCTTCCCGCAAACATCTTGTTATGGATTTGGCTGTTGCTGAGTGTTTTCCTCAACAGTTCTTAAGGAGAGATCTCATGCTAAGTACCAAGTTCCCCATTCAGTTCTGAACAGGCTGTTCAGTTGACAGGTACACAGACCTGGTGAGCTTCTAATAAGAAACACCCACATTCTAAAATCAGCACAGTGTAGAAATTACCTTATAGCTAATATTATTTACAGTCCCATAAATAAGGGCTCACAGTCTTAATTATCTCCTTGTTACTAAACATTCCTAAATAATTAGAACATGTCAAAAAAGGCATACACATACATCTTCCAGGCTACAGGACATCAATTCTGAATCATACCTTTGAGAAGATAACTTCTTACTCAAAATTTGTCAATTAAACCTAAATATTTTTAGGCCCTCTCCCGACACGAACCTACCCGTATACTACACTCAACATCTAAGGCCCTCCTCCAGCTGCCTACACCGAGAGAAGCTTGGAAGACGGTAACAAGGGGGAGAGGGCCTTTTTGGTGGGGGCCCCCAAATTGTAGAATGATCTCCCCAACGAGGCCCACCTGGCGCCAACATTGTTATCTTTTCGGCACCAGGTTAAGACCTTTCTCTTCTCCCTGGCATTCAGCAGCATATGCTAAGTTTTAATTGATCCCGGAATGTCTTATACTTATGGTTGTTTGCTTTTGAGATTGTTTGTTTGAAGTTGTTTTGATATATGTTTCTTTTGTGTATATTGTCTGTTCATGTTTTTTTTAATGTAAATGGTTATAAATCTCTGTATATTGTATTTTTTATGTTTTTAATCTTTGTAAACTGCCCAGAGAGCTCCAGCTATTGGGAGGTATAGAAATGTTAATAATAATAATAATAATAATAATAATAATAATAATAATAATAATAATAGTTCAATGGTGCTCATTCCCAGGTAAGTGGGTAAAACCATTTATGGATGGGGACAGGATGGACAGCTCTGCCTCCTGCCCCACACCCTGGATATACGATCTTTGATACTTGGCATATTGGCATCTGTCTATCATTTCTTTTCTTTTCTCCCCAGAGGAAATATCTGAGAATTCTGACTGGTCCTTAACTTCCTAGTTCTCCTTGTTTTCAGCATTCTACACTTCACGATATGGTTACAAACTCTGCATGAAGATTTACCTGAACGGCGAAGGGAGAGGCAAGGGGACGCATGTCTCACTCTTCATTGTGCTACTCAAAGGGGGCTATGATGCTCTGCTCCAGTGGCCTTTCTCACACAAGGTAAAGGAGATGCGCTTAGTGCTGTGCTGAAAATTTCTCCCACCTTTCCCCGACCATTCTCATTCAATTCAATAGAAAAGAAATGGCTTTCGAAAATAAATTTAAAGGAGGAGAAATTTCGGAGAAGCTCTCGTGGGCTGGGTTTGGGGTCTTGTGTTTACCTTACTTATGAGGTGGCTGAGGAATGTGCATGAGTGTCCTATCTGTCATTATACAATGATCTCTGTGGCAGACTGTAGCCTCCCCTGCTTCCCGCCCTTCAGGTGGCCTGGGAGGCTGCAGAGCAATGGAAGGATGTGTAATACAGAGAGAGAAAACACACGGCACCCTTGGCCACCTCACAGTGATTAGGTAAGCTCAAAAATACCAGCAAAAGAAATTCAAAATTCTGCCTCAGAAAAGTGGAAGCCTCACCACAGTTGATGCTGTTGCCACTTGCAGGAGCAGTGCAATAAACCAAAAACCCTTAGGAAAAAAGAAAGAAGCTGTGCTACAACCCCTGCCAATAGTGAGCCCTATCTGTGAGAAACTGTTGGAGAAATTGTCAGTGAAATTTTTCAGTGAAATTGTCACCTCAGTTTCTCTGCCCACAAATAGGCTGGAGAATTTTGAGAGGCCGTTTGTGCACAGCTCTAGATGTGCTTCCCTCAGTGATCTTATTTGCTCTTCCCTGCCCCTGTCTCGCAGCTTGAGCAAATGACAGAGCCCGGTGTCAGTATCACCAGGCACTTGCCAGGGCTTGTTGATGTGCCTTGGAGCTGCCTGGCTTAGGGTGGCCATGTGTCCTACTACAGCTCTTTATTTGAAGGTCTGTCAGGGGGCAGTCCGCTCTTTGAAGGTGCCCTTTATTTGAAGGGCTGTCCAGTTTGAAGGTGGAGAACCTAAGGTGGAGGACCTAAGGGCTGTCCAGTTTGAAGGTGGAGAACCTAAGGTGGAGGACCTAAGGGCTGTCCAGTTTGAAGGTGGAGAACCTAAGGTGGAGGACCTAAGGGCTGTCCAGTTTGAAGGTGGAGAACCTAAGGTGGAGGACCTAAGGGCTGTCCAGTTTGAAGGTGGAGAACCTAAGGTGGAGGACCTAAGGGCTGTCCAGTTTGAAGGTGGAGAACCTAAGGTGGAGGACCTAAGGGCTGTCCAGTTTGAAGGTGGAGAACCTAAGGTGGAGGACCTAAGGGCTGTCCAGTTTGAAGGTGGAGAACCTAAGGTGGAGGACCTAAGGGCTGTCCAGTTTGAAGGTGGAGAACCTAAGGTGGAGGACCTAAGGTGGAGGACCTAAGGGCTGTCCAGTTTGAAGGTGGAGAACCTAAGGTGGAGGACCTAAGGGCTGTCCAGTTTGAAGGTGGAGAACCTAAGGTGGAGGACCTAAGGGCTGTCCAGTTTGAAGGTGGAGAACCTAAGGTGGAGGACCTAAGGGCTGTCCAGTTTGAAGGTGGAGAACCTAAGGTGGAGGACCTAAGGGCTGTCCAGTTTGAAGGTGGAGAACCTAAGATGGAGGACCTAAGGGCTGTCCAGTTTGAAGGTGGAGAACCTAAGGTGGAGGACCTAAGGGCTGTCCAGTTTGAAGGTGGAGAACCTAAGAAGGGTCAGCAGACTGAGCAGCAGGCACACAGCTCACCTGGTCACAGTCTTCCCCACGATGCTGAGAAGTATCACGTTCCTATTGAAATTATAGTATCAATGTCTAAATTTGTGTTGATACCTATAAATTAGCGTTATGTACACTTGATGCAAATTGAACAGGAGAACATCAGAAGAGCCCTGCTGGATCAGACCAGGGGTCCATGTAGTCCAGCATTCTGTTAACACAGTGGCTGACCAGCTGTCGACCGGGAACCCACAAGCAGGACACGAGTGCAACAGCACCCTCCCGCCCATGTTCCCCAGCAACTGGTATACATAGGCTCACTGCCTCTGATACTGGAGGGAGCACATAGCCATCAGGAGGACTAGTTTTGATAGCCTTCTCCTCCAGGAATTTATCTAACCCCCTTTTAAAGCCATCTAAATTGCATTCGCATCTTGTTGCATTTGCTGTTGGTTGTTTTTTTTTTAATATGGATAAGTGGCCAGCGTCATGTTAAATCCCGCAGTGGTCTTCTAGATAGACCTGTCACTTGATTAAAGAAATCTTTAGGTGCAATCCTACGTATGTTTAGACAGAAAAAAAGGCCTATAACTCCCAGCATGCCCCAGCTAGCTGGGGCATGCTGGGAGTTATAGGCCTTTCTTTTGTCTAAACATGCATAGGATTCCACCCTTAGTTGATTAATCCGTGAATTTTGATTGAGACATATGATCCCAAGCATTCCTACTCAGAAATAACATCCGGTGAACTGAATGAGATTTTCTCCCAAGTAAGTGGATAGAACAGGGTTGCAGCCTACATGTGCATATGAATAAATAATAGTTTTGAAGAAGACAGAACAGCATATGCAAATGTTAGGCAAGCCCATGTCCTTTCTTGTTATCTGTTTGGTGATGCATTTTTGGGGTGAGGCGGAAGTAGCCAGCCCTGGCTTGGCTGCTTCTTCTCTTTGCTGCCCCTGGTCAGCGTTCTCCACTCTCCTGGCACTGGCGCTCTTCCTCTGAGTCCATTCTGCTGGGAGGGACAGAGGACAAGAAAGGTGGCAGCAGCAGCAGTAGGAAGGAGGAGGTAGGACCACTCAAAAGGGCCCCCACATGATATGTGTTTGCCCTGGGTACAAACAAACCCCCCTGGTTCTCATATTATGCACAATATTGTATTTTTAAGGCTTTTAGGGCGCAATCCTATAGAGACTGATGGGCACCTCCAACCTCCCCTGAAGGCGGAGGGAACTGCCTGTCCAGTGCAGGGTGGAAGCAGCACGGAGGAGAGGATTTCCTCTGTGTTAGAAGAATCACAGAATCATAGAACCATAGAATAGGAGGGTTGGAAGGGGCCTATAAGACCATCGAGTCCAACCCCCTGCTCAGTGCAGGAATCCAAGTCAGAGCATCCCAGACAGGTTGCTGTCCAGCTTCATCTTTAATGCCTCCAGTGTGGGAGAGCCCGCTACCTCCCTAGGTAAGTGGTTCCACTGTCGTATTGCTCTAACAGTCAGGAAGTTTTTCTTGACGTTCAGCCGGAATCTGGCTTCCTGTCACTTGAGCCCATTATTCTGTGTCCTGTACTCTGGGGTGATCAAGAAGAGATCCTGCCTTCCTCTCTGTGACAACCTTTCAAGTACTTGAAGAGCGCTCTCCTATCTCCCCTCAGTCTTCTCTTCTCAAGGATAAACGTGCCCAGTTCTTTCAGTCTCTCCTCATAGGGCTTTGTTTCCAGTCCCCTTGCATCCACCCTGCACTTTCCCTTAGATGCGCATAAGCCTCACTTTGCTTTAGTTGCGTGTTTTCGCGCATCTAAGTGCGGCTCCGGGGAGGGGGCGGGAACATGGCTGGAGACCACATAAGAAGCTGTCTAAAACAGCTTCCATGGTCTCCTCCCATCCCCGTCCCCAGGAACGCCCTGTTTTCACCCCTCCATGCCCTGTGTTATGAGCACAGAGATAGCAGCAGTGGGGTTCTCTCCACGCGAGCTATGAAGGGGAGGGGAGCCTGGTTTCCCGGCTACGAGCTCAGAGCTGCAAAACCGGAAAATCCTCTCTCCCCCAGATGCTGTCTAGGGGACATAGGATTGCTCTGTTATTCTTTGTAAACCACTCAAAGAGCTTTGGCTATGGGGCGGTATAGAAATGGAATGAATGCATTCAACGTAACAATGTCAGCAAGCTAACTTTATCTGTTAACCACGGAAAGGAATTAATCATTTTATTTACTTTAGTGGGCCTTTATTAATAAGTGACTTCCTACTTATCATAATTATTTCTAATGATTTCCTTTTAGAAATACATGTTTAACTGAATACATTGATTCTTGAAACATAAAGAATTAAGGATGATCACTTATGTTAAAACACTGAAACAATTAAACTCCATTAACACACGCTTAACTTTAAAATACTGTAATCTCCATCTCTTACATGAATACTACCATTTTCATTAAGCAACAGTACAGGAAAAGGACTTCTGCCTCACATGCTTGGTTGAACATTCCAAAATTCCTTAAAATGCTCCCATTCTTGTTCAGACCTTTATAACTGTATAACTTCCCTGCTTCAGCCAGAGTTCATGTGATTTATATGTTTCGATGCAAATTTAGAAACAGTTACAGTCATTTAAATAGAAATGCAATACATTTCACCATAGTGGGGAAGATGGCGACCAGGGTAATTCTGCTTAGTCTCCTGTCCGGGTCAGGGATGTCCTTAGGGATGGGTGAGATGGGCAGTTGCCAGGACTGGCCCAAGACTTTTCGCTGCCTGAGGCAGAAGACAAGATGGTACCCCTCCCATCCCATGCCCAAAAGCTGACTGGACTGGCAGGTGAATCTGTCTTCAGTGCTGATGTTGGGACAGTATCTTCCAGCACACCTGAAGGCAGCAGACAAACTTAGAGGGTGCAGAGCAGACCGCACGGCCCACATCTCTGTCCTCCCAACACATTGCTGCCGTCTCCCAGCATCTGCCGCCTGAAGCAACTGCTTCACTTTGTCTAATGGGAGGGCCAGCCCTTGCAGTTGCCCTGCATGCAAAGCTGAAGGGGACCCCACCTAAGCTTGGTGACACAGGTGGCTTATTTTCCCTCCCCGCGTGTGCCAGTTGTGAGCCGCCTATTTGGCATAATTACCCTCACCAGACGCAGGTTGTCGTGACGTCCAAACTTGGCGGGGATGGGTGGCTGGGGGGGTTTAAAAGCCACCTTGAAACCCATGGCTTGTTCTATGGTTGTGGCTTGGTTTGTCCATGGTCCTCTTCCCCCCAATCCTGTCCTGTCAGCACCACTGCCCAACATCTGGTATCCCCTCCAACCCTACACCAAAAGCTTGTGCTAGTTTCATGTTTTTGCACCACAAACCCAGGTTCCGTGCTGCCACCACAAGCGTGGAAACGGCGTACCCAGTGCTAAAAGCCGATAATGTTGTATCTCCTCGAACAAACGTAGGCCAGAAATGTTGTGCTCAGTGGTAGAGCCCCTCTTCTTTGTGTGCAAGGCCCCCTGATCCATCCTGCATCATTTCCCAAAGTGGTCTTGTGTAGCAGGGCCAGCAAATGTCTTCCACCTGACCTCAGAGAGACGGAAGCAAGGCAGAGAGGTGGCCAGGTAGACGAAAGAAGCTTTGCACCCACCATTTCTGTTTCCTGAACGAGCCATTCCTAAAGCGGCGGTACTTCCCCCACCCACGGCTCCCCTGTAGGAAGGTATTCAGATGGATTTGTCGTAGTTTGCAAACATTTTCCTGCTGAAAAGTCTGTGCCATCTCTCTCTCTCTTGTTTTTCCATCTGGTGGCCTTGAGAGGTGGGAAAGGCTCCTTTTGCTTGTTGAGTGAGCACCTGCCACTGCAATGCATTTGCTTATTAAAGATAAGTGAGAACCAAAACACACGGATGTGCACGCGCAACGCAGAGGGGTTTGGTTTTTTTTTTGCACATCAGGTTGAGCTCATTTTCCTCCGAAACCTAACCCACTCTTCTTTCTCTCCCCTCCGCTGCCTCACAGATCACCTTTACGTTGCTCAGCCAGAACAACGGAGACCACCTCCTTAATGTGATCGACCCAGATCCAACATCTGCTTCGTTTCAGCGGCCTGTGACTGATATGAACGAGGCCAGTGGTTTCCCCCGGTTCGTTTCTTTGGCCAAATTACAATCGCCCAAATATGCCTATCTAAGAGACGGTTGCCTTTTCCTCAAGTGTGTCACAGAAGCCAGTTCGTGAACCCTCCGACTGGAGTGGATTTGAAGCAGGGGCTGGTGAAGAATTGAGGGCAGGGGGCTGCATCAGAAACACCTCCAGAGACGGAGGGCTGATTTAGCAATCATCTTCAGGCTGCAAACTGGAGATGGGGGTGCCCCCAGTTTCCTGCCTCCAACCTCCAGCCTCCTTTCCTACCTCCAACCTCCTGCTCTGTGTCATGAATTCCTGTCCAGTGTGTGTGTGTGTGGGCGCAGTGCGTTTTGTGTCATTTTGATGGTTTGCTTCACTGCAAAAGCTGAAAGTGGCTGCCACGACAAAGTGCTGAACATAAGAAGAGCTGTGCTGGATCAGACCAAGGGGTCCATCTGTTCACACAGTGGCCAACCAGCTGCCCACGGGAAACTCACAAGCAGGACATGAGTGCAACAGCACCCTCCCACCCATGTTCCCCAGCAACTGGTGTACACAGGCATACTGCCCTTGATACTGGAGGTTCCATAAAGCCATCAGGACTAGTAGCCATTGATAGCCTTCTCCCCCAGGGATTTGTCTAA
Source organism: Heloderma suspectum (assembly GCF_057233095.1). Lineage (NCBI taxonomy): Eukaryota > Metazoa > Chordata > Lepidosauria > Squamata > Helodermatidae > Heloderma > Heloderma suspectum. The sequence continues at coordinate 7,190,650 of NC_139471.1, read as the reverse complement.
CCCCCTTTTAAAGCCATCCAAATTGGTGCCTACAACATCTTGTGGACGCGAACTCCATAGCTGAAGTGGAGATGTAGATAGGGAGACGTTTTTCTCCCTCTCCCATAATACTAGAACCCATTGGGGTCATCCCATGAAGTTGATTGGTGGCTGATTTGGGACAGATACAAGGAAGTCCTTCACAGAAGGCATAGTTGAACTATGGAATTCGCTGCCTGAAGATGTAGTGATGGCCACCAGTTTGGATGGCTTTAAAAGGGGGATAGAGAAATTCCTGGAGAAGATTATCCATGGCTACTAGTCCTGATGGCTACGTGCTACCGCCAGTATCAGAGGCAGTATGCCTATGCACACCAGTTTCTGGGGAACATGGGTGCTGTTGCAGTCGTATCTTGCTTGTGGGTTTCCCAAAGGGCAGCTGGTTGGCCACTGTGTGAATACAATGCTGGACTAGATAGGGCTCTGGTTTGATTCAGCAGGGCTGTTCTTAGGCTCTTAACTGGCGAACATCAGGCCTCTATGACCCAACATTTCTAGTAATGAGAGGAGCTTAAGGTTCTAGTGCCCAGAACATATACGAGCCTAAGGGAAAGAACTATACAATAAAGTAAAGCAGAGGGAGGTTTATTGGATTCATAAACCTAGAACATGAATCCCAAACGGGCTTCATGATATTGATTGGCTAGCAGTCCTTTAATCAATATTAGCCTGTCTTTTTGCAGATTGGTTCTTCTGGATACAGTAACTTTCTTGCCATTGTTGCTTGCTTTTTCGTCTGTAAATTTTACGGTTGTGATGTGTGGAATTGGTAGATGAAATGTTTACTTTGTTGCATTAGATCTAACGCCACATTTTGGTAGGATTATGTTCCATGGTCGCTTAGTATGGTATGGTGACTCTTACACTGGAGGCATTCAAGACGAGGCTGGACAGCCACCTGTCAGGGATGCTCTGACTTGGATTCCTGCACTGAGCAGGGGGTTGGACTCGATGGTCTTATAGGCCCCTTCCAACCCTACTATTCTATGATTCTATGATTCTACAGTTGAAGGCATTTCAATAAAATTTTCAGGTATATGGGGTAGGCTTGGTGTGTTTTATTTATTTGATACATAGATGTGTAATTGCTGCTTGGACTCTTTAGAAGAGTTTTTTTTCAGGCTCCTTAAGTCTAATTAGAAGAACCTTTCACAGTATTCCTTTTAATTTTGTGTTGAGCTCCATTTAGAGTAAGGTTAACAAACTTTTTTTCTAAAGTTAAGGGAAAATATAAATGAGATGCAAAAATTTAATTATTTTATTTTTAAGAGCATGTGCTCTGATATAAATCAGCTTAGATACTGCGTCTTCTCAATTCATACTGAACCACTACTCTAGGGGCTTTTCTACATGAGGATTTTAACCTGCCATTTTACCGAGACTTCAGCTTCCGGATTCTTTGTGGGATTAAGATTGGCTCTTCTACGTGTGTTTTGAACTCAGAGTTTTTTTTCTCTGCCTTTCTATATGGTCTATTACACAAGCCATTAGGTGGCATGGTGGTATAGTGGTATTGCGCAAATATACCAGGGTTTCATGGCACCATTCAGGATATACCAGACTTTCCTTGTTAGAAAAAAGCCTGCTAAAATGGTTGCAAAGAGTGGGAGAGGCCCTGGAGGATGATGACATCATGTAAAGGACCCACAAACTACTCTGAGTGAGGAGTCACAAGCACAGAATAAATGCCTTGTGCAGAAAGCTCTAAGTCCTTAGATGCGCCACTGAAGGAGACCGTAGGGTTGAAAGGAGTTTGGCAATTAACAGTGTTCATCTGTAAGACATTCTTCTTGGGTTACAATAGATTGGTATGTTGTTTTCCTCTGCCTTTCAACATTTACTGTACGTAACGACTGAGCTTAGAAATAGGTTTATCCCCATACTTGGTAACTGACACATGTTTTATTTTGATGTGAGTTTATATATACTCAGTTTTATTATTGTGTTCTTTGTTATATTTGTATAGAAGGATTTTTTTCCCTTGGTATAACCTGTAGTTTTGATCCTCACCTTTTAGCATTCGGGTTTGAGTAGGCATTTGAACCTGAGTCTTAGTCCTAGTCTGACACTGTGACCACTGCTCCACACTGCTTCTGCATCTGCCATGAGTCCAGAAGCTCCCTGGCTTGAGTGTTTCATCTGGCCTTCTCTGCTGTGGCACCCTGGTCCTGGAATGCCCTCCCCTTGGAGGCCCGATTGGCGGGACATTGGTTTCATTTTGGCGCCAAGTAAAAACATGGCTTTTTTACCAAAGCCTTTGAGGGCTAAATGCATTCCCTAAAGTAGCCCACTGTTCTAACCATTTCATGGTTTTAGATTTTAATTGGTATTCGCTTGTTTAATGGTTTTATATGTTTTTAACTGTTTAAATTATTTATTGTTTTATACTGCTTAAATTGATTTTGTCTGTACGCTGCCCTGAGATCTTAATGATATAGGGCGGGATACAAGTTTTTAAAATAAATAATCTGGCAGGAACTCGCAAGATGAGAAAAATACAGTAAATCTCACTATAGTGGGGAAAGCTGTGAGCAGGTGATCTGGCGGGCTGCTGCTCAACTGCTAACTGTGGATCGGCAATTCCAGTGTCCCTGTTTGCTCTCCCTTCTTAGGGGTCTTTAACTTTAAACTGGACTGGACAGCCCTTCAAAAAGAGGATTGTTCTGTGTAAAGTAGGCCTCACACAGCCACCCTGTGTTAGGCCCTCTCTGATCCTTGTTTGCTGCTCTGGTTCTCCACACCTGTCTGGTTTGGATCCTGCCCTTGCTTCTGGCCTACATGCACTGACAGCCAGCTCCCTCTCGAGTCCGTGGGCCATTGCAAGGTCCTTTGACTCTTGGAGCATCTCTCAACCAGCCTAAAATCCCGCATTTAAAAGGGGGCTTTCTGCTTCCGTTTTAAATGTGGGATCACGACGGACTCCCTTTACACGTGCTTCCTTCCCTCTCCCCTTTCTCCCCTCCTTTCCCCTTATCTGAGTCTTCCATGTGTTTCATTATACAGTCGCTAGATGGCACTGTGGTCTAGCACCTCTTATTGTGGGTTTTCCTCTTTTCACAAGAGAACTCAAGCGGAACTCAAGCGCTGTCATTTGATAGCTCATTATCTCTGATCTTTTAAAAAAAATGGAATGAAGGTCATTTAGTGTGGGAGGCGCCCTGGAGGCTGAGGATGTCATCTACAGGACCTGCAAGCTTCTGTGAGTAACCGATCTCAATAGCAAGATAAAAGCTTCCTGTGAAGAAGCCCTTGCACTGTTAAAAAAAAACACCTGTTAATGTGCAATGGCCATGCCTCCTTCACACAGTTTCATGAAGGTTCCAGATGTCTCCATCTGGTTGTAATCTTCCCATGTTTTCCCCACTGCCTCTCACATCTTTTGTTTTGGGGGATGTGCTTCCAAACGGATGAGAAGAGTTGGGGTGCTTGTAGACAGCTTCTGGTGCTAACAATCAAAAGGCCTCGTGCAGCTATTCTGCCACTCGTGCAGCTTCCCCCTCCTTAAGAGACTTTTTTTTTTAGAAAAAAGACAGAAGCAGTGGTGGGAAAAGAAGGGAGGGTTACACACTGAAGACAACCAGGTCTTGTAAAATTCTGTGAATGAATCGGAGCGATTGCATGATAAAAGCCTCACCTGGAAGCAGCCCAAGTCTCAGGTGTTCCCTCTCTGTGCAAGGAGACTGACCTTGTTCACGGCTAAGCTTAAGGGTGCAAGTGCTTTCTTGGTGCATATGGAACCTTGTTTACTTGCCCAGTGCTTCTGTTTTCCCTTGTTTCTGACTTGTGAAATTGTAGAAAAAGCACACGAAAAGCAAGTTTCTTCACAACAACAACAAAGAAAAGAAACAAAACAAAACAAAACAGAGGATGGATTGCATTAATAACCACTGGAAAGGGCACGTCGAAACGGTCTCATTTTAACCAAGTCCCGGTTGGCAGCAGCTCGTAGAATGTGCTTGTTAGTGACCCTGGAGCTAATACGAACCATCCTTTGGGGGCATCGTCTGTGGTGCTTTGGCCTCTAAAAGAGGAAGTCATTTCCCCAATCTGGGACGACTGGCAGCGTACTGGCTCGGCTGGCTTTTGCGGGGACCATCTGGAACGCATTGTACGGTGGTACGTTCCAAGCTCCTGCTTTTGTTTCTAGCTGTAGTTTCTGCGGAATGATGTGTTTGGCTGACAGAGCGCTGCTTTCGCAACCCGGCGATGTCGCATGGGGAGGGGCTGCAGAGCTGTTGTTTGGGTTGGCCTGGTGCGCAGAGATCTGGGGGCGGAGCCTGGGCATTGAAATGGTGGGGGCTGGAAGGGCAGGGGCGGAGCTTGGCAGGCAAGGGTGGAGTCTCGTGGTCCCTGGAGAAAGGTTGGTGGAGGGCCTGTCTGGGCTGAATGGCTCAGGGAGAGACCCGGATGGACACTGTGGACAGGCAGCGGCGCCATCAGGCAGGGCTTTGGGGCAGATGCCAAGGGCCCCCCTCAGCGGAACGTAGGAAGCTGCCTTAGACCAAGTCAGACCATGCATTCATGTAGCCCAGTATTGTGGACAGTGACTGGCAATGGCTCTCCAGGGTTTCAGGCAGGATTCTTTTCTAACCCTACCTGGAGATGCTGGGGATCGCTCTGCCACTGAGCCACAGCCCCTCTGCAAATAACCTGGAGCTAACATGAACTGGAATGAGCAGGGAAGCCCACAAAGGCTGCAGGGCTGGCAGCCACATTTTGGAATAAGTGAAGTAACACACATTACCATCTAAACAGTCCAGCCTTCCCCACTCCCACCCCCCGGCTCCCAGTAAAGCCATCATGTCCAGAGCCTAATTTCACTACAGACCAAACATCCCTAACTCTCAAGCAAGTGCGAGGCAGTGTGGTGGAGTGGTGAGAGTGTTGGGCTAGAACCAGCGAGACACTGGCTGGGTTCACACAACCCGCTGACCCACGCTCAGTGGTTGAGTGTGGGTTGTTGCTGAACCATGGGCTAGTGTGTTGTCTGAATGCAGCGTGTTTTACGCAGGGTGAGTTAGCATGTTGTCTGAACACAGTGCATTTTCTGCAGGGTGGCTTGTTAAGCAAGCAGTGTGGCTTGTTAACCACCCTGAACGGCCTAGCAACAAACCATGGGTTCTCAAGGTGGCTCGTTTGAGAGAAATAAGCCACTCTGCATGGTTAACAAGCCCCCCTGCGGATGTTCAGACAACACCCTAACCCACGGTTCAACAACAACCCACACTCAACCACTGATGTGGGTTACAGTGTTATGTGAACCCTGTCTCTACTTTGAATCCTCACTCGGGCAAGAAGGTCATTGGGTGACCTTGGGCCAGTCACTATCTCTCAGCCTAAACTACTTTGCAAGGTGGTTTATGAGGATCAAATGGGGGAACTCCTTGGAGGAAAGGAGGACTAGGTACAGAATAGCAAGTTGCCTTATACAGAGTCAGACCCTGGGTCCATCTAGGTCAGGACTGGCTGCACTGACTGGCAGCAGTCCTCCAGGGTTTCAGATGGGGATGTTTCCCAGCCCTACCTACACATGCTAGGGACTGGAACTGGGGCCTTCTGCTTGCAAAGCCTGTGCCCAATCACGGAGTTATTTACCTTCCCCTAAAATAAATTAAGGTTCTAGTCCTCATTGTTTTGCTTGCCGGCCTGCAATAAATAGGAGCATAGCAAGCTGCCTTGTTATAGCCGCATGTTTCAATCTCATGAGAGGTAGCCAGCTGGGTGCGTGGGTGTGCGCTACACAATGCTTGGTTGAAGTGTGAGCCCTGCTTCCTGCCATCCCAGGGGCAAGCAGGACAGAAGAGGTCCTCCCTCCACTGCTTCTTCCTACCTCCTTACCACTGATGGGGCACCTCTCAAGGCCTCCACCTTCACCTCAGGCCCTGGAGCCAGCCATTCCTTGCGCAGCAAGGCTCAATGTTTAGCTGGATGATCAATTCAAACATTTTTAAAATCGATTTAAAAGGTCTACTGCCACTCCTAGATTATCTGGGCAGCAAATTTTAAATACTTAAATCTTTTAAAATGCAAGCACTTATGAAAGTTGCAGATGGCAAAAGCGCCATCGGAGAAGAAGCATTCCCTCAGGGCTAGGAAAGGGGAATGCCTCTCTCAAGGAAGATGCCTCCCGCGACATATCTGTGCTTCATTTGAAAACGATGTATGCTTTTCCCCAATTGAGAACTATTGTTATAGTTTGTGTTAAATTTTGTGTTAAATTTTGAAGTGTGACAGCCCCCGTCATCATGCACTAAAACCATCAAGCAGCCTCATAAAACCCTTAGGACAGTGATAGGGAACTTCCAGCCCTCCAAATGTTTGACCCCAATTCCCATCAGCCCCAAACAGCATGGCCAATGATCAGAGATGGTGGGTGCTGTTGTTCAACTACATCTGGAGAGTCACAGCATGCCTTAGGAGAAGGCCATTCAGAATAAATGCATCTTTAAGGCTCTTCTGAAGGACTGCAGAGATGGGATCTGACGTGCCCCAGCCGGCAATGAATTCTGTGTGTGGTGCCACCACTGAAAAAGCTCAGTCCTATCTGCCCACCCATCTGATTGTTCTTGGAGGCAGAAACAAAGAGTTCCTCAGCTAACCTCAGAGAGGACACCGGTTGGTATGCGTGAAGGTCTTCCTTCTAAACTCTGTCTCTCTATCCATCGCTTTTCTTTAATTTATACTGAAAGGCGCTAACAGTCTGGTTAATAACCCCATCGCAAAACACAGGCTTCCAAAACCAACAAACACTCCACTAATAAAACCCCACAATTACCTGTGCGGGGTACGGCTGTAATTCTGTGCATAGTTACCCGGCAGTAAGCTCCATTGGATGTCTGACAGCATTGGTTCAACGTATAAAACACATTGAGCTTTAACAAATACTCTTCCTCAGCCAGCAGAAATGGAACCTGTAGCTATTCATCTGGAATGCCAAGAAGCCTGCCAAGAAAATTTAAACTGTTACTGTGAAGTAGGAACTCTATCCAAGAAACGGAAAGAAACATTCTGTGTCTGCTTGATTATTTGCCTCATTCTCCTAGTTCCTCCATGCTAAACTGTCACAAGCAAGAGTAAAATGTGAAAGCCTGGGTACCACCTCCTTCATCTGACATCTCACACCATAGTTGGGAAGACTATGATCAGGTGAGCCATGTGCCTATTGCTCAGTCCACTTCTCCAGGTACCAGCTGTAGATGATGGGCAACTCCAAATGCCCTGGCTTTCTTCCTTCTTATGGTCCTTTATCTTAAAAATGGACTTGGTCTGGGCAGCCCTTCAAGTAGACGATTGCCTTCGAATAGAAGAGTGCCCTCTGACAGGCCTTCGAATAGAGGACCCCTGCCTGTAAAGTAAGGCGCACTTGGCCACCCTAGGTCGTGTCAACCATCTGACGTCATCAAGGAAGGGAAGAGCCCAGTGAAAGGATTTTGATTTGCGACAATTTCGTTTCCAAAGGAACCTTGGATTTTAGCCATGTAACCCCAAAGAGCATCGAGAGGGCAACTTGTTCTGTTAGGCTGACCCAGACACCACAAATAGGCAATAAAAAGAAAAAAGAGGATACGCACAAAGAAATGAGCTGTGCAGTTTATTTATAAACCTGGCCATGTCATGACTCACAGTTGCTCACTTGTGAGTCACTGCGGATTTCAGGCCTTTGAGTGCTCGCTTGTAAACTTTTATCAAAATATATCTTTGGATTGCAGAAGTGGGAAGCGTCCAATTCTCCGGAAAGGCAGTGTTCCCTTCTTGGATGAATCTCCTGGGGACAGAGAAGAGTGGACTTCTACAGCAGGGGTGAGCAAAAGATAGGCCTGAATCTCCTAGAAGATGTCTTGGTGATTTGCAGTCCCAATTATTAAACAATTTAACAAAATGACCCCCCACACACACACCAACACCTTGTCATAAATCAGGGGTAGGCAACGTGGTACCCTCCAGATATTTTGGACTACAATTTCCATAAGCCCTAGCCAGCATGAACATAAGAACATCAGAAGAGCCATGCTGGATCAGACCAAGGGTCCATCTAGTCCAGCATTCTGTTCTCACAGTGGCCGACCAGCTGTTGACCAGGAACCCACAAGCAGGACACAACCACAACAGCACCCTCCCAACTATGTTCCCCAGCAACTGGTGTACAGTGGCTCACTGCCTCTGATACTGGCGATAGCATATAGCCCTCAAGCCTAGTAGCCACTTTATATCCTTCTCCTCCAGGAATTTACCTAACCCTCCTTTAAAGCCATCCAAATTGGTGCCCATCGCTACATCCTGTGGTAGTGAATTCCATAGGTTAACTATGCGCTGTCTGAAGAAGCCCTTCCTTTTATCTGTCCTGAAGGGATTATGGGAGTTGTAGTCGAAAGGATCTGGAGGACACTGGGTTGCCTGTCCCTGCCCTAAACTGTACTGTTGAAACGAAGAAGGCTTGGAGTGGATCTTTGTGTGGAAGGGACTGTGACCTCTGTTCAGTTCTGGTACTCAAAAAGAAATCCCTGGGCTTGGAATGCTTTAGTTTGAAGTGCATGTCTTTTGCACCATGCTCTGCTTGGTGGATCTCAGGTTTCTAGTAAAAACAACAACAACAAGTAGATCCTGCAAGCCTTCCTGACATCTGCCCATCCCTGTTCGACGCAACCCACCCAGCTTTTGAGGAACAAAGGCTAAAATCGTAGAGCGAACAGTAGAGCTGCAGGACGTGCTCAGCCAAAATGCGGGTTGCCAACTCCAGAACCTGAGAAGGCTCTCTGTACATTTCAAGAGTTGCACAGAAATGGGAGAGGGGGATTCCTCTAGCTGTAGCTTCTCCTGGCATTGTTGGCACCTATTTAATTTAATTTATTAGTCTACCATTGGGAGTTCTCAAGGTGTAGCTCACTTGTAAAAACGGATATACATTTTTTTTCAGTGGTTCTGCCGAAGATGGCCTAGTAGATACTGTCTGGTTACCAGAAGAGGGGTCTATCAATGGCTATGCAGGTACATTTGGTTGGCCACTTTTTGACCCAGGGTTACTGAAATATATGCTCATTTGACCTGATCTGACATAAACAGTGTTTCTGTTCTTAGTAGTGCTTGTTAAAATATTTGCATGTGGTTTGGATGGAACAAACCAGATCTAGCCACATAAGAAAGTAAATGTCCCCCAGGTATTTATTGTTAACCTAGCTCCTGTGTGCGTGCATGTGTGGTTATGGGAGGGGCCCAACGTCAGTGGCCCCGGGTTTGATTCTTGGCATCTCCAGCCACAAAAAGAGCCAGGCAAGCGAGTGATGGGGAAAGGGGGATACCTCTTTCTGCCTGTGAGCCTCAGGAGAGTTGCTGCCACTCAGAGTAGGCAATTTGGGGCTTGAGGGACAAATATGTCCTGGTATAAGGAAGCTTCTTGTGTTCTTACAGTTGCCAAACAGCAGGGCTGCCCCAAGACATTTTGCTGCCTGAAGTGAAGAACAGCATGGCGCCCAATCCCATGTACAAAAGTCAGCCTGACTAGCAGATGCATCTTACTTCAATACCAGGGATGGAACATCTTCTTCCACTGGATCTGAAGGCAGCTGGCCAGCTTGGGAGGAGCAAGGCAAGCCATGTGGGTGGCCCACAGCTCTCTCCTCCGACACTTTCTTGCTGCCTCCCAGCACCTGCCACCTGAAGCAACTGCCTCACTCTGCCTAATGGTAGGACCGGCTCTGCTAAATAAATAACCAGAGATGGCTGGCTTGCTTCTGAGCCTTTAACAGCAGCTTGACCTGCAGCCATGAGCAAGTCCTCAGGTTTGTTTGCATGCTGTGAAAAGTTTCCCTTGTTAATTGCGGCTGCGGATCATCCCGCTGTTAAAGGCACAACAACAGAGAATGGTTGAAAAGTAGGCAACCCAACTACTATCTGCTGAGAGATGCCCACCTTTTCCTTTCAGGGCTGCTGTTGCCCTGTGGAGCTGGTTTCTCTGTGTTATCATTCCCTCCATTTCTGATATTCAGGCGGTGAGTGCTGTTGCTTACGTAGCCAACATGGCACCGTCTGCACACAAGAGGGAGGTGTCAGCAGGTTCGGGGGAACCTTGAGGTTTGCTGAAGAACAACAACACAAGTCTGAGGGGGGAACTCTAATGCGAGAGGGACCCCCAAATCAAGCCCATGGGGACTGGGTAGAGAATACCTACTGACTATTGAGGGGGTGGGGAGGAGTGGAAAATGGGGACAGGGAGGAGGGACAGAATGGAGTGGCTGGAATGCTGAGCAGAAGCACTTCACGCCACGACATTTTATTGCAGGTCTCACTTATAGCTGTAAAACACATAGTGAGGTCTGGCTTGGCTGGCAGTTGGGGAAAAAATCCTTTTTATTCTGACCTTCCTTTAAGGAGCTCAGGTCAGGGTACACCAGACTTCAGGCTTGTCAGATTTAGTTTATTTTCTACAAGACCCATGAGATCCACCAATTTGAGTGAGGTGGTTGGGTGTGTGTATCTCTGTCTTCATGTGAGTGAATGGACATGCACTTAGAAGAAAAGGAGATATATACTCTTTAGCAGTAACACTGATTGAATAGGACTTCTAAGCACATATATATTTCCATTGGGCTGACACTGATTCCAATTTGGGGACCAAAAATATTATTTCCCCATCTATTGCTAATATAGTAATTTCGTTGAATCGCTGATTTGGAAGGGACCTTGAAGGCCATCTCATCCAATGCAGAGCATTCAAAAGTACAGTCTAAATGTACTGTAAATCCACACAAGTACTATATAAACTATATAAACACAAAAGTAGGACCATAAAAAAGGGGCAGCCCTAATCTAAACCCTAACCTCTGACCCTAATCTAAAACACAAATTATTCCACCTTCCTCCAACTTGGTGCCCCTGAGATGTATATAATTCTCACCATCCACAGCTAGCAGGCCAATGGCTGGTGATGATGGGAGTTATAGTCCAGCACATCTGGCAGGCACCAGGTTGGAGAAGCCTGCTTCATTCCACCACAACCACATGGTGATGTTGTCCCAGTGTGTCCTGACTGAGTAGCAAAGATGCTCCACTGGTAAGAATATGGTACAATTCATTGGTACTTGGGTTTGGCCTGGACAAGTGCAAACTGGAGTAAGCCATGAGAGAAGTCTTCAAATGCCAAGTAAGTCCAACTCTGTCTTTTTTTATTGATAAAATTGATTACCAGCTTTTCATTACGTACTAATCCTAAAGCTGGGTACAGTACTAATAAAATACAATGGAATAATTTAAGCTATCTAAGAGTAATGAATGATAAAGAAATCAAACCAAACAGAGGAGAGCATATACACAGATAAATAGCAATTTACAAAGTGCAGGAACACCGATTCAATCCAAAGCCTGGGTGAACATATAAGACTTCAGCTGGCTCCACAAGGTTAGAAAATTTGGTGCCGACCATATCTGAGGGTGGAGGGAATTCCACAGTTGGGATGTCTGTATGAAGAACACCCTCTCTCAGGTTGTCACATATCGAATCCCTGGCAACTCCAGCACCACTAAGAAGTCATCTCTGTTCAATCGTAATCTCCAGACAGCTCCATAAGGGACACAGGGCTTCATCGGTGTTGAGCGGCGCTTAATCCCAGGTCCATGTGCATAGAATCACAGCCTTACAGCACAATCCTGTGCATATTTACTCAGAAGCAGGACCCACTATGTTCAGTGGCGTTTACTCCCATGTCAACGTGCATAGGAGAGTAGTCTTGTTGTTGTTGTTCAGTCGTGTCCGACTCTTCGTGACCCCGTGGACCATAGCACGCCAGGCCTTCCTGTCCTGCGCTCTCTCCCGGAGCGTGCTCAAGTTCATATTCATTGCATCCGTGATGCTCTCTAGCCATCTCATCCTCTGCCGTCCCCTTCTCCTTTTGCCTTCAGTCTTTCCCAGCATCAGGGTCTTTTCCAGGGAGTTTTCTCTTCGCATTAGGTGGCCAAAATATTGGAGCTTCAGCTTCATTATCTGTCCTTCCAATGAGCACTCAGGGTTGATTTCCTTTAGGATGGACTGATTTGACCTCCTTGCAGTCCAGGGGACTCGTAAGAGTCTTCTCCAGCACCACAGTTTGAAAGCATCAATTCTTCGGCGCTCAGCCTTCCTTATAGTCCAGCTCTCACAGCCATACATTACTACTGGGAAAACCATAGCTTTGATTAGACGGACCTTTGTCGGCAAGGTGATGACTCTGCTTCTTACTATGCTGTCTAGGTTGGCCATAGCTTTCCTCCCCAGGAGCAAGCGTCTTTTAATTTCATGGCTACAGTCACCGTCTGCGGTGATCTTGGAGCCCAAGAAAGTAAAATCTGTCACTGCTTCCATTTCTTCCCCTTCTATATGCCAGGAAGTGATGGGGCCAGATGCCATGATCTTAGTTTTTTTAATGTTGAGTTTCAAACCAGCTTTTGCACTCTCCTCTTTCACCCTCAACAAGAGGCTCTTGAGATCCTCTTCGCTTTCTGCCATTAGGGTGGTATCGTCTGCATATCGGAGGTTGTTGATAATTCTCCCAGCAATCTTAATTCCGACCTCTGATTCATCCAACCCGGCATTTCTCATGATGTACTCTGCATATAAGTTAAATAAGCAGGGTGACAATATGCAGCCTTGTCGTACTCCTTTCCCAATTTTGAACCACTCGGTTGTTCCATGTCTGGTTCTTACTGTTGCTTCTTGACCCTCATACAGGTTTCTCAAGAGTTAGGTAAGGTGGTCTGGTACTCCCATCACTTTAAGAATTTGCCACAGTTTGTTGTGATCCACACAATCAAAGGCTTTAGCGTAGTCAATGAAGCAGAAATAGACGTTTTTCTGGAATTCTCTTGCTTTCTCCATGATGCAGCGAATGTTGGCGATTTGATCTCTAGTTCCTCTGCCTCTTCGAAACCCAGCTTGTACTTCCGGTAGTTCTCGGTTCGCATACTGCTGAAGCTTAGCTTGTAGGATTTTGAGCATCACCTTGCTGGCATGTGAAATGAGCGCAATTGTGCGGTAGTTTGAACACTCTTTGGCGTTGCCCTTCTTTGGAATTGGAATGTAAACTGACCTTTTCCAGTCTTGTGGCCACTGTTGAGTGTTCCAGATTTGTTGACATATTGAATGCAGCACTTTAACAGCATCATCTTTTAGGATTTTAAATAGCTCGGCTGGAATACTGTCATCTGCGCTAGCTTTGTTGTTACTAATGCTTCCTAAGGCCCACTTGACTTCACTGTCTAGGATGTCCGGCTCAAGTTCAGTGACCGCACTATCATGGCTATCAGGGACATTCAGATCTTTCCTGTATAGTTCTTCTGTGTATTCTTGCCACCTCTTCTTAATCTCATCTGCTTCTGTTAGGTCCCTGCCTTCTTTGTCCTTTATCATGCCCGTCTTTGCACAAAACGTTCCCTTGAGATCTCCAATTTTCTTGAAGAGATCTCTAGTCTTTCCCATTCTGTTGTTTTCCTCGATTTCTTTGCATTGTTCATTTAAGAAGGCCTTCTTGTCTCTCCTTGCTATTCTCTGGAACTCTGCGTTCAGTTGGGTATATCTTCCCCTTTCTCCCTTGCTTTTCGCTTCCCTTCTTTCCTCAGCTACTTCTAAAGCCTCATCAGACAGCCACTTTGCTTTCTTGCATTTCTTTTTCTTTGGGATGGATTTCGTTGCTGCCTCCTGAACAATGTTACGGATCTCCGTCCATAGTTCCTCAGGCACTCTGTCTATCAGGTCTAATCCCTGAAATCTATTCCTCACCTCCACTGTATATTCATCAGGGATATGATTTAGGTCATACCTGAACGGTTTAGTGGTTTTCCCGACGTTCTTCAATTTAAGACGAAATTTTGCAAGAAGCAGCTCATGATCTGAGCCACAGTCAGCTCCAGGTCTTGTTTTTACTGACTGTATGGAGCTTCTCCATCTTTGGCTGCAAAGGACATAATCAATCTGATTTCGATATTGACCATCTGGTGACGTCCATGTGTAGAGTCGCCTCTTGTGCTGTTGGAAAAGAGTGTTTGCTATGATCAGCATGTTCTCTTGGCAAAACTCTATTAGCTTTTGTCCTGCTTCATTTTGTACACCAAGGCCATGCCTGCCTGTTATCCCGGTGATTTCTTGACTTCCTACTTTAGCATTCCAATCCCCTATGATGAAGAGGACATCATTTTTTGGTGTTAGTTCTAGAAGGTGTTGTAGGTCTTCATAGAACCAATCAACCTGAGCTTCTTCGGCCTCAGTGGTTGGGGCATAGACTTGAATTACTGTGATGTTGAATGGTTTGCCTTGGATTCGTACTGAGATCATTCTATCATTTTTAAGATTGTACCCCAGTACTGCTTTTCCCACCCTTTTGTTGACTATGAGTGCTACTCCATTTCTTCTAAGGGATTCTTGCCCACAGTAGTAGATATGATGGTCACCTGAATTAAATTCGCCCATGCCTGTCCATTTGAGTTCGCTGATTCCCAAGATGTCGATGTTCAATCTTGCCATCTCATGTTTGACCACCTCCAGCTTACCTTGATTCATTGATCTGACATTCCAGGTTCCTAAACAATATTGTTCTTTACAGCATCGGATTTTCTTTTCACCGCCAGACACATCCACAGCTGAGTGTCCTTTCGGGTTTGGCCCAGCCGCTTCACTCTTTCTGGCGCTACTTGGAAATACCCTCTGCTCTTCCCCAGTAGCATATTGGACACCTTCCGACCTGAGGGGCTCATCTTCCGGCGTCATCTCTTTTAGCCTTGTGATACGTTCCATGGGGTTTTCTTGGCAAGAATACTGGAGTGGGTTGCCATTTCCTTCTCCAGTGGACCACATTTTGTCAGAATTCTCTGCCATGACCTGTCCGTCTTGGGTGGCCCTGCACGGCATAGCTTATGGCTTCACTGAGTTACGCAAGCCCCTTCGCCACAACAAGGCAGAGATCCATGAAGGGGGGAGAGTAGTCTCCTAACAGGCAAATGTACTAGGAATGTACATGGATGTAAGCCACTTTCTGGAACCTTTTGAGGACTGAAAGTCAGGGTGGAAATAGTGTTGTTTCCACACTGAGGCAGTGTGGTGTAGTGACTAGAGTGCTGGACTGGGAGTCGGGAGGTCTGGGTTCTAGTCCCCACTCAGCCATGAAAGCTCAACGGGTGACTTTGGGCTGCTCACAGACTCTCAGCCCATCCTACCTCACAGGGTTGTTGTGAGGAAGAGCATTATGTATGCTGCCTTGGGTTCTATAAGGAGAAAAAAAGGCAGGATATTTTTATATATATATATATATATATATATATATATATATATATTCAAGTTACACTGAACATAGTGGGACTTACTTCTGAGTAAACATGAATAGGATTCCACTGTTAGTCTTTAAGGTAGCACTGAACATTTTGCCAGTTTTGCTGCAAGAGATTAACACAGCTACCTTCTGGAATCATGAACTCTAGAACTGGGCCGTGTTTATTGGTTGGTTGCTTATATTCGCTAAACTTATACCCTGCATTTCAGTGCTAAAGTGGCTTACAATTAAAAATACATGCAATGATAATTGTATATTATGCGCTCTATGTGGGGTTACCCTTGAAGACGGTTCGGAAGTTGCAGCTGGTACAGAACGCGGCGGCTTGCCTGATTAAAGGCAAGATCACAACACTCCAGTGCTGAAGGAGTTGCACTGGTTACCAGTTGTTTTCCGGGCCAAATTCAAGGTGTTGGTTTTGACCTTTAAAGCCCTATATGGTTCTGGCCCAGCCTATCTTAAGGAGCGCCTCCAGCAGCACCAGACAGGCTGCTTAGCAAGATCAGCCTCGGATGGCCTTCTCTCTGTCCCATCAGCCAGGACAGCTAGACTGGTGGGGACGAGGGAGAGGGCCTTTTCTGTGGTGGCCCCCACTCTGTGGAACTCCCTCCTTAGGGAACTCCGCCATGCCCCCTCTTTAATGAGCTTCTGCCATGCATTAAAAACGTGGTTGTTCAGGCAGGCATTTGGGGTGGGTTAGGGTATTTTAGAAAACGTTTTTATTGTAGAATTTTATTGTTTTAAACTGTTTTATTATATGCTGTACATCGCCCAGAGTGGCTGGGTGACCAGCCAGATGTGCAATTAATAAATTTAATAAAATAAAAATAAAATATATATTATCTCTTATACGCATATGGGTATATATGATTGTATATTTATAGATTGTCTTTGGGTGGGCACGTATGTGCGCAGCTCTGTCAGTATCCATTTTCTTCGACTAGAAAACAGATAATTCCTGAGTGTGCAAGGGTACGGATCACAGGGCATGATTTGTGTAAATACATATTCCATTTACTCAAACGAATGTGTTCAAAGGGTGGAAACTGGGTATGTAGACTCTAGCCCGTGCCCCGTTGCATTTGTGGGTTTAAGTTGCCGTACTCTAATTGGGTTTGTGCGTGTGCACACACCTTTTAATTGGACTAGTTTTATTATGGTGGTATTGATCCCAGGCGATAAGCGGCTTTAAGAACAATTTGGAGGGGTGGAAATGGCAGTTCCAGGGTGGGAGATATAAAAAAGCCAACTAGGCAGACCCCTGCACATTAATAATAATTGGGTTATCACAGGATTAAAGAAATCTTAGTCACTTAAAAGTTTTAGTCAAGGAATTGATTCATTTCAATTGATTAAAGGTGCATATGCTTAAAAGGATTGTTCTGAAATACTTTATTTTTAGATAATGCACACAAATAAACAAAGGAAATGGGGCCCCATCTAAACATTGAACAGGGAAAGAGAAAAATGAAGCTGGGGAGGTGATGGGGTAGAGTCAAGAGTATGAAACAAAGAGGAGATGAACAGCACAAGTGTGGCAAAGGAGATCAACCTCCAACAGGTCAACTTCGCAATCTAGACTGCAGCACGGCATAACTGAGAGCGGGATCCCTCCCTGAAGGTGAAGGAAATGGATGCAGGTGGGTGGCTCCAGAAAGTGAGCCAAGCCACATGCTAAAGAGGAAGTTGGAGGGATGTTGCTGGGTACATAAAAGATTCAGGGCACAGGCCCATAGGACATACATTTTGACAAAATTTGCATATACTTCTATATACACACAGAGAGAAATAATTACTGCAATTCAAATTTCACAGAAGGGAAGCTAATTAACTTCTGGTTCAAATCACACACCACAGAAAGGTGCACGATGGTCGGTCTGTCTGTCTGTCTCTGGAGAGGCTGGTCTGTCTCTGGACTCTGTTTTCATTCCGTCTGGAAATAGAATAAGACCCCACATTTCACTAAGTGTGGTTGGATGGGACAAACGAACAACAACCGAAAGAATTTTGTTTCACTCTAAAGTCTTACAGCTTTATTGCATATTAGACATCATGGCACACGTCCCCCTCCACTCCAAGGCAGTGTCTTATTGATTCAGATGACTACTACTCAAAATGTAACTCTAAAAACAATCTTTCAAAATGGGGTGCTGCAGGGACATCCGGGAGGAGGATGGCAGCAGCTCCGGCAGGCTCAGGGGCAGATGGGCCCTTCTGAGCCTGTGGGCCATTGGCAGCTGCCCGCCCACGCTGACCACTGGCGCCAAGCCTGCAGGTAAGCCCACACCATTTGGGAGCTGGAGGTCAAGTCACATAGATGGGAAGAATCCCAAAATCTTGGTGGCAGAATGGGACTTCTTCGCTGCTGCTCGGTTTGTCTAATCAGTTTCTCTCTGGTGTGTGGTGAGTTCCCGAGGATTTGTCTTTTCTCAGTCTGAGCCAGGACTAACTCTTCAGTCCCAGAGCCCTGGGGATGTGACAGTAACCATGGGTACCTCTGAGCATGTGTAGAGCACCCTTTTCTCATTGCTGAATGGCAGCCAGGTTTGCCCCTAAAACAGAAGCTCCATGCCTTGTGCTAGTCAGGCGTTCGACAGGTACGGCTCTTTCCTGCACGGAGACGGAAGGCCACACTTTATTATCTATCCTTCAGTTGAGAACTTTTACACTCTGCCTTTCCATTACGACGAGGGCTGAGACGGTGGGGCCGGCTCAGAGGAGAAACACACACAGCGTCAAGCCAGACCAGAAAAGAAAAGCGGGGGGCGGATCTTCACTGACGCCCAAGCCCAAAACAAGCAGGCATTTCAAGCAGGGCTGGAAAGTAGCTGCTGTCCCATCAGGGCCGGGCCCCCAGGTGTTCCCCTCCATTGCAGCCTAAACTGGCCTGCTGCCCTCAGGTGTGGTGGAGGTGGCTATCCCACCACCAGCGTGCGAGGAAGACCATACTGGTCGTCCAGCGGGTGGCATGGGGAAAGGGCACCACTTCGCCCTTTGCCTCGTGTCTTGGGCCAGCCCTGCCTCCTGCGTCCTCTTGCTTGTCGCCAGCAGCCGAGCCGCCGGAGGTACACTGCTCCTGAGCATGGAGGTTCGGGCGCGGCCCGTGCTTCGCCTACACCTCCTCGCCTGCTTCTGCTCCCCCCCCCCGCAGAGCTTTTCTCGCCTTCTCTTGGCTCGGGGGGGGGTCTTTCCTGCGCGGGGCCGCCGGCGGACCCGACCCGCCTCCCGGCGGCGCAGCTCGGAGGCGCGGGAGGAGGGCTGCGCGCCGCCCGCAGGATGGAGCCCGGAGGAGGAGCCGGGCGGGGCGGGGGAGCTCGCGGCGCTAATTGCACAAGCAAAGCGCAAATAATTCGCGGGAAAAAGAGGAGGAAAAAAAGAAGACGAGAAAGATGGCGCCGCGCCGCATCCTCGACTTCCCCAGTTCGCAGCAGCCGCCCTTCTGAGCGGGACAGCAGCCGGGGGGCGCCTGGGGGGCCGCCGCTCTCTGAGCACGCCCCGCTCCGGGCTGGGGGCTCCTCTGAGCAGGCCGATCGGCAGGATTTATTCGCCTTTTCAGTTCTTCTTTTGGTGCCCCCCCCCCCCGCAATGAAGCGGGACAGGAGCGACTTAATCCCGAAGGAGAAGGAATCGCCTTGACAGAGCGGCTCGGTGAGGGGGCGCGCGCGCCCGGGGGTGGGGGGAGTGTCGAGGGGCGAGCCGGGTCGCGGGGAGGGGAGGGGACGTGAAGGCGGCAGAGAGGGCCCCTTTCCCCTGCCCAACTTTAAAAAGTCCGCTTTTGTGTTTTTATGCGCAAAAGGGACGCGCCTTGGATTTCCAGCTTCTCCTGGAGCTGGTGTGTGCGAAGCCTTTTTAAGAAATTATTTTTCCTGGATCGGGGCCATGCTGTGACGTTCCTGGGCCCCCTTTTTTTATTTTATTTTTTATTACGAGCGCAGCCCCGTGGACGTTTATTTAAGAGTGTGACCCCGCTGAACTCGGCAAGACCTCCTCCCGAGTAAGCGCGCCCAAGATCTCACTCTCCTCCTGTTGCGCTGCAAGCCCCAGGCATGGTAGCTTGAGAGTACGTGTCTCATCGGAGTCCAGGGGGCTTACTTCTGAGTAAGCACGCCGAGGATCGTGACTGTACCGTCAGTCACCCCAGCCCACCCCGCCAACGGAAAGCTGCAGCAGCCCGTCCTGTGGAGGCTTACTTGGGAGTAAGCCCCATTGAATCTAGTCAGGCTTACTTCCAAGTAAACAGGAGGAGGATCGGGCCGCATGAAGGGGGCGAGGGAGAGAGAGAGAGAGAGAGAAAATGCTGCCTTTCAAAAACGAAAGTAACCGCGTTTGTGGGATGGGGAGGGGGAATCCAGACCTTTGAGACTGAAGTGTGCAAAGGGCTAGGGGGTATGTGCGTGTGAACGCAGGGTGTGTGCAGAGATCCCATGGAATGACAATTGCTTGTCTTTAAAAAAAAATCGAGAGAGATCCGATCCCGCACTGTATTTTGAGGGTGGGGAGGGGAGTTCTCCCCCCTTTCCTTAATTGCAGATGCACTTTGTTTCTCTGTGTGATACACTTTTTCTATCAACCGCATCCTTTTCCTCTTGCCTACCGGAGAGGTCCGCCTCTTTCGGTTTGACTAGGAGTCAGTTCGTGTGTTGTTAACACCCCCTCCTCCACCCCCCCCCCTTGGCCTAAAATGGATTTTTTTTCCTGTGGAAATTTTGCACGGAGTTTTTTTGAATCAGCCAATCAGAGCGCAGTGGGTGACCGGCTCTTAGTCAATTACACGCGGGAGATTTTCATATATATATATATATTTTTAATGTTCTGTTTTGAAAAAGAGGACTTTCAGCGAGGGAGAGCTGTGAGCCATTCTGTATAGGGATAACAAGCCCCGTAGACTGTCAAGGAGGAGAGGGCAATATTGCAGGGTGTGTGTGTGTGTTTGCGTTAACGCATTCATTTCTCTCCCCCTCCTGCCCCCCCCTTACCAGTTTGGAAGATCTGTCCAAAGATAATAGAGCAAAATGGACCCTCCCTGTTTAGACACAGTCTATCTGAGCATCAGACCCTGGGGCATAAGGAAGCTGGGATTATTTGTCCTTCTAGACCAGGACTGGCAGCAGCTGTTAGGGTCTCAGGAAGAGGTCCAGTGGTGCCCAAGGTTTGGCGGGCGATGTCCAGGGAGCCTTTTTGGAGAATATGCAGGGAGGAGCGTTCCGTCCAGAGTCTAACATTATGCGGGCGGTGGGCTCCATTTGACTCCTCCTCTCCCACAGCTCTGACCTACCAGCAGTCGTTCCACTTGGCTGCAGCAGAGGGGGAGAGAGAGAGAGAGAGGGAGAGATGAGGCAGCAAGGACCACTCCATCGGCTCTGCTGAGCTACCGGCTCCATCAGTGGTGCCATCCAGGCAGGACTTTGGGGCAGGTGCCCAGGGCCCCCTCAGCAGCACAAGCAGGAGGGTCCCCACACACAGCGGGGCTCGCTCGCCGCAGCTCGAAGTAAGTGAAGTCATGCATGTTACCAGCCAGAGGCAGGGGAGGCCGGTGGCTCCGATGTCAGTGGGGTGGTGAATCGGCTCCAGGTTTCAGTCGGAACCAGTCGGAACTCAGTTCCTGACTGAAATCCGGAGTGGATTCACTGCCCCACTGACATCGGAGCCACCAGCTTCCACCGCCCAGAGCCTAAAACTACCTTGCTGCACCAGCGTTTACATCGCCTTCTACCAAGAGTCCTTTTAACTGTAGGCAACAGGTATTGAACGTGGGACCTTACAGAATCATAGAATCATAAAATAGGGTTGGAAGGGGCCTGTAAGACCATCGAGTACAACCCCCTGCTCAGTGCACCTTCTTTATGAAACAGGATGCTAGACTTTTGTCATCTGATTCCAGCAGGGGTGTTCTGATCTTTATTATTATTTATTATTTATTTATTTATTACATTTATACCCCGCCTTTTTTCCTCTTTAAGGAACTTGAGGCGGTGTACATAACCCTCCCCCTCTCCATTTTATCCTCACAACAACCCTGTGAGGTAGGTTGGGCTGAGAGTCTGTGACTGGCCCAAAGTCACCCAGTGAGCTTCCATGGCCAAGCGGGGACTAGAACCCGGATCTCCCGGCTCCCATCCAACGCAACACTCTAGCCACTACACCACACTGTCCTCCCTCTCTCTCTCATTAGCTATGGTAGAAATGGAATCTCAGTGTTCAGAAGCAGTGTGTCTGTGAATACCAGTTGCTACAAGAGAAAGGCAGGAGAGGGCTGCTCCGGTTATGTCCCACTTGTGATCTTCCTGGTTCCTGTGGAAAAAGGACTCTAGACTTGACGGGTGTTTGTGGTGTGACCTAGCAGAGCAGTTCGTATATGTCCTTGTGCATCACCATGTATTTATTGTGAGAGCGGGAGGGAGGTCGAATTCAAAATCTCCCCCCCCCCAGGCCAGCCAGTCACGATACAGTTTGGGGGCACCATTTAACAGTCGGGCAAACTGTATCCTGTATCAGCCTTTGACCTTGCTGTCTTCAGCCTCTTCTGTGGGGCTGGGGAGAAGCATTGTCAGGATGGCATAAGGCAGCCTTTCCCAGCTTGGTGTCCTCCACATGTTTTGGACTTCAACTCCTGTCAGCCCCAGCCAGCATGGCCAGTGGTCATGAATGCTGGGAGCTGTAGTCTGGAGCATCTAAAGTGCACCAGCTTGGGGAAAGCTTGTGTAGCTTTCTGCATTGCGTTCAGGGTTGGTAGAGAGGCTGTGGTCCTTCCATGCACCAACTGATGCCAGCACCGTATTGGAGGTGCTTTGCATGTAATCCTCCCCGCTGGGCGGACAGTGGGGTGGAGGCAGAGGCAGGGCTGGCCCTACCATGAATGAAGCAGTCACCTCAGGCGGCAGAGGCTGGGAGGTGGCGGAGAGGTGTTGGGGGAGAGAGCTGTGGGCTACATGGCTGGCTCAGGGCCCCCTAAGCTAGCCTTCTGTCCTCAGGTATGAGGAAGGAGGTTGTCCCATTGCCAGCGCTGAAGAAGACTCATTGGCCAGCCCATGGCTTTTGTACATGGAATAGGAGAGGGCGCCATTTTGCCCTTTGCCTCAGGCAGCAAAATGTCTTGGGCCATCCCTGGGCAGAGGAGACCCACCAATGAGTTGGGCAGAGAGGGCTTTGCTTGCAGGGTGGTGGGAAATGTGGGTGCCACCATTGACCACTGGGGATGGGTCATAGCTCCGTGGTAGAAGCCCTGCATCGCATGCGGATGACCAAGGTCCGATCCCCGCCATCTCCAGTTTAAAAAAGGGTCAGGTAGCAGGTGACAGGAGATGCCCGAGATCCTGGTGAGTCACTGCCACTCAGAATGGGCAATGCTGGGCTAGATTGTCCTGACCTGGTTCAAGGCATCTACCTACACGCAAGGGTTGGTGGGGAGGCTTGGGGTGGAGACCCCTGGGGGACTGCTGTCTGCAACGGGGTGTCTATTTGCCCCTCCCACCCTCCTTGGAGCTGCTTGCCAGAGGCTGTTCATATAGCCCTGCTGGCTGGGAATGCCTGGTCTTGCAGTCGAACTCTGAAAGGCACCGGGGATCAAGAAAACACCCCTTTGCCTCCTCATCCATGTGGCAGCCCTTCAGATAGTTGAAGACGGCTGTCTCTCGCCTCTTAATTGTCTCTTCTGTAGGTAAACAAACCCAACTCTTTCAACCCATCCTCATTATCAAGAGCAACCACCACCACAAACATTCTTTTTTATCTATAGTGTTATCAATGTGCATGGCACTTTCACAAACCCCTGGGGATAGGTTTCCGCCCCCAAGGAGTCTACAATATATAGGCCCTGTTCAGACGCACATTGGGGAAGGGTGGTTAGGCTAACCATGGTGCATGGTGGTTACCGCTAACCTCTGCCACACGTGCAGGTAACCATGTTCCGCAGCGTGGTTAGACTAACCATTCTCTAACCACCTTCCCTCCCGCAGGAACCCACAGTCCTCCGGATGGGCGGCCATGCTTCCCAGCGGCCTTTGCTCTGTCGGCCATTTTGGTGCTCGGTGGCCACTCTTTCTTTGGCTGTTCTTGCTGGTGAGCTGTACGGCAGCTGTCAATTAACCAGCTCTGAGGCTGTTCAGATGTCACACTAAGCCATGGTAGAGCCCACTAGCCATCTTGCAGCAAGTGGTCAGTGAACGTGGGTAGTCCGTGGTTAATAAACCACCATGTTTGGGACAGGCACCTATTCAGACATCATGCTAAGCCAACATGGTTAGTTCAAAACTCCTAACCATTATGGCTTAGCGTGATGTCTGAACAGGGCTGCTATCTGACCCAAGGGATCAGATAACATTAGAAGGCAGGGGAAACTGTCTCTGTGTTTTATTTCAGTGACTACATACTTTGTCTTATTTATGTTATAAATTTGCACGCCGCCTTTCAAGATAAGAACTTTCCTGGGCGGCTTGAAAATTTCTCAGTTTGGAAAACTTTCTACCCCACATCACTGGTGTATTGGATAAATGCGAGTCTTCTGAAAAGCAGATCAGATGAACTCCAGACCTTATTCTTGGAAAGCCAAAGGCGGTTCTTGTAGTTTGGAACTGAACTGCAGAGGAAGGCGCTCACTTGGCACCTGGCCTGTCTCTCCAGCATCTACTTAATGAACAACAGACTGCGCCTATCAGATCCTGCTGCGAAGTAGTGCTGGCTGCCTCACGCCGAACTTGGAGGGCACGTTACAAATGGCTGTCAAAAGAAGCTGACTATGGAAGCTGCCTTATACAGAGCTGGATTGCTAGTTCAGCATCATCTACACCAGGGGTGGGCAACCATCTTGGGCCGTGGGCACATTTGGGAATCTGAACAACTGTCCTGGGCACTGCCACAAAATGGCTACCATAGGAGGCATGGCAAAGGACAAGCCACTTTCCCCAAAGACTGAGTAGAAGGCAGAGGTGGAGTCTGAGTTCCAGCACACTGAACAACTCCTTTGAACCCACAATTCTCAGCACCATGAGAAACGTATTTCATAGCAATCCCGGCCGCTGGTTATAAAATGACCGGGTTTGCATGATCAGGGAGGGAAAATAAGGCTTATTTTACCTCCCTGAATGTGCTGCTCACACACCACCTAATTACCAAAATTACCCTCGCTGGGCATGGGTTGTCATGATGTCTGAACCTGGTGAGGGTGGGTGGCAGTGGTGGTTTACAAACCACCCTGGAACCCATGGCTTGTTTTAGGGTTGTGGGGTGGTTTGTAAATCACCCTCTATACCCACCCTCGCTGGGTTCGGATGTCACTATAAGCTGTGCCCGGCGAGGTTAATTATGGTAATCAGGTGGCGCGTGATGGGTGGCACACACAAGGCAGGAAAATAAGCTACGGTGGCTTATTTTCCCTCCCTGGTCATTTGAACTTGGCAGAGTGGGAGGGGTAGGCAGAGAGAGACCTAAAACACCATCAGTTGGATCCAGACTTGGCCATGTTTGGAGTAGACCCATTGAAATCAATTGGGTTTAAGTTGGTCACGGCTGACTTAAGTCCCATTGATTTTAATGGGACTGCTGTAACTATGTCAAGTCGGCATCCAGCCCAATATAATTGAAAATGCACAATATGCAAGCTGTGGGATAAAAATTCACATTTTAAGATAATAAAATGTTACAGCTTAGGAGAATCTGTTCTAGATATGAAGCAGTATATAATATTCTAAATAGATAAGTAAGAATAAAAAGGTCTGTGCCTGGCACTGAAAAGTCCATAAAGAACAACTAAATACAAATCCATTCAGCCAATCATCATCCGTGTGGTGTAGCGGTTAGAGTGCTGGACTGGGAGTCGAGAGATCCGAGTTCTAGTCCCCACTTGGCCACAGAAGCTCCGTCGGGAACTTTGGGCCAGTCACACACTCTCAGCCCAACCTACCTCACAGGGCTGGTGTTGTGAGGATAAAATGGAGAGGAATATGTATGCCACCTTGGGTTCCTTAAGGAGGAAAAAAAGGCGGGACATGAATGTAATAAATACATGTAATAAATATAAATGTGTTATCCCAACTTTCAGTCTGTAAAAAAATCTCCAAGGCAACTAACCGAAGGAGTACCAGCAAGAAATCCCGGAATACAGTCTGTCAGGAAGCACAGGTCACCATCCTACCAGGCCTTTGCCAAAAATGCTTTACAAAAAAGCTAGGTGAATAGGATTTCCATTTTTACCAGAAATTCCAATGGTATGTGTTTCTCTTCTTTTCTCTCCCCCCAACCCCCACTCTTTTTTGATCCCACGGACCCTTAGCAAAGTCCAGTCCTCTACTTATAACATCAGGAGCCAACCAGATTATTTGGGGTTCCGCCCAATTGGAAACTTGGGCAGAGCAATCACACCTCTCTTCTTCTCTGTAAGGAAGCTTCAGTTCCTGTTATCCCTGGCTAGTATGGTGTTGACTACTCCGCAGTTCATAAGCAAAGTTGTCCCCAAGCTGTCGGTTCGCTAGCTTCTCAGAGTTTTAGTGAGGCCAGTTTTGCCAACACACACGGCGAGAGACCAGAGAGATGTGTCTTGATAACCTGGCACTGTCAGAGAGCATCCTGGGCACAACCCTTCAGTTCTGAGCAGCAATGCGCAAATCAGACTCATGCTCCAGCAGATTGCGCAATGCAGGCGCTTGGGCAAGCGGCCGATTATCCTTTTTTTGGACTCAGTTGATGTTGCAGGCTTTTAGTTTCCATGATCCGCACAGCAGGTAGAGGCAGCCAACTGTGAGATAAAAATAGATCTTGGTGGATGGTCCATGCTGTTGCTTAACTGGCTGGCTCGTCTGCTGTTTGGACTAAAAGCTCTCTGGGCAGGCTGTGGTTACATGACGAAATCAAGTCAGATGTGATCCAACAGGCAGGCTGTTTCCACAACCCCTGCCCTATATGCTGTAATGTTGGTGGGCCACACAGCCCATCTGATGCAGTGTCGTCGGGTTTTAGGAACAGCCTTGCCAGATCAGGCTGAAGGTCCATCCAGTTCACCATCCTATCTTCAACGGCGGCTGACCAGATTATGTATTAATTCGTTTAAAACGCTTTCATCCCATCGTTCAGCCAAATGCGCTCAAGGCAGCTCACAGCCAACATGCTGCAGCCAATAAAAACAAGAGTTAAAATCATTTTTAAAATTATCGTTCCCTCCGGTTTTGGTGTCCTGGCTGTGAGTGATGTTAGTTATGTAGCCAAAATGGCATCACCCATGCAGAAGAGGGAGGATGATCAGCAGGCGGAAGGATAAAAAAAGGTTATTTAGGGGAACCCTTCCCCCCCCCAGCATTATGTATTCATCAATTTAATAAATAAATAGATGCTAAAATTAATTTTATAGTTGCAGTTGTTTTATTGTATTTCTTACTGATGTAAGCTGTTCAGAGCACTCTTTTATGAAATAAAATATATTAAAAATACATACAAATGGAATCAGCAGCAGCATTATGCAAAAGAAGAAGTAAAAAACAAAACTAAAAAACCCCCCACAAGCTTGATGTCATTGTCTAATGTGTAAGCAAATAAGAGAGGAATCCTGTGGTTCGTGGAAGGGTGTCCCAGGGTCCATCGGATTTTTTGGAGCTCCCCTGCTGAAGCCGTAGACACTTCTATGATCTCGAGAGGGGGATTCTGAGTTTCAATCCCCCTCCTCCACACCTTGGTAGCTGCTGCGGGAAGAACCACGCCGTCTCCTTCCCGAGGTTGCAAATGTGACCTTGGAGGGAGAAAAAGTCAGGTGTTTTGGTGGGGAGGAAGGGGAGAGGAGAGGCCAGGATCCAAAATATCCTGTGGCCTCTCCAGACCTGCCCTCATCACTGTGACTCCTTAAACAGGCTCAGAGGCCCCGTCTAGAGGAAAATAAAACAAAAAGAGGGTGGAGAGGTAAAAATTGCCTCTCTGTTGTTTCTTCTGCCCTGTTAGCAGCAGCCTGGCTGAACACTGGAGACTCAGAAGCTTACGAGATTGGGAGCTTCCTTCTAAAGGAAGTGTAATTCATAATATTGCACTCTAGAACAGTCTTCCACTTAAAAAAAATCATTTAGGTTCTGGGCGAATGTTTCGGGGCTAAAGTGTTCCATAGTTGAGGCCAACAAAGACAGGCCCCTGTCTGCTGGTTGCCGCCCACCTAGCCTTGGGGATGCTGATTAAATGGGTTACTAGGAGTAAAGATGGACCCTGCATCTGGTAAGGTTGAAGGGAACTGCCCTAGACCAGTCTTCCCTTGGTCTAGGCAGTTCTCTTCGTATCTATATTAAAAAAGCTGGACTTTAAAAGGAAGGCCTTTCTCCCTTGTGTTTTCCCACCAGTGTCCATCGAGGCTCATGGAGAATACCAGTGTCAGGCACGTCTATGCAGCCACTGGACATCTTCAGCAATCAACGGTTGACTCAGCTACCAAGAACCAGTTCAGCCGTCAAGAGCTGATGGTCAAGTTGACAGAAGGACAGTACGTCTTGTGCCGTTGGACCGATGGGCTCTATTACCTTGGGAAGATTAAGAGGGTAAAGATAATGCTTCTCTTCTTAAAATAAATAAATAATCACTTTCCTGCTATGCATGTTCTGTCCTATTCTCCTGGTAGCTTCAGAAACGTCGTTCATTCCTTTTGGGAGCCTTTGCAAGATAGGTGATTTATGTTCCTATTGTACATGGGGGGATGGGTACAATCCAACCAAAGAGTAAACATGTTGAAGCCTTGTTGATTTCCGCAGGAGAATTCAGCACATGCGTATCGTACTCTCATTGAAATCTCTGGGATTTAAAATGGCGCTGCAAGAAGTTGCCATTAGAGCGACGTGAGGTGATGTAGTATTGCTCCTGGAGGGTTTATATCAAAGTCAAAGTCATTTTTTTATTGAATAAGTCTTCAGACCATTTCAAACATGGTAAGCACACATTAAAAACAAACAGTAAATACATGAATCTTACAATGTGATGCTAACTTAAAACGATCTAACATTGATGTAATAAAATAATAAAATATTTAAAAATACATATACCTTTTAATAAAATGAGGCTTTATGAACTCATTGAGACCCCATATGGTTGAAAAACTGTTACATGGCTAATTTAATAAGACATTTTTTTCCTTTTTTGATTTCCTTAAATTTGTGCCTTAACCACAAAGAGGGCAGCCTTCTGAGTCACAAACTGATTAGATCTTTGCAAGAGAAAATTCAGCTTGTCCTCAACCGCCCAATTTCTCATATGGCCAGGAAATGGAGATAAATAATGTTCTCTACAACTGGAATATAACCAGCATTCCAGTAAATAGTGGGCCAGACTTTCCACTTCAGTTGCACCACTTATACAAAGTCTGTCTTGCACTGGAATGCCCCAGAATCTTCCTTGTTGTATCATTGAGTCCATTTGTTCAAATCGAAGACGAGTAAAGGCTGTGCGTTGACCCCTTTTCATTGGGAGGAAGAGATAGTTTTCTTCCTGAAATTGGGTTTTAGCCCTCGCTAACCATTTCATAGACTTTGTGTTCGACAGAGCAGCTGTGTTCATCTACACTCTGGTATCTAGCAATCTTTGTTTAAAAACATTTCTTATATTAGCATTAGAAGTGCTTAGAGCCTCCACACTAAAACCATAGATTAATAACAATTTTGAGAAGTTATAAACCCAAGATTTTTCTGGCATGTTAACCGCCTATTCAGGAGGCTTTATGGGGGTGGGGGAGAATGGCTGTTGTCAGCAGCCACCAAGAGCAGTTCCAGTAAAGGGCCATGAGTTTCACTGACCCCTCCCAAAATGGCCAGAGGGCTCCACGTTTCATCACGTGACTGTGGTGGTGAAATAAGGGAGAGGGATTTTATCAGCCCCAGCTTACATATTGTAGGAAGAAAAGCTTTATTTTCTCTCTCCTCTGAGTCTACTGCTCATCTACAATGTGATGTGGCTGCAAAAAAGGCAAATGCTATTTTGGGCTGCATTCATAGAAGTAGAGCTTCCAAATCACGGGAAGTACTAGTTCTCCTCTACTCAGCACTGGTTAGGCCTCATCTAGAGTACTATGTCCACCACACTTCAAGAAGGATGCAGACAAACTGGAGAGGGTTCAGGGGAGGGCAACGAAGATGATCAGGGGACTGGAAACAAAGCCCTGTGAGGAGAGACTGAAGGAACTGGGCATGTTGAGCCTTGAGAAGAGAAGGCTGAGAGGATATAGGAGAGCGCTCTTCAAGGACTTGAAAGGCTGTCACAGAGAGGAAGGCCAGGATCTCTTCTCAATCATCCCAGAGTGCAGGACACAGAATAATGGGCTCAAGTTACAGGAAGCCAGATTCCGGCTGAACATCAGGAAAAACCTCCTGACTGTTAGAGCAATACGACAGTGGAACAGATTAGCTAGGGAGGTGGTGGGCTCTCCCACACTGGAGGCATTCAAGACGAGGCTGGACAGTCACCTGTCGGGGATGCTCTGACTTGGATTCCTGCACTGAGCAGGGGGTTGGACTTGATGGTCTTATAGGCCCCTTCCAACCCTACTCTTCTACGATTCTATGATCTTTCATCTTGGAGGAGGTGGCTGCGCTCCCAGATATGCCTATGCCTTGGCACCTCTGCTTAATAACAACAACAGCAGCAGCAGCAGCAACAACAACAACAACAACAACATGAGTTTCTCCCAGTGCCATGATCAGCCACTCGAGAACGCATGGTCCAAAACCTGTTTTGAAGCTTCGCGAGCTTCTATTGCTCCTGGTGATACGCCCATATTTCTTTTATTAATTGTTACAAATATTTCCAGACCCCTCTTGATTGTCATGGATAGCTAGGTAGTATACAGTGAACTAAGAATCCAGAATCCAAATAGAACAGAACACTAAAATGAGAACCTTCATAACAAAGAAACCATTAAGAGGCAGCTAAAGCAATCAACCACACTAAGCGTAACTGATTTAAAGTGCCTGGGCAAATCAACAATATTTTGACCTGCTACTGAAAAGATTGTAATGTTGGCATCAGTCATCTCTCTGTGGCAGGGGTTGGCAACATGAAACCTGCAGGCCGTATGTGGCCTCCTTGGCTGGTTTTTTTGCAGCCTCCACTGGCCCCAGCCACTGCCACACTGTTGAATTTGAATTTGAATTAGGTGGCAGCAGCATGGGGCAATGTAGCGTTCTGACCCCCGGAAGTCACCCACCCCTGCTCTATGGGGAGGGTATTCCAAAGTTGGGACACCTCCACGGAAAAGGTGGTTACTGTTCTGTTTCAGCCCGCAAGCCCCCTTGGAGGGAGGATGTAGCGTCATTGGGTGCTATCAGGTTCACAGTACAGGGTGTCCACTATGGATATGGTTCATACCAAGGGCTTGGG